>NC_134128.1:3285500-3586500 GCF_040939455.1 Microcebus murinus
CAATCCCCCGAGGTGCGGAGAGGAGCCATCCAATTGTTTCATAAAATTTTACTGAAGTCTTGGAGTTGACACAAGTATAACTCAGAGGGACATTTACATGCTTATTAAAATGGTTCCTCTGGAGGGTCACAGCTCCAGGAGCCAGCCTCAGGCCTTCTGCCTCACTGTTGGCCGACTTCCCTCGGCCCAGCCAGCTCAGCCTCGCTCCACTGGCTCCAGGCCTCCGTCCCGCCTCTGCCTCCAGCTGCAACCCCTCAGTCCCAGCACTCAGCGCCAGGCTTGTTTATTCCCACCCCAAGATGACTGGCAATGTGTGGGTCCCCTTCCTACAGGGGGACCCTCCAACCACCCACCAGCTGCCATGCAGCCTCCTTGGCCCCAAACGCCAATCACCATCATCACTGTTTCATTCCCATCTACTGGTTGTCGTGGTACCACGCCTGGGGCTGTCACCCAGACAGTGATGGGCAAACCGGATTCAATTTCCTTTTTCAATCTTTTATCCCGTATGGAGAGAAGAAAGGGTCAGGCTACTTTTCTGTGTTAGCTCAGAATTTGTGATGTACTAAAATAATACATGCATTTCTATATACACACCAACATGCACACACACACATTTCCCCAGAACAATTTCAGAGACAATCACTGAAACCTAAATCCATATCAAAGATGCAGCAAGAACAATATTCTACTAACCATAGACTCCGTTCATGTTAGCTACAGCCCAGGACACTCGGCCCACAATATTAGAGTCACATTGAGCATGACGCTCATCACACAAGTCATTGCTCTTGGACAAACCAGAGTGCCTATTCCACTAACTTTTCCCAAAACAAAAGAAGTCTGCCACAATAGTGAATTGGTTTCTCAGCCTGTCATAACTACTAGTAAGTTTTAAAGAATGGTTCTACTGCTTTAAAAAATATTTTTCCACTGGGCATCACTACACAATGATGCAGTCATAGCTCAAAATATTTTGGAAATTCCTCCTTCGGAATTGCCTCCAGAGCCAAGAGCACATTCTTTTAGAATAGTCTCACAGGTTATAAATCTTTATACCAAGAAGGTGTATTCTTAAAATCAACCAAAATCATTTAAAAAACAAAGCTGGTGAATATAGGTGACCAAATTGGGTGACACCACTTTGGTATACAAAATGTGGCTATAAAATATTAGGCAAGTATTCTTGTGTGCGTCACAAATATCTCTGAGGGCCACAAAACAGATAATTTTTTTTACATTTTTACTCTGTGCCAAGATCCAATTCCATATAGGGCACAGACCCAGAAGCCAACCAACTGCAACATTAAATGGGATATTTACCATAGTAATGTATATACAACATCCAGCGTCTTAGGCGAGTGGCACATATGGCAATTCTGAGTTGAAAAAAAGGTCTCAAAAAAGTTCTAAGCAAACATGTGTCATAGTCATTAGAGTTTTCCTCATGGCCAGTTTGAAGGCCACGACATTTACTGAGATGTATTTATTCAGATGTATTTGTTGAAGCACTCACCCCATTATTTTATAATCATCCTTTTGAATGAAGGGACATGAACTTAACTTTACTCCCAGAGTTGCCGTCACAAGACCAAGCAGGGCACTAATTTCGCCCATGGCTTTTGACCTTCTCTTGCTTCATCCCACACTTCCAGTTATGACCTCCGGCTTTCTCTGAGCACAACCTCTTGCTTCCATGCTCCTTCGTTATTTAGGAAATCCCTTATGACTTCCGAAACATTCACGTTTCTCCTGGAATAACATCGCCCGCATGTAGACGTGATCGCGTTTTCCTGCCGCAGGCACGTGCGTGAGCCCGGACCGCGCTGTTGGAAGCCAGTCCCCACTGCCCAGCGACGCTGCAGCGCCTGCTGCTCTAGGCCCGCTCCGTGGTGGGAAGGGAGGCCCGAGTGTTGGGGGTCACAAAGGCAAGGTGTGTTTGCTCCAGATGGAACCCCACCAGGCTTCTGTGACTGCTTGAATGAAGTGTCTCGGCGCTTTGGGTGGCAGATTTCATCCATTTTATATCTCCCCCAAACCCTGCAGCACCAGTTGCTCCCCTAGAGTTTCTCGGGCGCAGTGGAAAGTGTCTCCAGTAGCCTTTCCAGGAGACATTCAGAGGGATGATGACCTAAGAGATTCCAGCTGTGGCACCATCATGAGTTTGGACCATCATTTCTCAACAAATTTCTCTTGCACTTCTAAAACAAACACCAGGAAGAAAAATGAATAGTCGAGCAGTGGTGAAAATCACACCATTCCAGGTCTATGGGGTGAAATGAGTTGATATTTCACCAGGCCAGGTACCTCAGACGCTTACGAATCAAAAACCAAGAGAGGTGAAAAGGAATTTTAGTCACATCAAAATTTCACCTAGACTACTGTTTTATACTTTTCTTTGACTTGGTCTATAAATATTTTACTACAACTTTCAAAGTTTATGGGATCCTTAAGACTTGTAAAAAGGTTGAGTAACTGGAAGCCAATGACTGATACCGACCACAGGGATCTTGATCCCCCCCACCTTAAGATTCCATTGAACAGAAAATTCATTCTACCCAGGATTCCTTGAAAGGTGACTTGAAACTTGTCTACCAGTTGAAGTCGTGAATCTGCAGGGGACAAAGAAAAGTGGCTTCCACCCGCCAACCCCGGCTAGTGTGGCTGCTCTCCACCCTGTCAGAGCCCTGGCCCGGCAGTGCAGAGGCGAAGGGTGGGCCACCACGTGCTGCTTCATCCTAAAGAGGCCCCGCTGGCCTGGGGTGGCCTCAGGTCCACATTCCCCAAAGCAGACAGGGCCCTGTCACCTTGCATTCTGGGAATAACAGCATTCTGGGAATAACAGAAAGGTCACCGTTTTAAAAGGATGTGTTTCCAAAGGACTCTTCACCAAGCTGCAAGTTCTAATTGTATGCTTGAGAAATACACACAAACATCTTTTTTTTTTTTTCTTTTGAGGCAGAGTCTCGCTTTGCTGCCCAGGCTAGAGTGAGTGCTGTGTCGTCCGCCTAGCTCACAGCAACCTCAAACTCCTGGGCTCAAGTGATCCTTCTGCCTCAGCCTCCCAAGTAGCTGGGACTACTGGCATGAGCCACCATGCCCGGCTGATTTTTTCTATATATATTAGTTGGCCAATTAATTTCTTTCTATTTTTAGTAGAAATGGGGTCTCAATCTTGCTCAGGCTGGTTTCGAACTCCTGACCTCGAGCAATCTGCCTGCCTTGGCCTCCCAGAGTGTTAGGATTACAGGGTGAGCCACCGCGCCCGGCCGACACTCGAGCATCTTTTGATTTCTAGTGATTTGAGGTTTGCTGGCTCTCAAACCCTGACTTCTAAATCCTATAAGAGCACATAGCTCTGTGGTTATCAATTGGGGCAAAATTAATTCATCTATATATTTGTATACATTTGTTCTATGATTGAATCATGCATGTGTCTCTTTTCTTTGATAATACAGGGTTGATAGATTAAAATCTGGTTTCTTACATATTGATTTGGAGCTCTGATCACAGGCACACACACAAACCCACACTTGCAGTGAGCACCAGAATCTGAGCATTCTGCTCCTTTGGTTTCTGAGTTTCTTCCAGGTACGGATGCCACTGTCTCGCCTCCGCAGTGAAGATGTGCCTTAAACACAACCGAAACTGGAACCAACAGCAAGTGGAATTAAATGTAAGGCATTAACAGAAATCAGTTACCATATATCAGAGAGACAATCACCTGTTTAAAACTCTGGTATGGAAGAGCCTTCTTTGAACACAAAAACCCCAACACTCATATATTTTAGAGATAGTTGTGTACATTAGACAATAATCCTTCTTTGCATGAAGGATTGATCACAGAATACCTTTTAAAAAGCGAAGGCGCCTAAAATGTGACTGCAGGCACAAACACTTCACCTAAACACAACTCTCCATGAATTTGTCTGTTACCTTTAGAAAAGCATTTCTGTACGGGGGGGAGAGGGGGGGGACTTTGCCTCTTTTGATAGGGAAACTTGATTTTTCTTTGCATATATTGGGGATGATAGTTATCTGACTTTTGAAAATGCTTCAGTTCTCCTCCCTCTCTACTATTTTAGGACCTGAGCTTCCTGAAACTTTGAGCCAAGGCCCATATAATATATTTTCTTAGGCTTTGCTCTAATGTTCAGCATTAAATAGAAGACACAGGAGTGAGGGGGAATCCATTGCTATTCTTGCCAAATCTAGGATGACTTCTTGGAGGAAATAGTCTTTCTGTTTTCAATTCCTTATTCTTTTTATGACTCAGGAACATACCTCCCACTGTACATTTTATCAAAGGACTCTTTCTATATTGGGAAAATTCCGTGCTTATGTTTGACCTCCTTGTTTTATATGGGATGCGGGGAGGGACACATTTCTTGAAGTACGCCGTGTTTCATCACAGAGGTTCAGCTTGCTCAGAGGAGTGTGATACTCTGTCTTTCTGGGCTGGGCGGGGTTTTTTGTTTGTTTTGTTTTTTCTTTTTAGCATAGGCCTTCATTGTTTGCCTCCACGCGCATTTTGACTAGGTAACTAGGACGGAGGACGAGATAGTTTCAGGTGCTTCTCTGCGTCAAGCAGCAGTATTATCCACCGTGTTCTGATGGCAGGCGCGGCCTGCACCAGACTGGCCTGGGAGGAAGATCGGGCGTGTCGGGAAGGGTGGGGTGACGTCAGAGCCCGCTGGTCCTTTTGAAAATCATCACGCAGTCCCCTCTGCCACCACCTGCCTTCGCCCGCGCCTTTGAGAGCTGCCTTCCTTTCCTTCCTTCGGGGCTGACTGAATCAGAGCTACTGAGGCAGCACTCCGAGATCTCACACGATTCAGTCATGAAAATGAGACCTCGCCTGGGGAAAAGCCACCTCCTGCCCACGCAGGGACAGGGCCGGATCTGTTCAGGGCCCTTAACAAGGCGACTTTGCCATTTATCAGAGGCCAGGGCTCATGTGAGCCAGAAAGAGGGCACAGAAATACATCTTTCTTCTGAAGTTCAGATGTAAAATACGTTCCATGTTTCCAAGAAGAAAAACCAAAAGAAATTGTTGTAAAAGCCTCAGTTTTTCTCCATATCACCATTGCTCAGGAGGTTTCCTAATTAGAAATGCTGATGGGTAGGAACGGAGTCTTTTCGTAGCAAAGCTGGGCGTTTAGGGCCTGTACGTCCCACAGTTTCAATAAAAAAAGATCATCCAGCATTAACATGCCTTTGATGAGGCATTCGTTTATTATTTTTAGTTGTTTCTCAATAATCACACAACCAGCCTAATCACACAATGGGCTTTGTAATAATGAATTTTCAAAAGAAAGCAAACATTTCCTTTGAGGCTGTTTTCTCCGATGAATTTGGCATGCTCTGGGTTTGAAGACTTTCATCTCCAAATGGGCTGGGGTTTCTCTTTTATCTAGCTGCCTGCTTTACTGAAACTTTCTCTACACACAAAGGAAAGCCTACAAAATGTCCAGTCTTTCCCAAGACTTCAAAAGTATTCAGTAAGCCCGATAAAATCTGTCCCAGCATTTTCTCCCTCCCTGACAAATATTTAGGAAAACCTCACTTCTGAGTACAGGGCTACTTGCTTAGAACTGAAGATGCTAATGAAAAAGTGTTCCACTTTGAAACCTCGAGTGAGTTGAAATCAGAGAGGGCTTGTTACTCAAAGGCCTGTGGTTTTATTACACAATGCCACATACTGTACCACGACCAGGAAAGCCATTCAAATGATGACATATCAAAAGACAGAATATAGGAAGAAGGTTTTGACAGACCTGTTGGCTGTGGCATCTCCTAATTCAAACATCTTCTAGAAAAAAAAAAAAAAACCTCTTGTGAAAGGTAAATTTACGGCCTGTTAAGACCTCAAAACACAGAGCTTCTTGGATGGGAGCCTACAATTAAAAGGTCACTAGAAACATACTCTCCAGATCAAAGTAATTCCAGCAATTATCTTTCTGCATCATGGCACTATGTACACATCCTGGGTTTGTACCTTCTCCCTCAGAACATGACTATTATAGAAATAGGTAAGTATTGGATTTCTAGATTGCGACGCTCAGCTGTAAGATTCTGCCCTGTCATAGCCTCACTAGCTCTACATGGTCTAGAGCCAACCACCCCAGTCTATAGACTGCACATCTTAATTTATTCGCTTAGGATATATTTGCTTAAAGGCAGAGATGAGACCAGATAACCTTTCAAGCTCTTTTCTAACCCAGATTCTACTCTTTTTTATGGGTCTGTAGAAAAAAACAAAACAAGCAAACAAAAAAACCCCTCAATCTGAGATCAGCAGTTACACAAGGATATGAATGTGTGATTCTATATAAGAAAGTCTGAAACCATAAAGTATTCCAGATAGGAAAAGCTAAAAAAAACAATTAACAACATCAGCTGAGCATTGTTAACCTTCAAAAGAGGAGTATAAAGTTACTTTTTTTTTCCAAAACCAAAAAACCTCATTAGTATCATGCTCTAAAATATACCTTTTATTGAAAGCTATGTTTTTATTTTTAATTAGTTCAATAAATGGCGATGGGCGGCCTCCTCCTGCTTAGTTAACTCCCCAGGCTGCAGAATCGTTGTAGGAAATTAGCTCCATTGCAGCCTTTGATCCTTGAAGACCAAAGTCTGCATTTTGCTAGACTAGCGTCAGTCCTTTGTAAGACCTTAGAGAAGGAAAAGTCATAATGTCCCCTAAAAACCCTTCAAATATGTAAAAAAAAATACACAATGTCAGGGAGAAGGGCCCCACCTACATTAAGCAAAGAACAAAGTTGATCATTACCCATAAAAAGAGGGGTTTATATTACACTTCTGAAAAACAATTAAAAAGATTAGACTGTGTTTTCTAGAGAAATCTCTGAATCTCTTTTCATACCTAATAATCTTAATTTGCTAAAGACATTTACCTCTCTTTCTGACTTTCTAAAAATATATCCCAAGTGGTCTAAGCTGCCTATTTAAAGTAAAATAATATCACATATGAAAATCTTTTACATTAAAAATGTTTTCAATCCCAGGAAACGACTTATTTCAAGCTATGCAATAATGGGATGTTCTCTTCAGTCTGTTTTTTGGCTCTTGGCTTGTAGTTTCCCTTCTCCTGCCCTTATTTTTCTGATGCTACTAAAAGGTAAAGATATTAATGCAACTCTTCGTGTATGTGTGTGCTTGTATTTTTTTAATTATTAGATGCATCTCTTAGATTATATACTTTGCAAGATAAAGTTACATTATAATGAGGGTTTTTTTAATCCCATCCTTAATTCTTTGGTTTAGTGGAGTTGCCTTGCTTAAAATAAGTAGAACAGGTTTGACTTCAAATATCTTCTCTACAAGAAGGCTCTTTTAAATATATATACTTTAATATAATTTAACCTATTTGTTGCAACTGGTGCTGACTTAAATTTGAGAGTCGCCTCAAGTCCATGAATTTTATGCAGCTATAATGATTTTGCAAAACGTTTGCTCTACATTATAGATTTATGATCTGCTTTTGTCCCTCTGTGGCCCCTAGTTTCCAGCCATGTTTCTACATAATCATTCTCTCCTCCCCATACAGGTTCAAAGTTCCATTTTCCCAAAATCCTTCTCGGAACTCAACAAGTATATCAAATTTCTGCTTCAGCATAGTGGGACTATGTCATGCAATCTGCAACTCTCGGCCTCATATACAATGATATTTTAATTGTGTGTCTTATTTGCAAGATATCTGATCATGCAGTATTAAGCAAGTTCCTATGTTTACTTTGGAGCAATATTTCTTTCCCGGGGCTCATTTGGCTGGTTTCACATTCTGGTGTAATAATATATCATACACAAACTTAGGGAAGAAATTAGAAAAACACTCTATTCATAAGAAGTATTTAAGAAGCCTACTGGGTTGGAGGACTTTCTCCCTTAGTTGAGATCATTTTATTTATTTTTTTTAAAAGATTAATCTATAAATTATGTCGTAAGGGAAAACCTCATAGTGGGTACAGTGAGCACAAAATCCCTCTACACTCTTCGTGTAGCAGGGCGTGTCCGTGCCGTGGGAGAGCCAGGCCAACCCCGAGACGCCGGTTCCGAAGCGGAACCCCCTGCCTCTCAGTGGCTGGCCCTGCCCGGGTTGAGACGCAGCCACGCTCCCCGCTGCAGGTTCATGGGCCTAATGCGGCCTGGCGAGGGACCCTGGTTCTAACTCGCCTGCACCATTTCTCTCTCCTGCCGGGTACCCAAGATGATAACCATAGTCCATACAGAAAACATTCCTTTTGAAAACTCTTAGCCAGGAAACTGGCATCTATCTCTGAGTTTACAAAAACAGAATCCCCATCTCTGAAACGCTGGTTCTTACAAAGGCACTTCCGTTGAGGTGGCCCCTGATAAGTGGACATTGTATGTACCCCAAATTGGCTGTGTCTGGAATTGTTGTCCACGAGACCTCCTCCCTGTCTCCTCCTTTTCCACTGTAGCTGCATAGAGGGACAAAACATCCGCGGACAAGAGGTGAGTCTCAAATTTCGGTCAGCGCCAGCAACAACGAAAGCTTCAGGCGAAGCCCTATCACAGCACCTGTGCACGGGCTGGCGCGGAGGCCTCCCCTGGCCTCCTCCCTGATCTGCCTGCTGTGTCCCCGTGTTTGTTCAGGGCAAAAACAACAGTGCCGGGAGCAGCTGAGGGTGATGCAACAGCTGGAATCTTCTGGAGGCATCGTGGTTGATGCCGGCGGTCAGTTGGCACCTCAACCACAACCCTTATATGTGCCCTGTCCGTTTGCCTGGGCTTCCTCACGGCATGGCTGGCTCAGAGTTCCAGTTGTGAGTATCCCAGTGAACAAGGAGAAAACCGTATCACCTTTTCCAACCTAGCCACAAAAGTCGTGCAGCTGTCTATTGGCTGCGAGCAAGCAACAAGCCCACCAGATTTAAGGAGACAGGACGCAGCCCTTACCGCTCAATGGGAGCCGCGCGAGGCTGCCCACGCCCCGGCCCGGCCCTGGCCCCGGCCTTGCTGCAGCTGCGGGGAGGGAAGCCGGTGCCTAGCAAGTTGCAAACACATCTCTCCATCCGAGGAAGTCCCCCCAGCCCCCAGCCCGGTGGCTGCCGGCAGGAGTAGGCACAGTGTCTGGCTGCCACCACTGGAAGAATTTACCCTGAAGGAGACATCAGGAGGGAAAAAGCGGCGGATTAGAAGCAGCCGGGGAAGCCGGGGCTTCCAGGAAAGAAGAGGGAAGAGGAAATCGTGCCTCCCTCCGGACGGCTGTCCTCAGAAGGACCGCTGGGCAGCCGCAGGCAAGCAGCGCAGGACGCTGGCGTGGGGGGAAGGCGATGGGGATACGTTTGACAGTAACAAGCACACAGGGCAGGTCAGCGGGACAGAGGGCTCTCTCTTCCGCCACAGATCGGGGCGCACAACTCTTATCACACAATGGCACGAGAAGGGAACACAGCAACAAAGCACAGCCCTGCATGCTGAACAGAACAGCGCCACAGATCAACTCCATCTCCTGATGTTAATGGTCTGAACGCCGCGCTCAAAGGACACCAGCTGGCTGAATGGAGGAAAAACACGCCCCAACCAGCGGCCGTCTCCCGGAGACTCGTCCAGACCACAAGGACACACACAGCTCAAAGGGAAAGGATGGAAAAACATGTTCCATGCAAATGGAAACCAAAGGAGAGCAGGTGTAGCCATTCTCATTTCAGATAAAACTGACTTTGAATCAACAATAGTAAAGAAAGACAAAGATGGTCACTATATAATGGTAAAGGGAGCAATTCAACAGGAAGACACAACAATCCTGAATATTTATGCGCCTAACACAGGAGCGCCCAATTCATAAAGCAAACCCTACCGTATCTAAGCAGAGAGATAAACAGCAGCATCGTGACTGCTGGGGACTCCAGCACCCCACAGACAGAGCGGGACAGATCACCCAAGCAGAAATGAACAGAGAAACACTGGACTTATATGGGACTCTAGAACAAATGGGCCTGACAGACCTTTACAGAACATTTCACCCAAAACTACTGAGTATGCATGCTTCTCATCAGCACATGGAACATTCTTCAAGACTGATCATATTCTGGGCCACAAAACATGTCTCAACAAATTCAGAAAAACAGAAATTATACCATGTATCTTCTCAGACCACAGTGGAATAAAACTAGAAATCAACTCCAAGAGAAACACTCAGTTCTATAGTCATGGAATTAAACAACCTGCTCCTGAATGATTTATTGGGTCAATCATGAAATTAGGATGGAAATAAAAAGATTCCTCAAACCGAGTGACCAAAAAAAATAAAATAAAATACCAATGCTCCAGCTCAAGGCCAAAAGCAGAGAGAACAAATTCTCCCCTCCCTGCCTTGTGTCCTACTTGGGCCTTTCACTGGTTAGGTGAGCTTTGCCCACATCGGGGACAACCGGCTTTACCAAGTCCACCAGTGCAGATGTTAACCTCACCCGGAAATGCCCTCACAGACACACTCAGAATAATGTATGGCCAACTATCTGGGGGCCTTGGGTCCCACTCAAGTTGACACATAAAATTAACCATTACGTTCACCAAGGCATCATAGGAACCTCTTCCCAAATTCATACATTTGTTCATTTATCCACTGAATAAATATTTATTGATTTTTTTCTATGTGTCAGGTACAATGGTATGAGCTGAGAATACAATGGGAAAAAAATCAAAGCAAAGAAATAATACAGGAACGTATCTCCTATCTCCGTTAACTCATCTCATCCCTGGTAAAAATAGATTATAAAATGTGTAGTAATCAAAAATAAAGGTTTATTCCTTTAAATTGCCAATTGGGCCTCTAAGTTAAATAAGATATTTTTTCTTCTTCCCCATGTTTTCTCATAGGTCATGTAGCAGCTACTATTTCATGCTACTCATCTGAAATTTATGGAAATATACACAAAATTCCCAAATACATATCTGTATCTCATCCATTTTACAGGTGCCCATATGCTATTGATGTCAGAGGCTTAATTTCATTTCACCTGGTCACAATTTAAAACCCAAGAGATGGCATAGTTTGGAAAATACAGTAAGCAATGTACGATTATGCACTGCATGCTTCCCCCGATTTTATCACGACATAATTGGATAGAGGCTTTTTTACAGATCAAACGTACAGTGAGAGTTAAATTAAATAGGAATTTTTCTATTTTTAAAAGATGTCCCGTCACAGTTCCTTTAGCACAACACAAAGTGCCAAACAGGAGTGTCTGCCTTTTAGAAACCTCATTAATACTGTTATGGTTACAAGTATGTTGACATTAATAACAAAGATTACTTGGATATTTACATGTATGATGGTAAGTAACTATGTCCATGCTTGTTCAATTCAGAAACACGGAAGCTGGGTTTCTAACTGGTATGAGTATATCAATGTGTCCACAGAGCTTTACTGTATATTATAAATACATATAAACATATAAATATTAATATATGTATATACAGGGAGAAGGAGAGAGATTTTTAAGAACATAACTGTATATATTACAATATTTGGTGAAAGGCACTGTCCATATATATTTGGGATTAAATAAGATTCTAAAGATTGCATAAACAATGCTCCTAGTTTACAGGCAAGGCAGCCGAGCCCTTTAGAAGTTAAATGACTTCTACCCACGTTCCTCCTCATCTGCTGTTTCCCCACCAACCCTCAATGTCTCTTTACAGCTGTATGTTTTCTTTCAAAGCAAGTAAAAGATGATGTAAAATTTGCATTTACTTTAATTACAGCAAACATACAGTATTCGCAGCAGAGTGTTCTAGCACTGAGTTACTCGGGCTCTACCTTACATCATTTCAAATTTCCCCAGAAAGAAAAAGCCAATGTCAAGGTCAAAACTATCACATGTTGAACTTCCTTTCGGTGTTGAGGGAGCACAGAGCAGTCTCCTTTTCTGGATGAGTATTCCACACAAACTCTGCAGGCTCTCGTGGGAAATTTTTTCTTTCCACTTGCTGGAATACACGTAGCTTCGTGGTGCTTCATATCACCTGACAACCTTTCGGGGGGGTCTTTACGAGGTGCTCTCCTTGCACCCCCAGGGGAAGGGCTGGACAGATTTGCCTTTGGCTCCGGAGAGCCTTCATTATTGTCATCCGTTATCCAGTCTCGCCACCGACAGCAGAAACTGTTCATACTTCACTTTTGCTTGTGGATTGAGGACGTTGTACACTCTAAATGAATTGAAAAGTGCACAGTTTATAAGGTACAGCACTACTTTTTTTGTCCATTTCATTGTTTTCCTTAGAATGGAACAACACGAAAGGAATTGATCCGCACGGTCAACGCCTTTCACGTGGGCATTGTGTTCCCTGACGTAGGTAGGTTTTACAATATTCTCTCCTGTTTTTCTTTTTTTTTTTCCTGTTGTTGAGGCAGAAGTGTCATGGATCGTTGATATCATTCCGACTACCCGCTTGTCTTTCCATGCTAGGAGAATATCGCCTTTTCTGGAAAATATTATGTCACCTTTCTTCATTCCTGATGTTTTCATTTTCAAATTTGGTGGTAAACCTCTACTCTCCCTCACGGACAAGACGGTGTGTTGACATCTAAGGTCGTGACAGATGGTGGAAACAGGAGCACACTGGTGGGCGGTGGGAAGGCACGCTGTTGGCGCGGGGAAAGGGCGCGCCGCAATCTCGGAGTCTCCGGCCGCGGCGCGGCTGCGGGGGCTGCGGGGGGCTGCGGGGGCTGCGGGGGTCTGCGGGGGGCTGCGGGGGGCTGCGGGGGTCTGCGGGGGGCTGCGGGGGCTGCGGGGAGCTGCGGGGGCTGTGGGGGGCTGCGGGGGTCTGCGGGGGCTGCGGGGAGCTGCGGGGGCTGCGGGGGTCTGCGGGGGCTGTGGGGGGCTGCGGGGGCTGCGGGGGTCTGCGGGGGCTGCGGGGGCTGTGGGGGGCTGCGGGGGCTGCGGGGGTCTGCGGGGGCTGCGGGGAGCTGCGGGGGCTGTGGGGGGCTGCGGGGGGCTGCGGGGGGCTGCGGGGGCTGCGGGGGGCTGCGGGGGTCTGCGGGGGCTGTGGGGGGCTGCGGGGGCTGCGGGGGTCTGCGGGGGCTGCGGGGGCTGGGGGGGCTGCGGGGGCTTGCGGGGGCCTGCGGGGGGCTGCGGGGGCCTGCGGGGGCTGCGGGGGGCTGCGGGGACTGCGGGGGCTGCGGGGCGCGAGTGAGCGGGGCTGCGGGGCGCGAGTGAGCGGAGGCCCAGCCGCTTGCTTGCCTTCGGGAGTGTCCGCCCCAGCTGGGACCCGCGGTGGGCCGGTGAGCGGGGGAGCGCCCTGTGTCCCTGGCGGGTCGCACAGACGTCCGAGCCGCGCGGCGGTCGCAGGCAGGGCCGCGCCAGGCGTGTGGCCCGGGCGGGCCGGGACAGGCGGGACACCCTCGGGAGGTGGCACCGTCTACACCGTTACCGCCCCTTGTCGTGGCTGGGAGCTGCTCCAGCCGACCGAGGGGACTAGCGGGCGGGACGCTGGGCCTGCGCACAGCTGAGTGGCACGGAGGGACACCTGAGGTGCCGGCATTTCCGGGCGGTGGAGACCTGACGCGAGGTGGGCGCTCCGCGGGGTTCCCTGCCACCCTGCTCCGGGAAAGCGCCGCGCGGCCCCGCCTGGGACAGTGCAGCGATGGGTAGCGGGAGCGCGGTCTCTATCGAAATGTCATTTGTTTTCAGCCCAGTACACGTGTTTGGGGATTTGTCATTTTTGAAGCCTTAACAAAAAGATTGAAAAAAATCAATCTTCTTTCATTGATGGGATTTTTTGGGGGGTGGAGAGGGAGGGGAAAGGGAGGCAAAGAAGAGAAACCGTCGCCTTCCGGTGGATACGGAGTCTCTGTGTTTGAAAGGTAAGGAACACAAAGAGCTGACGAAGGGAGAGTAGCATGGAGGTGCCATCGGGCCATCAGAACCCATGCCCCACCTGCTCCCGAGCACAGGCCCAGGCTGCACCCAGCCTCCCTCGCGGCCCGCGTGGCTGTCCCGACGGCCCGGGTGGCTGTCCCCCCGGCCCGCGTGGCTGTCCCCCCGGCCCGCGTGGCTGTCCCGCAGGCCCGTGTGGCTGTCCCCCCGGCCCGTGTGGCTGTCCCGCCGGCCCGGGTGGCTGTCCCGCCGGCCCGTGTGGCTGTCCCCCCGGCCCGCGTGGCTGTCCCCCCGGCCCGTGTGGCTGTCCCGCCCGCCCGCGTGGCTGTCCCGCCGGCCCGGGTGGCTGTCCCGCCCGCCCGCGTGGCTGTCCCGCCGGCCCGGGTGGCTGTCCCGCCCGCCCGCGTGGCTGTCCCGCCCGCCCGCGTGGCTGTCCCGCCGGCCCGGGTGGCTGTCCCGCCCGCCCGCGTGGCTGTCCCGCCCGCCCGCGTGGCTGTCCCGCCCGCCCGCGTGGCTGTCCCGCCGGCCCGGGTGGCTGTCCCGCCCGCCCGCGTGGCTGTCCCGCCGGCCCGGGTGGCTGTCCCGCCCGCCCGCGTGGCTGTCCCGCCGACCCGCGTGGCTGTCCCGCCCGCCCGCGTGGCTGTCCCGCCGGCCCGGGTGGCTGTCCCGCCCGCCCGCGTGGCTGTCCCCCCGGCCCGCGTGGCTGTCCCCCCGGCCAGTGTGGCCGTCCCGCCGGCCGCGGGCAGGCCCTCACACTCTGTCCCCTTCCCGCAAGCGGAAACCCAGGCCTGCCGACAACAGCTTCTCCCTTGCGGGCGAGCCTCCTCCCGGACGGCGGCGGGGAGGACGAGGGACGACGTGGCGGACCCCGCGGCCTGCCGAGCGCGGAGCGGCGGCTGCACCCGGACACCGCCGCGCTGTCGCTGCCGCAGGAAGACGCGTCTTTGTCGGTTAACCGCGGGTCTCGGCGCCGCAGCTCCGCCTCCCCCGTCGGGAACCGGCGCTCAGGCGGTCGGAGGGAGCCCAGGCCCGCCTCCCCGCCGCCGTGGCCGCGTCTCGCCCGCCGTGCAGAGAGCCACGCCTGGCCAACACGGGCGACCCCGAAACCCGCGCCTAGAAAAGCACCCATTTTGCGCGGCCGTGACGTCCTTCCGCCCTCCCTTTGGACGCGTTCGCTGCTGTCACCTGACGGCCACGGCCAGGGCTTGTCAGGCAGGTGAGGACGCTGAGAGACCGAGCCTCCCTCTGAGCCGGGAAGTGCAGTCGGCTCCCACCGGGCCTCCGCCCTACGGCCCGGAATGAGGGAAATCGCCTGGCCAGGGTGTCTTACAGACCAAATCTGTCCTTTCAAAGCTCATTTTTCTTGCCACCTTCATTCCGTGCCGAAATTGAAAAGAGAAATAAATCAAAAAGCCTTTTAAAGACAAATCAATATGCTCAATTTCTCAGAGTCTCAAGGAAGCCATGTTTCATTTTTTAATTTTACCTCAAAACCCATAACTGGTGAATACAGGACACTATCCTGCGTATTAGGGCTCAGTGAGGAAGAGAGTAAAATAAGAGTTTCAGGGCCAGAGTCACAGCAAATGGAGGATCCGGAACCGTCTCAAAAGGAACTGTTTTGCACAATCAGACTTTGGGTTTAATATTAATTGAATATTAATTGTGGTCATTCTGGAGGAAAGCGGGTCTTTCCATGCAGCCACATACCATCGACCTTCACACGTGACTCCCGGCACAGATTACACGGCAAGGTTAACGGCGCCAACTCTGCACGTGCTTTTGCCTTTCCTCCGGGATGCTGTGTCGCCTCCTAAACCCAGCGCTGAGAGGCGTCAGCAGAGCGAGACCTGGTCGTGGTGCTTCTTACCTAGAACTCACGCTGAGGAAGAGTCCCAGGAGGCCGGGCCAGAGTCTCAGTGAAGAGCTGCGGTCGTGTCCACTTCCTCGCCTGTTCCTGAGCTTCTCTCGCTTCTGGTCCTTCCCTCGAGCCTGCTCCCACTCACGCCCCGCGCCCGGCACCGCCCTGGTCAGCGGCCCTGGCAGGTTCCATCCTCTCGTGGCTGAGCAGTGGCCTGTGTGCTGGAATGCCACCTGCACGGTGTCCAGCCAGGTTGCACTAGAAGCCAATGACGTCACTCTCAGGGATGAGTCGACAGGTACAGGTAAAAGGGAGGGGGCGGGAAAAAGAGAGCCCTGGAAACACCGCCGCCTTCTAACGCTCTGGCAAAGAGAAAGAAGAAGCAGAATGCAGAGAAAGGACAAGAGAGACACTCTCTCTTGTCCGATAACCCCAGACCTGGTCAGTCCTGCTTTTGACACTGGTGACAGAGACCATATTCAACATCCACCAACTCCTAAAACCTCTAGGAGCCTTTTGCATTTTTTCAGGATTTGCACTGTTACAATCCCCTCAAACTCTGGCATACGCCCTATCCCAACCCCCACCCTCAAAACACCCCAGCTGAGACTGTATAGATTCACTCAACAGTAGCCAAAAGAACTTAGATCTCCTTCTAGGGTAACTGTTGTCCAACTTCTGGCTCAGAAACTTAGGTCACTGTGAGTGGAACAGGATAGCACTGACTTTGAATGAGGTGATCTGAGTTTTAATCCATCATTAGGAGATTCATTTAATCACTTGGGAGTTTTTTGGTAACATAAATTAAATGACAATTGGAAGAATGACCTCCTCTCAAATTCTGTGGCTTTCTAAAAAAAAAATGGCCAAATCTAAGATGCTAGAATGTATTTTAAATAGATTTGCAAAGCCCCAAGGGAGTGGAATAAAAGCAAATAAAACCATCCTAACTAAAACAGAGGAAAAATGGCCAAACTAGCTAGTTCATTGGTATTCATGGTAATTACAGTGGTGAGATATCTGAGAAAGCCGGGGGCCTTAAACAGGGAGTTTTAGACACATGGAAGACCAGGATATATATAAACCTTTGCAGTTAACTCAGATCTACAATGTAAATGAGTTCAGCTTATTCTTTATATTGATATCAAAAAAGTGCTTTATGAAACTGCTTTGGTAAGTGGTCCAGCCAGTAAGAAAAACTGTTCATTGGATGTGAGAGAAAATTCTAGCGAAAGTTGAAAATCTGGAGACTTTCTGGTGTGAAGTTATACGGCAAAACACACGATTCTCCATGGAAATGTGATTCCAAAAGCAGCCTAGGGTCTGTGCGCAGGTTGCAGTGAGGCCATGGGCAGCAAACCCACGACTGCTACTACTAAACTATCCACAAGTTGGACGGAGAAGATTAGAAACCAGTTTTCTTTGCATAATATAAATAAACAAGAGCCAACAGGGGTTTTCTCTACAGATAAAGGGGCTTACACATAAGGCAGTTCACCTACCAGTGTTCAAGGAACATCCAAACTGGAACATTGGAAGAAATTTCCTTCCCCAGTCATTTTTCTCCTCCTAGCAGAAGAAACCAATAAGCATTTGACCAAGGGGGAGAGTTACCCTCACGGGGGCAGCGTGCCAGCCTCACGCTGGGCCAGAAACATTCTACCATCCCATGAACCACAGCATGGTAAGGGGCCAGAATTCAAAAAAAAAAAAAAAAAAATCAGGCCAGGCACAGTGGCTCATGCCTGTAATCCTAGCACTCTGGGAGGCCGAGGTGGGAGGATAGTTTGAGCTCAGGAGTTCGAGACCAGCCTGAACAAGAGTGAGACGCCATCTCTACCAAAAACAGAAAGATATTTATGAGACAACTAAAAATATATAGAAAAAATTAGCCGGGCATGGTGGCACATGCCTGTAGTCCCAGCTACTCAGGAGGCGGAGGCAGGAGGATTGCTTGAGCCCAGGAGTTTGAGGTTGCTGAGAGCGAGGCTGACACCACTGCACTCTAGCCTGGGCAACAGACCAAGACTCTGTCTAAAAAATATATATATAAATAAAAATTTAAAAAATAAGGCCATTCTCACTGAAGTTAAGTGATATCTCATTGTGGTTTTGATTTGCATTTCCCTGATGATCAGAGATGTTGAACATTTTTCATATGTCTGTTGGCCATTACTGTCTTCTTTTGAGAAGTTTCTGTTCATGTCCTTTGCCCATTTTTTGATAGGGTTGTTTGATTTTTTTCTTGCTGATTTTCCTGAGTTCTAAATAGATTCTAGGCCCCAAACAATAAATGCTGGCATGATGTGGAGAGATAGGAACACTCCTACACTGCTGGTGGGACTGCAAACTAGTTCAACCTCTGTGGAAAGCAATATGGAGATACCTCAAAGCGATACAAGTAGATCTACCATTTGATCCAGCAATTCCACTACTGGGCATCTACCCAAAAGATCAAAAGTCACTTTATAAAAAAGACACCTGCACTTGAATGTTTATAGCAGCACAATTCACAATTGCAAAGCTGTGGAAAATACCTAAGTGCTCATCAATTCATAAGTGGATTAATAAAATGTGGTATATGTATACCATGGAGTACTACTCAGTTTTAAGAAACAATGATGATCTAGCACCTCTTGTATATTCCTGGGTAGAGCTGGAACCCATTCTACTAAGTGAAGTATCTCAAGAATGGAAAAACAAGCACCACATGTACTCACCAATAAATTGGTATTAACGCATCAACACCTAAGTGGACATATAGGAGTAACATTTATCGGGTGTCGGGAGGGTGGGAAGGGGGAAGAGGGGAGGGGTATATACAACCACAACCGGTAATAGGTGCAACGTTTGGGGGATGGACACGCTTGAAGCTCTTACTCGAGGGGGGAGGGGGCATGGGCAATATATGTAACCTTAACACTTGTAACCCCATAATACGCTAAAATAAAAATAAATAAAAATTTTTAAAAATCAAACACCATCTGTATGGATAATTTCTGAAATTCTAACTGTGTGTCTCTAATCCCGGAAGATGAGAAGGTGAAGCAGCCTCAGTGTGTGTTTTAGGAACCGGGCGATGCACTGTGGGCTCAATTCTTTCCTCTGAGGAGTAACGAGACTGCGAGTGGGGCCTGCACGAGGGCTGTCACAGCACTTTGTAGATTATAAAGAAATCTAATCGCCATCTGGCAATGGGAAATGATTGGATATTCTAGGGCATGCCATTAATATAGGATACCAAGTAACTGTTTAAGAAGAATAAGGCCCAATCTTTGTATTGAGCCAGAAAAACCTCTAAAATATGTTCTTACATTAAAAAAAAAAACTTAGCCATAGATTAAGATATACGATGCGATATAGTTTATATTTTTTAAATTCCATAAAGGGAAATCATGTTATATACAGATATATTACAGATGCCTAAAAACAAAGATCTGGAAAACTCATAAGAGCTTTGAGCAGAGGACTGATATAAAATAGGCAAGTTAAAGGGGATTTCAATTGCATCTCTACTGTATGAAAAAATTTTCAATTAGGATACGTTCTGCGTTACACAAGATATTAATAAAATGATTGAGATCAGGAACTTCGGTGTAATATTTGCTTTTTCAAATTTCACCTTCTCTTCTTGGTAACTGAGTTCAATCACTTAACTTCTTCGAACCTCAGTTTCTTCATCATGTAATGGTGAAAATAATAGTTAGTAATTAAATGAGGCTGCGCAAGGTGGCTCAAGCCTGTAATGCCAGTACTTTGGGAGGCTGATGCAGGAGTGTCGCTTGAGCCCAGGAGTTGGAGGTTGCAGTGAGCTGTGATGACGCCACTCTAGCCTGGACAACAGAGCAAGACTCTGCCTCAAAATAAATAAATAAATAAAAATAATTAAACGATCGTATGATATGTGCGTGTATATGTGCACATACTGCAGTACTTAACACAAATTAAATGCTCAGTGTTAGCTATTATTATCACTATTACTGCTGCTTCTAAGATTAGACTCAGTAAGAATAAGGACAGCCGCCAACGGTGATCACACCCCCATTCCAGAAACTTACTAGAAATGCGCACAAATGAAAGATACACTCCCGCTTCTGGCATCACAGACTTGGGACGGGTGGCCCCATGAGGGGTAGGCTTCCTCTGAATCAAAACTGGAGCATACAGGCGGAGAAGGACGAGGCCAAGAGCACACAAAGAAGGCCACACCTCGTCACAGGAAAGGCCACTTAGAGGCATACCTTAAATGCTCAAATGAAGTTCTGAGACCAACTCACCCTGAAATTTTTTCTCATAAGACCAAGCAAAGGCTCCAACACACGTGTGCTCAGGACAGGCAAGTCATGGCCCAAGGGAACTGACACCTCCAGTCCCAGCCTCCTCTGTCCTGGGGGAGACATGCTCAGGCCCTGAGAGCAGGCGCGTAGGGAGATGGGCTGTGTCAGGGTTTGTCCTTCATCTTACAGACAGGCTGCACTGCCTTTTTGAGGAACCTGGAGTTCAGCATGCTTAATTAGATTGCATAAATTAATCTTTAACGTCTCAAGCAAATCTAGAAGCTATTATATGACAAAATCATTTACTTTAATATGTGGGTGCACACAGCCACATACACAAAAGAACCACGATCTTCCCAAGCCATCAACTAGAGCCGTTGGAAACCAAGGAATTCAGAGTTAGTCCCTGACGTGAGCTGAATGATTTAAAGCCACTTTAGAGATTGGCTTCAGATCTCTAATACACAAGTCTGTTATTTATCAAACAAACTTAGTTTTTTCCGTTTTGTTTTAAAAGCTCATGCGTGGCAGGCGGCACTCCTGACTGACTTTGTCAGTCTTGTCTCTAAACGTGGATGTTTGAAAGTCTCCAGACAGACACGGGACTGCCAGGGCCCGAGGCCTGCTTGGTGGAGGTGCCAAGTGCTAGGAGAGGTTTAAACTAAATCCTTATTAACTCAGTTGTTAGCAGAGGGTAAGACCCACTCACGGAGGCAGCACTTTCACTATTTGAGCACACACAAGGAATTGCTGTAACACTTTACTCATATTTGCTATCTGGGAAAATAATAAACGAATATGTTTAAGTTCTCTGAACAATCAGAGTGAGTGTCATTTTCTAAATATTCAACTCATTCAGCCTCAGCGGGTATTTCTAAAAAATAAACGATGTGCTGTTTGTTTTGTACTTAGTATGTACTAATAATGAGTTTTCAAAGGACCGCTTGACTAAACTTTTTTTCAAAAGAGTTCAAAGTGCACAAACTATTCATTAACAAGAGCAGAAATATCCCTTGAGGTAACATTTGGTTTTCAAAAATGTGATTTTTATTATATTTGGAGCCAAGGCACAGTAGGAACGAGTATCAGATTGTCATAGGGAGATAAGATTTGAAATTCAATTACTTGCTGTGAACAGTCCATGGGTGCCTGCTTCAAGGATATATCAAATGAACAAAATGACGACAACTCGGAATCACGTGATTGACATTGTCAGAACAGGATATCTGAGGAGCATTTTACTCTAACTGAACGTTTCTATGGAAAATTAATTATTCCAAATATGAGAAATTCTAGAGATAATGTGTAAAGCAAGCGTGAGTTTATGGTGGCAGATGCCTGTAGTCCCATCCGCTCTTGATGTTTGTCAAACGTCTCTTTGAAAAACATGGTACCAAGCCCTGAAGGACGTTGCCGGCAGTTCTGTGTGTTACATGCTGGAGGAGTCTGTGTTTCGTGATGGAAAACAGGACCGACAGACACAGACAGTCAGCGACACGCACGGAGAGCCCCCGACGGCCTTGAGCACAGTGAGGATGTCAAAATTGTAAGAATGGTCAAGAAATAAATTGCTCAAAAAATACAACACACACGTGAAGTAACTAGTTTCATAATAATCAAATAACGATACAGCAAAATCTCAGAGGCAGATGAGAAACGAGACGAGACAGACTCGCCCTTCAGTAGATGAAGAAGAAAACACAGACACGAAGGCGAGGAGGAGGACCCGGCGCTCACTGAGTGAGCCGGGTCGAGCAGACCCGGGCTGGTCGCCTCACACGATCGATCGTCCCACGACAGCCCTGCAAGGTCCGGCCTTTCCCTCCTTTGACGAAGGGGAGAGCAGCGGCCAAGCAGCTGACGCGGGTCACGGAGCTGGGCGGGCCAGGGCGCAGCCCCAGGTTCCTTTGTCCCTCCCCGCGGTCCTTCCCCACACCGCGCAGGGGGCACCAACGCTGGGGCCAGGGGCCTGGTGACAGCATGGCTGTGTGTGTTTGAGTCCAGAGAGGCAAGTCTGGGACTCGCCGAGAGAAAGCTGGAATCTGAACTAAGAGGTGAGAAAAGCATAACCCAGAAAGCGCCGTGAGGGTGAAGCTGGTGGCAACTGAGGCAGCTTCCGGCCCGGCGCTTTTCCGCCTCACCCCTAGAAGGGCAAACCTCGCCAAGGCAGGCGAGACCGCGCCCTCCGCAGCGCTCGGGCGCCAGCCCGCGTGCCCACAGCGGACACTCGGAGTGTGGGTGGGACCAGCGCCGCAGACAGGCCCGCTGCGGCTGGGACAGCCCTGAGAACTGGCCGAGCAACAGAGAGCAGATGTCGCCCAAATGAGCAGCTAGGAAATTAGGAAGATGAAAATGTGACAGATTTATCCAATTAAGGTGTCCATTCTGCTGCCTTCTTGTCCCCCACGGGTAGCCAACCTCTGACCTTGGCCAGAAGAGTATTCCCAGTTTTAGAGTCTGCTAAGCAAAGGTCACGCCCTCAGCCCAAAGGGATGATTCCTCCCGGCCAAGTGGGAAGAAACCCAGATTGAAGGTGGCCCCAGGACCGAGTCCACACCAGGAAAATCAACACTGCCCCCCTCTTTCCCAACAAATCCGTCAGTCTCACAACTTTGGCTGGCAGCATTCTTGGCTGGGGTCACCCGGGAAAGAAAGGAATGTGGGGGGCAGAGAGAAAGGTGCCAAGTTGTCAATTGCAGTTTTGGCAAAGCTGGGTGGAGACCCATTAATAAATGTGGGGCAAAAGGTCAGTTAAGAAAAATCTTAAAATGGAGAAGACGACTTATAGTAGAATGCAAGATAGAAATGTCTCCCTCGCTGGAGCACACAATCAGGTAAAAGCAAAGACACAGAAACAGTGTCCCTCCGACACTCCCACACACTGCCACATGCGTCTGGCATCTGTGTTGCGTTCTGCCCCCACACAGAAGGACCCCTTTCTGAAGTCGGGCAGGATTCTTTCCACAGAACATCACACGCTTGTGAGAGTGTCTGAAAGCCCATCTTCTTGTCATCGGTCGGGGTTGGACTCAAAGAATCCCACCTGGAGAGCAGAGATTTTCTTAAAATTCCAGAGACGAAGACGTAACTGTCTTTCTTGCCATCCTCCAATGTCATCGCCAAGCTTTTGCCAACAGAAAGTTCTTTCTTTGTTGTTTTTTAATACTGTATTCAAAAAATTAACACCTGCCAAAAGTAAAGAACTATTAGAACCATATTGGGACTGTCATTATGATGGGTGAGGTGTGTCTGCCTTCCTTGTTAGTACTGACAGTGTGATGACTTCTTTCTAGTATTGAATGAACTTGAAATATTCCAAGCTGTGAAAAAGGGCTTGCACCTGCTGCCAGGAGACCTGCCATGTACCGGCTGGACAAGTCACACAGCCTCTTTTGAGCCTTGGTTTACTTCCCTGGGAAATGGGCTCCTGAGGACACATCTGAGCCAGTGTTGGCTCTGGATCCCGCAGTGCCCGCCCACCCGTCCAGGGCACACTGAACAGGGACCTTGCATGACAACAGCCCCAAGAGAGAAGGCTGGAGTGTAACGGAGCGTCCCTTAGCACGGTGGCCGGAACTGAAGACTGGAGCGTGTCTGCGAGTGCGCTCAGGTATCCCTTAAGCCTCCGTCCCTGTCCCTCTGGACCTTTCCATTTCCCAGATTGTTCTGTTCATGTCTGCAGGGAAACAGACAAAAGTTTTCATAAAAGGCCAATTTTCTTGAACCTTGTTGAGAGTGAATTGAAAGTTCTCAACGCAGAAGACACCTACATTGCTTTTGCGTCACTGAAAAAGGGGACGTTCAGAGCAGAGCAAATTCAGAAGCACAAAGAGGAAAGGTTCACCCAGCTATGCGTGACAGAAAGCAGAAGACATGCAAACAAATGCAAAGGAGCAGGCAAACTGTCCTGAAAGGATAAAAAAAATGCATGTACTACAGCAAAATGAAATACAATGAGAATAAACATAAGGTCCTTTATTTGAAAACAAAAAGGGAGGGAGGGAAGGAAAGATTACAAAGTAAGAGGGAGCCACAGAGTGCTGCACTCCCTTGGGAAGTATAGGTGCCGTGCTGCACAGAAGTGCAGCAACGGCCGCAAGCAGGGGCCCAGATCCAGCCCTGCTCTGCTGGCCAAGCTGTGGCTGTTTCCTGCATGAGCCCCAGAAGGGTGCCTTTTTCCTAACAGTCTGCCCATGAAGGTGACTTTTTCTAAGTGACATGCCAGCACCATATAAGCTAGCTATGATATCACTGGTAAGAAACATAAATACAAACAGACATGAAAGCCTGCATTCACAGTGAGCTCCGATGTTAGCAGCGCGATGTCACTGACCCAAAAGCTAGGACCGTCCCGGGCTGTGACTGCAGAGAAGCACAGACTTAGAAAGACGGAGGGAAGCGCCCCACTCTTCCCCACTCCGGTATCTGCTGGGGCCGGACCGTGACAGCTGAGTTTAAATATCTTCAGTAGAAGGACTTGGTCTCTGTCATTCTAAAGCTAGATCCAGGAAGCTTTAGGAAAAAACAGATCTTGGCTCAATAGAAAAAAATATGTAACACAAAGATGCCCAGAGACAGAACAGTTCCTGTTTCCAAACGTCAGGAGCTTGTCCATAGTGTCCTCTTAGGTTTTAAAGTCTCTGTCAGCAATGACGTTCCATTTCCCTTCCATGATTGTCCTCCTCCCGTCCTTGGCCATTCTTGCTGGAGTCTGCTTTGTCACTCTTCTCAAGGAACCAGCTTTTGAGTGATGGAGTGTTTTTCTGTCTTAGTATAATATTACTTTGTTTTCTAGCTCGTTAATTATTCTCCTTACCTTTATGATTTCTTTCCATCTGCCTTCTTTCTGCTTGCTTTGTGGTTGTTTTTCTAATGTACTGTGTTGAGCACTTGGCTGGTGAATTTTCAGTCTTTCTCTTTTTCTACTATATGCAGTTGAGACTTGGACTGTTCATGTAAAGTCACATTTGTGTAGGCTGCACCCTCCAGGTTTTATTTCTGTTTAATTTTAACTACTTCATAATATGTATTATTTCCTTTGCTCTTATAATTTTTCATTTTTATTACAGAGCATTTCAAACATATACAAAAGCAAGCGCTGCCTCACATTGGCTCCTTCTAGAATGTTCCTAGATCATCAACACACTGCTTCACAGTTGAATCCTTCTAGAATGTTCCTAGCTCAACATCACCTGCAAATAAATGGGCTTTCTAATATATACTTCTGGGTAATAACGTTCCATGGTTATTTCTTTGCTGAAATCTATGTGCCTGTCTTATGTCTTCTTGAAGAAAAAAACCTTACCTTAATATCTTTGTGTCATACAACATAAGGGTTCAACGAAATCCGGCTCAATCAATTTGGTTTTTTAAATTCCATATGACCAGATTAAAAGTAGTCCATTTTGCCAAAAATGCAGACTTGCTCCACAGACAGTTAAAAATACATTTTAAGTTATAATTCTCATTTGATCACTACAGTTTCCACATTTGAACTTCCACAGAAGTTCAGGACAGTTGAACAAGCACCATTTTCGGGCCTATAAATACAGCAGCTGCCTGTGGGACCAGCTCGCCCTGTTTTTTCCTCACCCCGCTGCGTTTCCAAAGCGTTCGGTGTGTGCGCCCGGCTCGGGGTGAGCGTCCAGGCCGCGCCGCCGGGCCTCCTCGGGAAAATAAGTTGTTGCCACATGCAGGAGAAGATTCCAGAGCCTTGAGACGCCACCACCACCAGCCCACTGTTTCTAAGAATAGCAGTTCTGTGGAAGAAAAAAAATTACTGGCACCAGACGTTGGTTTTTAATTGTCTCCAGGCTTTAAAATAGAAACAGGCCAAAAGGACGTGCCCTGGAACCCTGGCGGCCAGGGCGGCGCGGCCCAGGGACAGCACCGCGCCCCAGGGACAGACAGCACCGCGCCCCAGGGACGGACAGCACCGCACCCGGCTCCTCAGAGACCAGCCTGCAGGGCAGCCCCGCGCCAGCTTCCGGGAAAGGACGGTCACTCCCGGGGTGGAGAAAGGCCCCAGGGCCTGAGCCTCACTCCCAGGGTCCCCAGAGATTCTCGCTGGCCCTCTGAGAGGGACCCAGTGAACGTGAGGGGCTCCCTCTGAAAAGTTAACGTCGCTTGTCGAATGCTTACCTTTCCATTGTCCTAATCTTAAATTTAGCTTATTGGGTCCTAAATCCGATTTTGCAAACAGTTCCTTTTCCTCAAAAAGCATCGACTTTCTGCCAGGGAGGCCCGTTAGCCTAGAGGTGCCTGTGCAGCTGGATCCTTCGTCCACAGGCTGGGTGCCTCCACCCCCACCCCCACCCCTACCCCACCCCACCCCACCCCCACCCCACCCTCACCCCACCCCCACCCCACCCTCACCCCACCCCCACCCCGCCCTCACCCCACCCCCACCCCGCCCTCACCCCACCCCCACCCCGCCCCCATCCCACCCCACCCTCACCCCCACCCCGCCCCCATCCCACCCCACCCTCACCCCCACCCCGCCCCCGCCCCCACCCCGCCCCATCCCACCCCACCCCCACCCCACCCCCCCCACCCCGCCCCCACCCCGCCCCCACTCCACCCCCATCCCGCCCCAGGAGATGGACAGCACTGCTGTTCGGTTCCAGCAGGCACATCAATGTGTTGTGTTGTGTTTTGGTGTGTTTTGTTTTGTTTTGTTTTGTTTTGTTTAATGAGGATGTAACATTTGTCTGAATACTAGGTTTCATACCAGAAACAAATTTCCAAACTCTGGGGATCGCTTCTGATTAAAAAGTTCTGCCTGTAAAAAAGTTCAAAGAATCCAATTCTAGCCTCCACTCATTCAAATATCTCCTGCCTATTAGATTAATCATTTCATGAAAACGGCTTTATTTTCCCCTGCAGAATTTCTAGGATTTGTGAAATCACTCTTAGTTGGAAGCAGAAGATAAACCGACACTCACGCTTTGCTCAATTCTTAGATAAACACAGTGTAGAAGAGATGTTTGGGTCTACTCCCCAGAAACCCAGTGCTGGTTCCTAACGGGGTTACTTCTACTCTACTCCTTCCAGCGCAGTTAACTGTCGACCCAGTAAGGAAAACCCGGAGAAGAAAGTGGAGCCCTTTTCTTTCGTGTGTATAATATTCTATACCATGTGGCTGTCGGTGGCTCCACCGCCGGTTGGTGGGGAGGGCAGGGATGACGCACGAGTCAAAAGGATGGAGCGTAACGATAAAGGCTGGCAGGCCCCACGCGCTCCACGGTGGACCAGCAAGGCCCCTCCAACCCAGGCCCTGGTTGAGACCTCAGGTCAAATTGACAGAATTTTAGAAACACGTAAAACCAAAGAAATCTAGCATAAGGGGGAGACAGATACAAGTGAGAACAGCCCAACGGATGGGGCATTTAAAGTATAGGCCTCCCAGAACCCCTATCTTTGGCTGCTGTTTTGCATAAGCATATGCAAAAATTTATCATCCCCTACTCCACACCTCCAACACAATTCTCACTGTGAGTCTTATCTGCCAAACCAGGTTCCTCAAGCCAGAGCAGAGATGGACTGTCCTTGCCCAAGGTCACGATCACCACCAATTTTACTTGCCACTTGCTGGACCTTTCCTAACTCAGAAACCTTAGAGCATTTAGCTGTACATGGAAAGGGCTCCAGACATGTTGTTGCCTCGAATGGAACCACTGTTCTCAACCAACCTCCATCGCCCCACTGTCCCCTGATGTCTGATTCGTGCTTAGCATCAACCACCGCCCACCACTTGGGTCCTCTCTCGCCCATGTTGGCCAACAAGGCTTATTCTCAGGACAGCAGCTCAGCTCACCGTCCTGATCCTGAACTTGCCTCTCCGCTGACCCCCCAGAACAGCTTCTGCTTTAACTCAAGCCCCAACTCTCTCCCATCTGATATCTCGTGGTCCTCCACGGCCATGCTCAGCTGTGACATCTGGAAATCGAATCGAAAAGGAGAAGGATGGAGAAGGAGGAGGAAAGAGCTGATATCTGGTTTCACCCCTGCTGTGTGCCAGGCGCTGCACCCAGCCCTCGTATCTTACCTCCTGTGATTGTTCCTAAAGAATGCTGGAGACTAGGGAGAGATGGTCCTCCTCCTGTCCGAGCCTTTGGGTCAGGAAACTAACTCAAACACCAAGATCCCAAACATCTTCACAGCTGGAAACACTAAGCCATTTCTTTAAATTCATGATTTTTAATTTGCAATTTTATATTACGAGAATTGATGAATATCCATGAGATTTTTACCCACGCCCTACACAATGAGGCCATAAACCGTATGCTTCCATAAGGTTAAAGTATTCTATTCAAAGAACTACCCTTTGTTCTGAGACTATGGGAACCATATCTTATGAAGGAGGGAAGTCATCTCTTATAGTGAAAATTGCATGTAGTCAAAGGTGCCCTTCAAATTCCTATAAGAACTGACCGAAACGAAGTCCAATATGCCACTATTTCTTAACAAGTTCAATCGCAGCCTATTTTTCTTACAGCCTTGGACTAGACCACTGATTCTGCAAGTGAGTGGACCAGGTGAAACAGTTGGCTCACCTTTGGGTGTGATGTTGTTAAAAACAAACAAAAAACCTTCTCTTAAAGATGAGAGTCACACTCAGCTGAGGACCATGGAACTGTGGGGGGATCACACGACTATACACATTCATATCACATCCTCACCCTGCGTGCCTGAGATTTTTTTCACTTTGCCATATTTAAACTTACCTCATTGAAATATAAAAAACGTTTTATTAGCTGGCGTGGTGGCCTGCACCTATAATCCTAGCACTTTGGAAGGCCAAGCACGGGGATGGCTTGAGGCCAGGAGTTTGAGACCAACCTAAGCAAGAGCGAGACTCTGTCTCTACAAATAATAGAAAAATTAGCCGGGCATGGTGGTGCACACCTCTAGTCCCAGCTACTTAAGAGGCTGAGGCAGGAGGATCGCTTGAGCCCAGGAGTTTGAGGTTGCAGTGAGCTATCTTAACGTCACTGCACTGTAGCCAGGTGACAAAGTGAGACTCTGTCTCCAAAAAAAAAAAGTTTTATAGCGATTGCCAAATGAAAAGAATTCTCAAACATTCTCCCTTGATTCTCCCTTGTTCTCTCACAACTGGATTTTCATCAATACACTTAAATCTTTTAAGCTTTTGGAGTTGTAAACTCTCCCATTGGTGGGAAATTAAGTACCCAAGGAAGCTTCTTAGTTCTTTCCAATGTTGAGCGCAGAAGCCAAAGTCACTGACTGAATCAACTTCCTGACCTCTTCACTTATGACCAGAAAGTGCCTGGCAGCCAGGGAGGCCAGGCTTCCCCCGCCCTGTCAGTGAAACTTCCCTCGTCTTCGCTAAAATAATAACTAAAATCATTATGTGGACCAGTCAAAGCATTGGTAATCCCGTAGGCAATGTGCTTAACTTTTTGAGTGACAAGCAACTAGGAAAATATTATAATAGTTATGTTCCTAAAAAATCCTCAAATCTTCCACAAAGGGTATACGAATTACTTTTTATGTTGTTTTGCAGATCAAAAATTGTCTTTGATCTTCTTGATTGAAAAAGAAATCAAAGTAGTGCTTCATCGTCAGTATGCAAAATGCAGAGAATACGGCAAGAAAACATTTGCCATATAATTAGCTATTAAATAGACAACATCCTCCCCTCCCAATTCCTAGCCCCCATGGGGGAATTTATTAACTGTAGGGCTAAGTTTGCATTAATTAAGCCTAACTACCCTTGACCGCTTCAGCGGCTAATCTGTACGAATGCAGCGGCTTTCGTGTGTGTGTGTGTGTGTGTGTGTGTGTGTGTGTGTGTGTATAAAATGACTGATAGCTTTCTCTTTATTTTAACATCTCCATTGCTTCAGCCAGACAGTGTGGCACGCACACACCCTTAGTGGATAAACACCCAACGATAAAGCCGTTCCCTTCACACGGGTGATCTTTCTCCTGTTGAAGAAAATTGAAATAAAACGACAGCATCGGCCACGTCATTTCAAGCCACCCCCCGCGCAGTGGGGGGTCCTCACGCCCTCCCGGCCGAGTCTCGGAACGCCTACTGCAAACCGCTGGGCGGCTGCCACTGAGTGCCCTGCCCACGGAGACAGCCGCCCACAGAGAAACCCAAGCTGCGCGGTCGCTGTCGCGAGTCCACTCGGACCGCCCTCTCGGCCTCATCCTTCTTGTCTCAGCCGCCTCGAGGCCGAACACCCGGACAAAACCACTCTGGCAACTTGCGAGGGCCGTCTGCTCGCACAGGACGGCTGCTCCTCCCTGGCCCGCGTGACTCGGCTGTGCGATGGACGGCAGGCAGCTGCAAACACCCTTGGGACGCGCTGGGCAGGGACAGGGCACCGCGGCGCAGGCTTCCACGCTGACTCGAGGTGCTTTTGCACCCCTTGGGGTGCGGGCCGCCTCCCGACACCCCCCGAGTAGGTCGCTGAGACCCGTCGACCCTCGGCACGGCCACCCTGACACTGCAAGAGCCACGCCAGCCTGCGTCCCAGAGGAAGGGGCACTAGCAGTTGGAGCCACATCGAATATGAACTGCTTCATTTAATAACTTCAGACAGTTCTTTCCGGGCTTCAGCTCCCCACGGTCCTGTGACAATGTCCCCGGGATTCAAAGATAAGTCACCTGATGCCTTCGGAACATGTTTCCTTTTATGCACGAGACAGGAGAGTGTGCATGTTAACTCTTACCCAGCCCTCCCCATGCACGACATCTGGGATGAGAGATTAAACCCGGAATGAAAGATGTGTTTTCTTTACATCAAAAACGGAGGGGGTAGGCGAGAAGGAATTCTGACATCAGCGTAAGTGCCTGAGACAGAAGCTGGGTCTGAGGGGCGCAGAGGTTTGGCAGGCGGTCCCCCCACCCCGGCAGGCACACAGGAGCGTGGCAGGCGCCTCCAGGGAACCCGGCCACTCCTGTTGCCACGGTGAATGGAGCTGAACGTGATTGGGCACATTTGGAAAGATGGACACAGTCACGCCTCTGTGACAGTCCCAAAGTCCCAGGCACGGTAACACTGGGGTCCAGAATACATGAGCATTTTATTTCCATCCACTCCAGAACGTTGAGTATTCAGGAAACAGAAGTACTTTCTTAGTAGCACTTCTCTCTACTGATGTCACTTTTCTTTCACTCTGAGACGACTGGCCTGTGGCCTTACCACGTTCTTGTCTCATTCCTACCACAGAAGGTGGCAGCGCTTGACAGAGGGGGAACAAATGGGACTTGAGCAACGTGGATTCGATGTCTTGCGCATTGTGGAGGGGCAGAGGGACGGCTTTGGTGGAGTCCGTGGTGCGTGCGCTGAACCTTGAAGAGGAAGGCGCGACTGCCCCGCACCTGCCCAGTCTGAGCGCCCGCCTTGGGCAGGACACGCCGCAGGCACAGAAGGGCAACCCCCACGGCACCAGCCACTTCCTTCCTTCGTGACTTCCCAGAATGGAGCGCAGGGCTTCCTGGGGCAACGGTGGCTGGCACTGTCGTCACTCGTCCTCCCGGCCACAGACCCGGTGCCTTGGCCCCTCCCTGAGACTTACCAGCCACCCCCTGGGGGAGTCGGAGAAACTCACATGGTGCAGAGACCTAGAGGGCCGCCAGAGTCAGAAATGATTCACCCAGAATGTTCCTGATTAAACATATATCTGGAAGCTGGAGGTCTTGACTTCAAACAGACACAACGGCACAAAGAACTTTTAGCACATACGATCTAGTACATAATAAGGAACATAAGATGTCGTTAGAATAAATGTTAAGCATATAAATACATACATATGTATGTTATGTATGTGTGTGTATACTAGTCAACTTTTTTACTTAATGAAAATATATTATGTATTATGCAAAATATATTATGCATTGCAGCATATACTAAGTACTTACTGTCATTGTAAGCCAATCATACAATTCTAGGCTTACCTGAAAATGGAAAAAAATCATAACATTACACCCTAAATAACAGAGACTTAACATAACTCAGACTTTGTATCTACCCACTATAACCCAAAAGAAATACACATTTGCATCATATAGTCGTTGCCTTAAAAGATCTCTGAAACCAACATTAACAGAAATAAATAAAAATGATCAGAATTCCTGTTGACCTACGGGTAGCAGTGTGACCAGCTCGTGTACAAGGATTTGCCGTAATACCATCTACTAAAACCCAAGGGGACAGTGACGTAACCACTCTCTGGAAAGGCCGGCATGTGACCTGTTCTTTCTTTCAGATTCTCCTCAAGCTTGTGTGTCTGAAGTATCTTCTGCTAAGCAGTAAGTAAGCATGTTTCATGACATTTGCGAGATGTTCACAACATGAAAGACATTTTCTGTGTATTAGTTTCCATGACAACAACTGTTCCACCACATCCTCCCCACCCCCCACCCCCACATGGCTGTGTTCTGTGACCCACAGTTCAGTCGTCAAACAGAGAAATCTCTAGAGGCTGATTCTGCTGTTTAGGCTTGTAGCACTCAGATATCTGGGGAAATGTGCGTGCACAGCATGCACAGAGCCATGAGCCAAGGGAGCTTGTCCCAGGATTTCAGGAATCCCCAGGCCTGGGGTTGGACAGGAGGGGACAGGCCATTATCCCGTCAGGCAAAGCTCTGGCTAGAGTCCCCTCCCTGATCCTTCGGGACAGGTGACACTCAGAAGTGCTTCAAAATGAACTCATAATAGTCACAGACAATCAAGGCTCTCACAGACCATCTGTAGGGGTGACTTACTTTATAAATAAGGACGTTGACACCCAGAAAAGCAGAGCAGAGTTCTCAGAATAAGGCTGAGTTCTAATCGGAACGGGATTTCCAAACGTTGTCCCATTGCAGAAACGAGGAGACATCTGGACACCAAAGCACAGACCGATAATGCAGCCTTTGCTCCCCAAACTGGGGCGGTGACAGCCTCCCACACGGCCCGCAGAGGCCGGCACCGGGAGCACGTCAGAGCAGAGCCCGGAAGCCCTGACGTGTCCCTGGCGCTGAGGCTCGGGCACCAAGCAGGTGACAGAAGGGCCGGCGGGGAGTGGGGCAGCCCTCAAGTCACCCGGCGGGGAGTGGGGCAGCCCTCAAGTCACCCGGGGCCCCGGCTGGCTGCTCCTTAGGAATAAGACCGGTGATGTCAAAAGAGGCCAGAAATCCAGATGATTTCACATTAAACCTCCCAATTTCTTAATGCTGGTACCGTGTTCAAAACATTTTCCAGAAATCTTGTCTGCAAGTATAATTCAGCCCCTGGGCCTCTAGTCTCAGTTTCTGGCCTGAAGCAGTTAATACTGGACAAGTTGCTTTTTTTTTTCCCCCAGACAACCATATAAAAACTGCTGGGTCTCCCCGTTCATTCACCCATCAAATACTATTGCGTGTCTACTGTGTGCAGCTCAGAGGCCTAAAGTGTGCACAACCCAAAGATGCAGAGATGCTGGGAATTTCAGGAAAAGCAGAAGGAGCCGCCACATTGCTCGTGCTTGTGCGAAAGGCAGGCGCACCTTGGAAGGATGCGACCCTCACGGAGAGACTGCTCAGGAATGGGCTTTGTCCTTTCAGCAGGGGGCGGGAAGTCTTCTGAGCACGGCAGTCAGACTTTCTTGGCGAGAGTCCAGGGAAGATATTGCCAGGGGTAAACAAAGGCCGTCACAGTGGGAATGGAGAGAAAAGATCCAGAGAGATTCAAGAACTCTCGGACGCGGTCCCCCAGCAATTCCTGACACAGGCCCCTGACACGTGCAAGACCCCAGACGTTGATCAGATCGATTTGGACAAAAAGTCTTATTGACAAATACATTCATTACCAAATGGCATTTACACTTATTGTAATGTATATTTAAGGTGTGGGTGTAGGTAGGCATTCACGGCTTCCTGAAAAGCAGTCTTTCAGGATTTACTGTTAATGGTATCGGTAGGATGTTTCCAGCTGCAAGTAACAGGGAATCACAGTTAAAAGTGGCTCCATCGGGAGGAAGCACGTTATCGCACATAAGAAGGGGTCCGCAGATCAGCCCGTCCTCACAGTGCCATGCCAGGCTGTGGCCAGGTCTCTGCATGTCGTCCCACTTGGCGGTCCTCCGCGATCGGGTTGGCCCTGACTGGAGCTAAGACGGCTGACACTGTCCAGGCCTCACGCAATGTAATAAAAGCACCTGGAGAAAAAGAGGAATCTTCTCTTTCTTCGATGATTTTTAAGGAATCTGGAATTTTTCCTGCTGTCTCCCTCCAGCCAGCTCCCCGGTGCAGCAGACGCTGTCTCCCGCCCACCAACCGCGGCTAGGTCACTTGTGACCCCGAGCCAGGCGCTGGCACGCGTGGGCAGCCGCACGACCGGCGCAGGCTCACACCAGAAGTAGAATGAGCGCTGGAGAGTCGGTCACCTTCGCCGTGGCAACAGCAAAAGCCTTGACCTGGGAATTCCGCCTCCGAAAACATATCTGAGAGACAATTAAAACTCTTGCGGGAGCCCACCGTCTCCGCTCGCATCAGCCCTTCCTAGCCCTGACGCCGCGCTCGGCGAGGCAGAGGCCGGAGGAGTCCGCGTGCCCCCGCAGCCCCTCCGCGTGCCCCCGCAGCCCCTCCGCGTGCCCCCGCAGCCCCTCCGCGTGCCCCCGCAGCCCCTCCGCGTGCCCCCGCAGCCCCTCCGGCGTGCCCCCGCAGCCCCTCCGCCTGCCCCCGCAGCCCCTCCGCCTGCCCCCGCAGCCCCTCCGCGTGCCCCCGCAGCCCCTCCGCGTGCCCCCGCAGCCCCTCCGGCGTGCCCCCGCAGCCCCTCCGGCGTGCCCCCGCAGCCCCTCCGGCGTGCCCCCGCAGCCCCTCCGGCGTGCCCCCGCAGCCCCTCCGCCTGCCCCCGCAGCCCCTCCGCCTGCCCCCGCAGCCCCTCCGCCTGCCCCCGCAGCCCCTCCGCCTGCCCCCGCAGCCCCTCCGCCGACAGTTGTTCGTGCCATAGCCTAAGACGCCAGCCCCAGGAACCTGCCCTGATTGGACGTGGGCGCGCGGCCACCCTAAGAAACCTGAGGGTTTACAGTCCACGCGAGGACTGCTCCCAGCGTGCCGCAACGCTGCTTCCTCTGCGGCCACAGGCCACGGCCATTGCTCGCCCACGCTCGCGTCCCCACGCAGATCGCACCCTGCCTGGCGCAGTGACGCGCCCGCCAGGGCCCACAGGGACTTCCCCTTTGCCTTCTGAAAGTCCTGGTCCAGCACCAGCGACATCCCACATCCCTCGCGGCTTCTCGACGTTGCCTCGGCCTCCGCACTCAGACCGAAGCCTGGGCTGAGCCGGCCAGCGCCTGCCTCTACCCCAGCCCGCGGCAGGGTGGCTGGCCCGCGAAGGGCCGAGCCACCCAGCCCCGCAGAGGCCACCGGGCCTTCTCCCTGCCTGTCGCAGTCGCCAAACTCCTCTCCTGTCTGCCTCCTCGCGTCGCAGTCCCCTGGGCTTCCACGTCTGGGGGAACAATGCCCGCTACCTCGTCCTCTCCCTTCCTGGCCCCTCGCTCGGGAAGCCCGCCCTCCTCCCCCCCGGCCGCCCCAGGGCCACACGCTGAGAACGTCAGGCCAGGCCGCTGCTGGCCGGGGCCAGCTCCCAGCACCTCTCGCTCTCCACCCTCCCGCAAGCCCGCCCCCACAGCTCACCCCTGCAACTCCTCGCCCTGCCGGGCTGCAAAACGGGCTGCACCGCGTGGCCCTGCCGTCTCTGCACTGCCGGGGCCTCCCTCGTGGGCCGCCCTGGTGGGCCGCCCGTCCTTCTCCTGCACAGGGTTCGTGGCTTACTCTCTACACGCCCTCGGCTTCTTTTTCTCTCCCCACACCCACCTTGGAAACGCCCAGCCCGGTCAGATGGAACTCCCCGCCGGTGCGCAGGCACACCCGGAGCTGGCGCGAGGGGACGGCCAGGCCGGCGCTGGCCTCGCGGCCCTCCCCGGCCGCACACTTCCACTGGGCTCGGGACGCCCACGAGCCCCACCACGCCCGTCTCCCCAGGGGGACTCCGACTGCTCCTGCCCTCTGCCTGCTCGCCACCACGGTCTCGCCGCAGAGAACTCGGGCTCCCACCAGCAACTCGAGCGCCTCGGCCCTCGCCGCTGCTGCGTCCTGCCCCCGCAGGCGAGTGCCCTCCCTCTGAGGCCCTCTAGTCCTCTGCCCTCTCCCTCCCAGCTCGGGAAAGCCTGTCTCCTACCACGACAACCCTCCATTGCTTTTCCATTCATTATTTCGTCTTCCTGGATGGTTTCTGTCGGCATACAAACATGCTGCAGTTTTTACCATCTTAAAAAAAAAAATCCCTTAACTGCAAGCTCAGTCCAAGCCCCTTCTAGGCACCTCCCATTTTTTCCCTTATTTATTTAGTTAGTTAGTTTTTAGAGACAGGCTCTCACTCTGTCACCCAGGCCGGAGTACAGTGGTATGATCACAGCTCACTGCAGCCTGAAAATCCTGGGCTCAAGTTATCATCCTGCCTCAGCTTCCCAAGTATCTAGGACTACCACCAGGCTCAGCTAAATTTTTTAGGTTTTTGTAGTAATGATGGGCTCTTGCTATGTTGTCCAGGCTGACCTCAAACTCCTGGCCTCAAGTGATTCTCCTGCCTTGGCCTCCCACAGTGCTGGGATTACAGGTGTGAGCCACACCTGGTCTCTCCCTTTTACATCAAAACTTCTCTAAAGAATTGCCTATGTTAACTGTCTTCCTTTTCTTGTCTCTGCTCCTCTCATGAAAATACAGCATTTAGACTTCTGTCCGCACCACTCCGCAGAAACCGGCCTTGTCCAGGTCAAAATGACCCCCACATTGGCAAAACGGACGGCCAATGCTGTCACCCTGTTTGCTGCACCGCAGCACAGCAGTCCCCTTTCCCAAGCACCTTCTGTGTCTGGCGTCCCACACTATACGGTTTTGTTCCCAGACCACAGATTCTCTTCTCCATAAGTTCTCACACCCTGGGGACCGGTCGCACACTGATGGCTTCCAGAGTGACATCCTAGCTTACCCTTCCCCAAACTCGCTATATATATCTCCCACTCCCTAGTAAATGAAACCTCTTTAAATAAGAAGATAATTCCCACAAAACCCCTTTCACAATAAGAATTCCCATTATTCTAAAATCTCTTTCAATACTTGGAGTCCATCCTCAATTCTTTGCCAAATTTACCTGTTTATTGAGCACAAGCTCAATAAATGATGGTGACTGATAAACTATTAATTGTTCATAGGAGCAACGGAAGGATTCCCTCAGATTGAGATATAATGCAAATGAAATGGACCAGATAATCCCACAGATAGAACACAAAAGTGTGCCTAGAATTTATATATTCTAATGAAGAATTATATTGCATTTGCTCACTGGGGAATGCAAAGCAATGATGATGTGTTATTCTGTAACCTTGAACTAGGCCAAGAATATTTTTCAAGCTTGAAGTCTCCTTCAAAAGCAACTCCAAACCCGAGTGTCTTCTTCAATCACCAAAACACAGTGAGGCTGATCTGGAGTCAGGAGTTCCAGTAGCTCCTAGCTGTAGGCAAGCCAAAAGCTTACACTTCTGAAATCAGTAAAAAGGGAATACGTCTGCCCTGCAAACCTATATAGGGTCCCGCGTGGGTAAAACTAAATATTTTGGGTAATAGTACTTTGAAGATTATTAAAAACGATATTACATTTATCATTATTGTCCAACCTAGGGTTACATTTAAGAACAAACTATTTAAAGTATGCTATGTTAACAGTTAACACAGAAACCTATGAACTTTTAAAATTTAGAATGTCCAATATTTGAGGTTCCAATTCTTCCATAATAATCACAAGAATAATTTTGTGATAAATCCATGTGCATGATCATAAGACTACCCAGCAATTCCTTGAAGTTGGTCATTTCAAGATCATTCTAAAGTATCTTCCTTCGGCCGGCATGTCCCGTCATTATTATTTTAATTCTACAGTATCTTGTAAAAGAAAGTCTAATTAGACAAACTTTGCTCTTACCTTTCTCCCATCAAACCGCTACAAACACTACTCACTTGTCAAATTAAGCTTTTCATGAAATTTTTAGTAATCCCCTAAAAAGACACTTCATTTCAAGATGCAGGGAAAATGCCAATGGCACTGGTTCTGGACCACTTGTAGGCCAAGCACCACGCTAGTCGAGCCGCATGCCACGGCAGCCCCACTTCTATATTACACATCTGCAGCTCGCTTTGTGCTCTCCGGCCGGGCCTCGAGCTCATTCTTAAAATTAGCTGTTCGACTTTGCTATACGGTAATCAGTTTCCTCTGTAGGAACACAGTTGAGATTAACCACATTAAAGAAATATCTGCATTTTTTAATGGGGAAAATAAAACACGTCCCTAAAAATTTCATGGAAACTCAATATTTGTTAATTCATACCTCCAAAGAATCCTAACGTTTTAACGTTGCTTCACAGTTAAAAGTGGGTATTAGCCAGAATAACGAACCTATTACTTCCACTACGTTCAAAGTCTCTCATAAACCGGGGCTTTGGTTTTATAATGGAGACACTGAATGCTTTTGTGTCCGATCTCTCTGCATTGTGGTTCCACAGGGAGTCCCAATATTTCAAACATGTCCAGCTTAATGAATTTTTTTCTTATTATTGCTGCAATCTGTTTTGGTGTCAGATGGACTCCAGCTTTGAGGGCTTTGCTGTTCTTTCTTGAGGCGTAGAACCTTTTCAATTTTCAGATGTGTTGATTGAGGATCCGAAATAACGGGTCCCAGCAGATCTGCAGTGTCTCCATGGTGCAAACCAGATCAAACAGCAAAACAACTCCTTTCTCCTTCTGATCAGTGAAGCAACGGCAGCTCAATATTGTGAAGTATGTTTTTGTTATCTCTAGATCAACTTAAACCAAATACACACACCGTCGTGAGAACAGATCTCCCAAGAATCTCCCAGGTCAAAGCCAGTCAGGGTCTCATCATTTTGTTTTAGTGTTGAGGTCACTGCTTGGTGCCATGTTTTCATAATTTATCAAGAAACTAATCGGCTGGGAAATAGCCTCACCAGGAGAGATCTCAACAGTCTGCTCAGAGAGTCTGAAAATCTCAGTAACCCTCAGGACAGTGTCATCTGTATCATTTTACCACAGCAAAAGATAAGCTCACTTCTAGGTAAGACACATTCACATGCCCACAACAATACAATTTCTCCATTTCCTGATTTCTATTAGAAAATCTACATCCAGGCTGAGTGTGGTGGCTCACGCCTGTAATCCTAGCACTTTGGGAGGCTAAGGTGGGAGGATTGATTGAGCTCAGGAGTTCAAGACCAGCCTGAGCAAGAGTGAGACCTGTCTCTACTAAAAATAGAAAAAATTAGCTGGGTCCAGTGGTGCACAGCTGTAGTCCCAGTTACTGGGGAGGCTGAGGCAGGAGTATGCTTGAACCCAGGAGTTCAAGGCTCCATTGAGCTATGATTTTGCCACTGCACTCCAGCCTGGGTGATAGAGTAAGACTCTGTTTCTTAAAAAAGAGAGAGAGGAAGAGAAAAAGAAAGAGATAACACTACTTGGATTCAATTTTACCCCTGTAGATGAGAAATATATGTAAATAATATTATAGCTCCAGTCTGCTAGATTCACCAACACGAGGAAGTGGCCAAAAGGCCAGGTTTCACAGCTGAGCTGACCACAGTTCTGGAACCGGCCTCCGTCTTCCGGAGCGCAGACGGGTCACACAGCTTCACACCAAGCGCTAGTGCAGAAGGGCAGTTACGCCTGCAGAAAGAGAGTCTTCCACATTCTGACAGTTTCTGCCTTTCTGTCTACAAAGCATGCATGACTGCCAAAATTAAAAAGCAAAAAAGAAGAAAGATGGGAGCAAGGAAGGAAAGACTCATTCTCTATCCAGAGTGCTTTCTTTAGCTCAGGCACAACCTCTGTGGGTATCACGAGTCGGTGCCTCACTCATTATCTAAACTTGGTTGCTATTAAAGACAAGCTGCCTGGAAAGCACAGTCTCATTGCAAAAAAAAATATATATATATATATACTATATATATATCTCCCATCTGTCCTGCTTCGCTCTCTGCTCTCTCCACCCCAATGCCCTTTAGTAAAGTGCTTGTGAGCAGTATCTGTCCCACACAGAAAGAAAGCTAAGACCTGCTATCAGTCGTGCCTTCCCAGTAGTTTCATTCTTTTGATTCACTCAGACTTTAATTCCAAGTCAGTGACCAGCCCTCCTGGTTTTCCCAGGACTGAGGGGTTTTCCAGAACTCCAGACTTTGAGTTTTAAAGCTACAACAGTCCCAGGGAAACTAGTCAGCCAGGCGAGACTGGGTTCTGGAGCTTTCCAGGCACGCACCAGCTTTCTGTAAAGAAGCTCCTGGGAGCTCAGGGTTTCGGATGCAATACTCTCAGATCATTGCTTTCTCAAGTCAGGTGTCTGATCACAAGAGGACAAACCAGCAACCTGTGTGCACCCCCTCGGCCCTCCCACCATTTTCAATTACAGCCACAGGAATAAAATAAACTCCTCCGAGCCAGGCTCCAACCTAATTCTCAAGCTAGCCAGACCTGATGGAAGCCCCTCAAACAACAACAATTAAAACTAAGAAACAGACAACCCCTTAGGCTAAGGATTAAAGACAGGAGAAGTAAACATTCCCAGCTATTGCCTCGACAGTCTGGACCAGAAGGAGATTTGGGACAGATTATAGCAGGTGGCTTAAGAGTGGACCAGCGACCACCTCCTTTATGCTAACTTATGTGGTTGTCTCCTGTTTCAAATTAAATGTGAAATTATTCCTGTAGTCTCTATTGTTTTATTGTTTTAGAAGTCAACCATTAGAACGCAATGATTGCCTGTGTGGGAGTGGAAAGTCCCTCTGACTGGAAGAAAAATACAGTTGACCCTTGAGCGACACGGGCGTGAATTGCAGGATCCACTCATGTGTGGATTTTCTTCCGCCTCTGCCACCCCTAAGACAGCAGCACCCACCCCTCCTTCCTCCTCCCCAGCTACTCAGTGTGAGGATGACAAGGATAAAGACCTTTACGATGATCCACTTCCACGTAATGAATAGGAAATAACTTTTCTGTTATGATTTTCTTAATACAAGTTTCTTTGCTCTAACTTTCTCTACTGTAAGAATAGAGCATATGATACATATAACGTAGGAAATATGAGTTAATCAACTGTTTAAGGCTTCCAGTTAACAGTAGCTACTAGTAAAGTTTGTGGGCAGTCAAAAGTTTCAGGCAAGCTTTCTAGCATGAAGTTCTCTAGCACGCCTGCCCGTGTTGTTCAAGGCCAGTTGTGCCTCGAAGCATAACACGGCGACGCTCCCAACACGGGCTGGGACTTTCTTGTTAGCCCTTGGCCACCCTTGTTCAAACAGAACTGTGTCATCTAGTGAGCCAGCCCAGTTCCCTGTGTTTCTCTTAGGCATTTATAAAGGTCTCAGCAAATCTTCCGAATGTTCCAGCATTTCAGCTTCTCTGTCTTGGAGAAGGGAGAAGGCAGGAACCCCTCGCCCTGGCCGCGTTTCACCTCAGGACAGCACCATCTTGCTGGGACCGCGCGTCAGGGCGGCGGAAGCGCTAGGGCTGGCTGGAGGAGCGCGGGCAACTCTGAGCGCCGGAAGAGCACTACCTGGGGATCCCCTCCCACGGAGGGAAAGCGAAGGAGGAGACACGACTTGGTGACGTCTGGGTGACCCTCGTCATGATGACAGAAGGGCGGCCGGGTGGAAGCAGCCGCTGAGTCGCAGAGGGATGAGGACCGGGCAGTGCTCCCCCACTGCCTGCTCTGCACGTGCTCCGTGCTCCGAGCGTGCTCCGTGCTCCCCCCACTGCCTGCTCCGCGCGTGCTCCGTGCTCCCCCCACTGCCTGCTCCGCGCGTGTCCGCGCTCCCCCCACTGCCTGCTCTGCGCGTGCTCCGTGCTCCGCGCGTGCTCCGCGCTCCCCCCACTGCCTGCTCTGCGCGTGCTCCGTGCTCCGAGCTGGGCTCCGTGCTCCGTGCGTGCTCCGTGCGGGCTCCGAGCTCCGCTGGGCTCCGTGCTCCGCGCTGGGCTCCGTGCTCCTAGTGTGCTCCGTGCTCCTCGCTGGGCTCCGTGCTCCGCGCTGGGCTCCGTGCTCCGCGCGTGCTCCGCGCTCCTCGCCGGGCTCCGTGCTCCTCGCCGGGCTCCGTGCTCCTTGCGTGCTCCGTGCTCCGAGCTGGGCTCCGTGCTCCGCTCCCCCCACTGCCTGCTCTGCGCGTGCTCCGTGCTCCGAGCTGGGCTCCATGCCCCGTGCGTGCTCCGTGCTCCGTGCGGGCTCCGAGCTCCGCTGGGCTCCGTGCTCCGCGCTGGGCTCCGTGCTCCTAGCGTGCTCCGTGCTCCGTGCGGGCTCCGAGCTCCGCTGGGCTCCGTGCTCCGCGCTGGGCTCCGTGCTCCTAGCGTGCTCCGTGCTCCTCGCTGGGCTCCGTGCTCCGCGCTGGGCTCCGTGCTCCGCGCGTGCTCCGTGCTCCTCGCCGGGCTCCGTGCTCCTCGCGTGCTCCGTGCTCCGCTCTGGGCTCCGTGCTCCGAGCTGGGCTCCGTGCTCCGAGCTGGGCTCCGTGCTCCGCGCGTGCTCCGTGCTCCGCGTGTGCTCCGTGCAGAAGCGTCTGATCCTCGGTCGGGAAACGCACGCGCGTGGCGACGGGGCGGCCGCGGCTCGCGCTCTCAGCTCTCCTTCCCAGTTCCGCGGCTCCGCGGTGCGGCGCTCTGGGCACGCGGCGTGCGCGAACCCCCGCCCTGGGCCGGCCGCGGGGACGCGAGGCCCCCAACGGCTCCAAGGCGCGGGCCGGCCCGTGGAGGGACTGCCTTGTACGAGCGGACGTCACCAGAAACCCCGTTTTCTTTTCTCCTCCGCCCTCCCAGCCCGCCCTCGGCCGCCCGCCGCCCTAGGTGCGCGCAGAAGGTCCCCTGCTTCTCGCCCTTCTCAGCCTTTCCTTCTTCTACTTTTTTGTTTCTTGTTTTGGGAAAACTTACTAAGAGAAGAAGCTCTATTTCCAGCACCTGTGACCTACAGCTGGCTCCCAGAAACGTGAGGAAACGCACGGGGAGACGCCCCAGGCCGCCTCATTTTACAGCGTGTGTGTGAGTGTGCGTGTGTGTGTGCGTGTCTGTTAGTGTGTGAGTGTGTGTGCGTGTGAGTGTGTGTGCGTGTGTGTGAGTGTGCGTGTGTGTGTGAGTGTGCATGCGTGTGTGTGTTAACATTGCTCAGGAGGTAACATATCGGGGGTGTTTTGTTTGTTTTGTGTGTGTGTGTGTGTCTATTTCCTCCAAGTTTTTTTCCACATTTTTTATTATATAAAGTAATTATTTTTATAGTTCATGATGGAATATTTTCAAATATCAAGATAGGGAAAAAGAACTTTCAATGAAGCTAAAAGCCAGAGGCTAAAAATATGACTATTTGAACATATTGTCTCATTATTATGTTTCCTAAAGTTATTTGTTTTGATATGATTTTTTTTAGACAAAGTCTCACTCTGTTGCCCAGGCTAGAGTGCCGTAGTCAGCCTAGCTCACAGCAACCTCAAACTCCTGGGCTCAAGCAATCCTCCTGCCTCAGCCTCCCAAGTAGCTGGGACTACAGGCATGCGCCACCACGCCTGACTAATTTTTCTATTTTGGGTAGAGATGGGGTCTCACTCTTGCTCAGGCTGGTCTCCAACCCTGGAGCTCAAACCATCCACCCACCTCGGTCTTCCAGAGTGCTAGGATTACAGGCGTGAGCCACCACGCCTGTCCTTGTGATGTTTTAGATTTTTGGAGAGGTTCATCAACTCAATTCAAGGGTTCCCTTCCCTGAGAAACCTTTCTGTGGCTTTCCTTCGTGATCACACCTGTCCTGTTGGATTGTACATATTCTCTGCGTAGACATCACTGTCTCCCACTGGACTAAGAACTTCTGTTTGGCAGGGACTTTCTTTAGTTCGTCTTAGTTACTCTAGGATCTAGCACATAAGTTCAACAATCAAAGCCAATATTTATTTGCACAGTGTCTGTGCTAGGGGCAGCTACCAGAGACCGAGTATCTATCAGGGAAGCAAACGGCCTCCAGGGCAGCCGGCCACGGGGTGTGCGATGAGGAAGGGCAGCGACCTGGGGAGAGAGGAAGGCTTTAAGAACGGCAGAGGCCAAATCAAGGAGGGTGGTATCAGCCAACAAAGGGGGCCCACGGAGGGATTCATCAGACACCCCCTCTCCTGGGGTGCTGCGCGGGACTGGAGCAGAGCCACCCTCCGCGGGTGGAAGCGGAACCGACTACAAACCTGGTGGTGGCTTGGACCGCAGTGACAGAAGAGGTGGCAGTGAGTGGACTGACCCAAGATGTGCTGTAGAGATGGACCAGACCACAATGTCCTACTAATCAGCGAGAGGCAGGGGAAGGGGAAAGACCAGTAGGGCCGCCCAGCTTTCTGGACGAGCCACAGGTGGATGCAGACGCGTTTGTTGAGACGGGGAAGACACAGAGAAATGGACTGAAGAGGCGGAATCTCCAGCGTGTTCTGGGACACGTGAAACTGGAGACGCCTGTGAAATCCCTGTGTGGGGAGGTGGAGAGTGGGCAGCCGAGTCCAGAGAAGTGGTCTGAGCTGAGGCTGCGGGTTCAGGAATTGCCAACAAGCACATGTTATTAAGGGTCAAGCTGGGACCACCCACAGAGAGCAGAGAGAACTCGGGGAGCAGCACTGGTAGGTGGGGAGGAGCCAGCACGGCACCTGAGAGGGCAGGGCGAGGGCAGGAGGCTGAGCCCAGGGAAAGAGGCGGACGTCCCTCTCACTCGAGCAGGCGTCACCGACCAACAGCAGAGGAAAGCCCGACTGGTGCCGGGACGAGGTGAGGCCATAGGATGCCATGCCCAGTGACTCGCCCAGGAAGTTTAGGCATAGAAGGCAAAGAAATGGAATGGTAGCTGGAGATCCTTTAAAGCCATGGTCCCCAACCCCTGGGCCTCAGACAGGTCCCAGTGTGAGGCCTGTTGGGGCCTGGGCCACACAGCAGGAGGCGAGCAGTGAGGTTTCCTCTGTGTTTACAGCCACTCACCATCACTGGCCATTCCCCATCCTACATACCCACCCCCGTCCCTGGAAAAATGATCTCCCATGAAACCGCTCCCTGGTGCCTAGAAGGTTGGGGACCGCAGCTTTAAAGGATGGAGAAAAACATTAGGAACGTTTGCAAGCTGATGGGAATGGCCCGGGAGAATGGCAGCGACTGACAAGGTCAGAGGTGGAGGGTGATCAAAGGAGCACGTCCTTGAAGGTGTCCAAAGCATAAGCAGGGGACCTATCTTGGACAGGGCAGGGACACTTTGACGATTGTCCCTGGAGGGAAGAAAGAAGAGGCAGAGTGGCTGATTAGAGGTCTGGTCAGAGTCTGAGAGAGTTCTCTCCCCTCAAAGAGCATGGCACACGGCCATCGGATGACAGGAGGAGGTAGGTGGGTGGCGCAGGAGGGACCACCCGGGAGCACCACGCCCACTCGGGGAGGCGGGGAGGCTGAGCCGAGGGGATGAGACGGCAGCGGAGGACAGTGAGCAGGGAAGTGACAGAACCAGACTGGAGACTCGGAGAGGACCCTGGATGGCCGTGGACGTAGGTTGCAGGGCAGAGATCGTAGCAAGAGACTGAGCAGCAGGCAGATGTGACAGGGGCACGGGACTGGTGACAGAATGAAGTAGTGGTGGTGATGGAGAGTGGTAGGCAGATTCAGAAATAACAGAAGGGGCCAACAGAATTTGAATCGAAAACACATTTCTTTATAATTTTCTTAAACAAGCCTGACTCAATTTGCACTGCCAGGTGCGGTGTGACAGCCCTAGCGGCGTCTCGGAACTGTCAAGGCACACAGCCTGGGCCAGGGATTCCTCCCAGGCCATTAAGCTCCCAGGGGTAGGACCACACCGTGCTGCAGCGTTCCCTGCCCTGCAGCGCTCACAGTGCCTGGTGACCCTGTCAGTGGGTCACACGGGATAGGAAAACCTCAGTGGTACCTTGTGTGGGCTCAGAAGGCTCCGTGTCCCAGCATGCCGTTATCCGTGTCATTTGAGCCTGTCCCTCTGCAAGGTGGGCAGAACAGGATGGGTCATTTCAGGGTTATAGATGAAGGTCCCAAAGCCGAGGAAATGAGAGGGGCCCAGAGCAAAGCCTGGTCCTTCCTGCCGGCTGGCCCTGACGCTGTGTCCGCGGCAAGGCGCCAGCTGCTTGGGTTCAGAGCGGTACCCTGAATGTCGTCCCCACAGCGGAAAGATGTGACCGCCGCAGGGCCCTCTGGACACGTGTTCTCGCTTAAGCTCCGCAGCCGCGCAGCTGGGAAGGCCCCGGGCCTCAGCGGCTCCCGGCCCGCGCCCACAGCATCAGAAAGCGTTTAGTCCGTATCTTCTTAGGCCTTGCTGTCATCCCACGGAAAGAATTTATTTTCCAGGGCTGAACTGATGAATGAATAACTTCCCCACTCACTTGGGTCAGGCAGGGAACGGCTCTCTTATTTGCGTCTGCAGCCTCCGGCCCGCATCACTCGCACTAGCAGCTTGCGCAGGAAGAAATAAGGAAGCCGCCTCCCTCCCCAGCATTAGACGAAGGGGACCAGGGGACACCAGGCCCCCCAGGCCTTTCTCCTGTCTTGAGTCGGTCCTGTGTTCCTTGGAAGATAATCGAGTTGGCCTCTCTTTCGCTTTGGGATTTCTCATTTCTCCTTCCCACTTCGCAGTCTGAGAGCTGGGGAGGAAAGGTCAGCGGGATCCAGAATTGAGCGGACGCGGATTCAAAGAAGAGAAGGGAGCACGAGGGGACCACAAGCCAGCACGGGGCAGAGCCGGGCCAGGGGTGGGCGAGGGCGCAGGGCAAGGGCTCAGGGCGAGGCGCAGGGCTAGGGTGGAGGGCTAGGGCTAGGGCGCAGGGCGAGGGCACAGGGCTAGGGCGCAGGGCGAGAGCGCAGGGCGAGGGCGCAGGGCTAAGGCGGAGGGTGCAGGGCGAGAGTGCAGGGCTAGGGCGGAGGGCGCAAGGCGAGGGCACAGGGCTAGGGCAGAGGGCACAGGGCAAGGGCACAGGACTAGGGCGCAGGGCGCAGGGCTAGGGCAGAGGGCGCAGGGCTAGGGCGGAGGGCACAGGGCAAGGGTGCAGGGCTAGGGCGGAGGGCGCAAGGCGAGGGCGCAGGGCTAGGGCGGAGGGTGCAGGGCTAGGGTGCAGGGCTAGGGCGGAGGGCGAGGGTGCAGGGCGCAGGGCGGAGGGCGCAGGGCGCAGGGCGAGGCGGAGGGTGCAGGGTGAGAGTGCAGGGCGAGGGCGCAGGGTGCAGGGTGCAGGGCGAGGGCGCAGGGCTAGGGTGCAGGGCGAGGGCGCAGGGCTAGGGTGCAGGGCGCAGGGCACAGGGCTAGGGCGGAGGGCGCAGGGTGCAGGGCGAGGGCGCAGGGCTAGGGCGCAGGGCGAGGGCGCAGGGTGCAAGGTGCAGGGCGAGGGCGCAGGGCTAGGGCGCAGGGCGAGGGCGCAGGGTGCAGGGCGAGGGTGCAGGGCGCAGGGCTAGGGCGGAGGGCGCAGGGCTAGGGCGGAGGGCGCAGGGTGCAGGGCGAGGGCACAGGGCGCAGGGCGAGGGTGCAGGGTGCAGGGCGAGGGCGCAGGGTGCAGGGCGAGGGCGCAGGGTGCCGGGCTAGGGCGCAGGGTGAGGCGGAGGGCGCAGGGTGCAGGGCTAGGGCGCAGGGTGAGGTGGAGGGCGCAGGGCTAGGGCGCAGGGCCAGGGCGCAGGGCACAGGGCAAGGGTGCAGGGCAAGGGCGCAGGGCTAGGGCACAGGGCAAGGGCGAAGGGCAAGGGTGCAGGGCTAGGGCGCAGGGCTAGGGCGCAGGGCAAGGGCGCAGGGCAAGGGTGCAGGGCTAGGGCAGAGGGCGCAGGCTGCAGGGCAAGGGCGCAGGGCTAGGGCAGAGGGCGCAGGCTGCAGGGCAAGGGTGCAGGGCTAGGGCAGAGGGCGCAGGCTGCAGGGCAAGGGCGCAGGGCTAGGGCGCAGGGCTAGGGCGCAGGGCGCAGGGCTAGGGCGCAGGGCAAGGGTGCAGGGCTAGGGCAGAGGGTGCAGGCTGCAGGGCAAGGGCGCAGGGCTAGGGCAGGGGCACCAGCTGCCATGGCACCCGCAACTTGGCAGAAAATAATTCCACGCACACGAGTTCTTAAAGTGAAAATTAGCTTAAAATAGATGAGAGAAAAAAAAAAGTTAAGACATCTTTCTGAGGGAAAGGGCTTATCAAGATTAAAATCACTACCATGGAGCCTCAAGGATGGCGGGAGGATTCATTCTAGAGAATTCCGGGAGAGCAAAACCAGATAGAAGGACAAGGAAGGAGGAGAGGGGAAGCTGGGAAGGTCAGGGAGGCAGAGAAACCAGGCCGGTGAGCAGGGCCAGAACACTGCCACGGGAGACTCGCTGAGGGTGTGGCGAAGGCCCACGGGGGTGGAGCTGGGGCCCCGAGGACCAGGTCCGGGAAACCTGGTGTGATTCCCGTGGACAGTCCTGTAGGCACAGGACCTCTCTGCCAGCCTGCACTGTTAGACAACCTCGTTGTCTAAAACAGGTTTAATGGACCCGGCATGGTGGCTGACGTTTGTAACCCTAGCTCTCTGGGAGGCCGAGGCAGGCGGAGTTCAAAACCAGCCTGAGCAAGAGCAAGACCCCGTCTCTACTATAAATAGAAAGAAATATAGAGAGAAAAAATTAGCCGGGCATGGTGGCGCATGCCTGTAGTCCCAGCTACTCGGGAGACTGAGGCAGCAGGATTGCTTGAGCCCAGGAGTTCGAAGTAGCTGTGAGCTAGGCTGACACCACGGTACTCACTCTAGCCCGGGCAACAAAGTGAGACTCTGTCTCAAAAAAAAAGACAACAGACACAGTTAAGGGAGCCACAGTGGGAGGGTGAATGCCAGGATTGCAGCAGGGAGCCATTGCTATTTCTGGTCCTGAGGGGGCAGGAAGAAAGGAAGTTTCCACCCCTCATGCAGAGGAAGAGAGCTCGCCCAAGAGGAGAGCAGTGCCCTAGAGGAACCGCAGCCCAGAGGAAGGGAGTAACAGCGAGAGTGATGAATACTCACCCCTCCTAGCAATGCCCCGTTAGCCAAATCCAGTGGAAAACCAGAGGCAAGGAAGACCTCAATCCTTAGAAGTCAACCCTGTAGGTCACAGACAAAGCAGAGTAGGACAGAGACAGGTTCTGGATGGAACTGACCAGCATAAACCCCAACAGATCGCCCCATGCACATGGTCATCCAGAGAAGGGTTGCACCTGCCCTAAAACCAATTGCTGTCAACAACACTGCCTCCAACCCCTAGGCTGGTCGAGGTTTAACTCTCACTCGCATGGGTGAGGGGTAGACTCCCAAACAAAATTGGAGTCTTGCCAGAAAGCAAGGAGAAGATAATATCTGCCACAGTGAATATTTCTAGGAAACAAATATTGGTTTGACAGTCTTTTCTTTTAACTGTTTTTTTAGCCATGAAAAGAAAAATATTGAAAACGTTAAGCAAGCATTCAAAACATTTTTTGGAAAGGTACTAGTTAATGAAATCTAAGTTCTGGAACAGCTTCTATACACTTATAAAAATGAAAAATTAGTCACAGGGATTAGGATTCAGGGATTGAGATTGAAAAGAGGTTGTCTGCAGCCTAAAAGCTTCAAAATATAGCTCTGCTTTGTAATCAGGCTAGGAGAAGGCAGGTCACCGATTAAAACAGTCCTCTGTGGGACATCCCCCTGCATGTTGCCTGCTAGGGTTCTAAGTGGCTCACAGAGGAGTGACTCCCAGGAAGACCAGAACATTTCCTCTCCTGCTCTGAAACAGATCACAAAATACAAATCCAGTTTCATCCTTGCCCAATGCAACAATTATTAGAAGAGACAAAAAAGCTAGGATAGCCTTTGAGCACTTATGCTAAAAGGCACTCTGATTGTGACCTTTTTATTGAAAGAACAAACCAGCGCAAGGCAATGTGTGAATTGCAGTCATACATCACTTCACTGTCTTATTATGAATAATCGATCACTTCCTCTAATTGCAGTTGACAGAATGTTTGAAACTGCTGCCTCCTGTCCCCAAATGCAGATGTTACAGCTGTGAGTGATGTGCTGTGATCTAGTTTTCTTTCATCGCTGTTAAACTCCCAGTTGCCTTTCAGACGGTTCTGGTGTGAAGAACTAGACAGTGTTGCATGAAACAAAGGCCAAAAATGAAAATCTGGGGATAAATATTTGTCTAATTTCAACAGTACCAGGACCTAGGGACAGAAAGGCAGCAAAGAACATGCCAGACGCCAGCTCAGCGGACGAGAAGCGAATGTGCCCACACACAGCTCGTGGTGAACTGCAGCCGGAGCGGTTTCCTCTGTGTGTTCTCACAGGTGTGCTCGAACCGAAGGGGAACCAGCGGCCGACCCTTCAGCCCGGGAAAGGTGTGAGCACGGCTTTGGTCCAAACCCTCGTTACTTACGGCAGAGTTATTTGCTAACTCAGATGCAGCCCTTAGCTCTGACAGCAAACAACAGAGTAAAAGTCACAAAGAAGCTAAATCATTCCCTCAATCCTGACGTTTAAGGTGATGATTCTCAAACTCTCCTTTATTGGCACGCACACGCACTTGTGATTGTAAGGAGGGTGGGCCGGTTCGCCCACAGCTCTGTAAAACAGAAGGAAGCGGTCCAGGCGCAGTGGCTTCCGCCGGCGGGGGCGCGCTGGCGGCCGACGTGTGTCATTGGCTTGCACAAACAAGCTCTGACGAAGGAGAGTTGAGATAATGACTGCAGAAGAAGAAATCCTCTGGACGCTGTCAGAGCAGGCCTTTAGGGGGGATGGTTGCCAGGAAGGGATCTGAGGCTGACGGCGACGCGGGCGAAACGAGGATGCCTGGGAACAGCCGGGTGGTGCCCCGCACCCGGAGAGGAGAAAGGAGGCGGGCGTGCGGGAGACGCTGTCTTGGCTGGAACCTGAGGCCTGAGAAGACAGGTTGTTAAAGAAAAGGGGAGCGATGCGGATAAAGATGCAAGAAATCTGAGAGTAAATGGCTTAAAGCTGTCAGGGTGGGGGAACTCCGCGTGATGGGAATCCAAGTGCGGAACCTTCGGTAAAAAATTATGTTCCCTGAACGAAGGTTATTTTGGAGAATGGGTTTCATTCATAAGTGCCAGGATGGAGACGCACAGACAAGAGGTGCCACTTCCGCCCTGTCTCGAGCACTGCAGGAGCCACGTGACTTCTGAGAGCGCGAAGAACCCAGCTGTTGCTAAGGATCTCAACTGTCGAAAACGGTAGCAGCCAAGATGACGTCGTCATCTGAGCCTCATCAGCGTATGGGGCCACGCGTGCTGCTAGGACGCCGGAAGGGCAGGGGGCGTTGCAGTGGAGGCGAGGAGTGTGCCCCGCCTGTCTTTGATTTGCGGGGACAATCAAGCACCCAAGAGGAAGTGGCTCAGCCAGGGAAGGTGCTCGATCTAAATGTGAGACCTGTTTGGTTTTGTTGCCCCTGAATTTAGCTGCTTCAGAAATATAAAAAGCAAATTCCATAATAAGCAAGAAGAGTCCGCGTGCCATTCGCAGGGCACTAACCTAACTCTGGGTAAGAAAGTAGGGTAGATGCTTATGTTTAAAACAAAAATTTTGCATCTGTAATTAACTTAGATTTATCTTCAATTTAGTTTTCCTTTTCAACTTCCAAAATATTTTAACTGTAAAAGCCCCTGAATTAAAAAAAAAAAAAAAAAAACTCTAATGAGAAAATCTGGTACTACTTTGTGAATCAGCCTTTTAAATGGACATAAATATTTCCATGTGTTAGCATGCCCTGCTAGCCACTTACTGCGCCCCACCGCCTTATCTGTGGCTAAGCAGACTCCGACCCGCCCACTAGAGCATCACATCTGTTGGTTCCTAAGAAAGCAGACAGGAATAAGCTAGAAGCATAAGAGATTTTTGAAAGGAGGAGGCAGTAACATTTGTTAAAAAACAAACAAACAAACAAAAAAAAACATATCAGGAGGAATAAAGATTGCCCAGGCAAGGAAAGCCTTCAGACCACGGTGCAGATCTGATGCTTATAAAAGGAACGATGGTAGAAGACCAGACAGAAAAGAGAGAGTTTCAGGTTTGGTGAGCCCGGAAAAGGTCAGGTTAAGCTGGTGGGCAGTGCTGGAGCCCAGCTTGCCCGTTGGAGGAGTCCCACACTGGACAGACGTGGCCTTGGGACCATCGCTGTGCTCGGTCATTAGCTGGGAGCTGCCCAGGAAAAGTGTGGTCTTGGCTCAAAAGAAAGGAAGATCCTCTAGACACTGCCGCGGAGGCTGTGTCCGCTGCCCACACGCCTTCAGCTGCCAGGAAAGTTCTTTCCCCAGTGAAGACCTGAGCTGTTCTCTTGAACGCTGCCTCATCTGCCCCTGCACCACGTGGGTGTCCTTCGCCCAGCACGCTTCTGAAGCAGCTTCTCTGGAGGTCCAGGGAGGCTCTCCTCCCAGGAGAAACTTAAAAAAGGAAGTTAGTGGGACAATCTACAGCCCCTGTCACTGCAGTTGGTCTCAAGTCTGCCCCTCTTCTCTCCCCTTCTCTCCCCTTCATCAGCTGTTTTAAATTTCCCTCACTCTTTCAAGTCTTATTGTTTAAGAAAGGCATTTTTTTTGGTAAGGCTATAGCTGCCTTAGAGTGATTCTTCTGATGGATCTGGGCAAAGTAAATTGAAAACCTTCTGGAAAGGATTCACCATTCTGGATGCCATTTAGAACATTTGTGATTCATGGGAGGCGGTCAAAGCACCAACATTCACAGGAGAGTGGACGGAGTTGATTCCAACCCGCGAGGATGACCGTGAGGGGCTCAGGACTTCTGTGGGGGAAGGAACTGCAGATGGGGTGGAAACAGCGAGAGAACCGGGATTGCAAGTGGAGCCTGAAGATGTGAGCGCAATGCTGCAATCTCATGATCAAACTTCTTGAATGGATGAGGAGCTGCTGCTTACGGATGAGCAAAGAAAGTGGTTTCTTGGGATGGAATCTACTCCTGGTGCAGACGCTGCGAACATTGCTGAAATGACAGCAAAGGGTTTCGAGCATTTCATAAACTGAGTTGATAAAGCAGTGGCCGGGTTTCAAGGGACTGACTCCAATTCTGAAAGTTCTACTGTGGGTAAAACGCTATCTAACAGCATCGCATGCTACAGAGCAATCTTTTGTGAAAGAAAGAGTCAATCAATGAAGCAGACTTCACTGTTGTCTTACTTTAAGAAATGGCCACGGCCACCCCAGCCTTCAGCCACCACCACCCTGACCAGTCAGCAGCCATCGGCACGAGGCAAGACCCTCCGCCAGCAAGAAGATTACGACTCACTGAAGGCTCAGATGACCCTCAGCACTTTTTAGCAATAAAGTATTTTTAATTAAGGTATGGACATCGGTTTCTTTAGACATAATGCTGTTGGCAAGCCTTGCTCTCACCACCGACACCCCCACACCATGTTCTTCTGACTTTTCAGGCCCCAGCAGCAGGGTTATTTGTGCCCCAAAGTAGACCTGTCCTAGAGCCCTTGCCACTCAAAGCTGGCAGCCTTCCTGTCCCCTGGCGTTTGGGCCAGGACAACATTCTGGGTGTGGAATGCCGTCACCTCCAGAGAGCAAGCAGGCTTCCCGGGCCATGGCTCCCTCTGTGGGGAGCGGGAAGGCTGCAAGAGCCAGTGGCTTATCTCTCACTTGGAAAGTGACGTCCCAGCCTGCCCCTCACCCCTGGGCTGCTAAAAACTGCACCAAAGTGGCAAGTCCCAGGATCTAAGGTTTCTCTCTCAACCTCTGGGGCACATGTTTCTTCTGTAGCATTCTAGCCACCTCTTGCCTGTCCTGCCTGGGCAACGTGTGTCTTCAATGTCATGGATCACTGTGTGGTTTTCAAAAATAACTACGTGCTCCAGATCTCTTCAGACTATATTATGGCAAAATGGGTGAGACAGCTCACACAGCCTGGGTACCAAATAGTCGATGCTGTTGGTGGCTGTTCCATGTCAATATTACCTGTCTCTGAGCCTCTTCTCGATTGGGATAGGAAGAATTTGCCGGATAAGTGGTTGCACACGGGTCCCTGAGGCCACCTCATTCTGCTGTGGCAGACACACTCATCAGTCGCAGCACCTGTGATTGGGGTGCGACTTAGTTGAACTTTTGGTAGTCTGCAGTCATTCTTCTAGATCCAATTGGTGAAATAAAGATAGGATAGCCACTACCACCCTTATATCATTGAGATTTGTGTGCATGACATTAATCTCTGCCATCTCTCTACTCCCAGGATTTAGTATTGTTTTAATCTTACTATCTGGCCAAAAGGAATAACTGCAGTAGCTTCCACTTGGCCTTCCCCATTATGACCAAAGCTTAACCAAGGACTCCATGGCAGGGTCATTTCAACTGCCAAGAATGTCGAGCCCAGGATGCATTCAGAGCCTGGAGAGCCGGATGGTCCATGAGCCCAGTGAACTCACTATAAACTGGACTGTTTCCAAAATTCCATTTATTGCCTTCATCCCCTATGCCAGCGCATGGGATATGTATCACATATCACCCCATATGTGGGGTTATAATGATACTTCCAGACTTCAAGGTGTGAGTGCCCATGCAGAACCTATGCCCAGTAATCCTTGAAGCATCTGGGATCTGTCCCCAGAGTAGAGACACCTGAATAAATGGTCTTTGGGGAAGAACAAGGACATCACGCTCTCGTGGACCTACCGTGGTGTTGCTGGTCCTTCCACCTGGGCACCTGGCCACCGTTCCAATCAGTAGATTCCGGGTCTGAAACTGTCTCAGGTCCTGAAACCAGACAAGCGATTGTGAATGTTCAATAGAGCAACCACCCTTGGCCCCTGGACGTCCGCTCCTGCTTTTGGTTGGATGTATGAAGAAGCGTGCTCACGGGAGCCCCATCGCCACGGCTACCCAGTGACGCAGCGTGGGGACAGCCTTGCCCAGCACCAGGCGTGGCCTGCAGAGGACGGCCACCACCAGCACCCTAAGGGCGTGTGCGTGGCGTGTTCTCTGGGTCTCCCCGCACGACATTGTGCCTCTCAGGCGGGTCCTCCCGTGACACACCCTCAGCGCGTCCTCTTCCCCGAGCCTCGCCACCCTCCTACGACCCCATCAGCACGCGCCTCCCCCACTTCCGGAACCACCTGAGCCGCAGTTTCGCCCCGTCCTCTGCTGCCTTTGCGGGGTGTACAGTCCCATCCTGGGAAAGTGCTCCCGAGTCCAAACCCTGTCCCTCACCACCCCCCTCGACCAGACAGCCCCAAAATCTGCCCCAGGTCCTTCCTGTGCATCACAGCTCATGTTCCACAGTTGGGGAGAGGCGCGGCCTCTCCCCGCCCGCCAGGCTCCCCGTAACATTCCCGGCCCGGTGACGCTGTGACGCACTGTAGCACTGTGGCAACCAGGCGAGGAGACCGGGAGCCTAAGAAGGTCTCCTCGGCTTGTGGGGACAGGGCCCTGCGGTGGTGTCCCACACGGGGTTCTGGCTCTTAGCGGGGGCGGGGCCCTCTGCGGGCTCCACGGGCTTAGAGGCGTCCTAGGAGTCAAAATGCTGGCGGCGTCCACACAGCTGCCCCTCCCACGACACGGCCCGCGTTCTGCCCCAGGGCCGTGACCTTGGCCCAGTGGCAACGTCTTTGAAACGAGGCTCCTCTGTTAAATGCTGCACTTGGTCTTTGCTTTTTCTGCCCTGACTAGGTGGATGGGGCCTGGCTCCGAGAAGTCCCCTGGCCCTCGCTGCCAGCTTTCAGCTTCTCCCTGACGGGCCACAGCCTTCCGTCACCCCGCTGAGGGGAGCCATGCAGCCCACTGAGGGGAGCCATGCAGCCCGCTGAGGGGAGCCATGCAGCCGGCTGAGGGGAGCCATGCAGCCCGCTGAGGGGAGCCATGCAGCCCACTGAGGGGAGCCATGCAGCCCGCTGAGGGGAGCCATGCACCTGGGCAGCCACCAGCCAGTCCCACCGTCCCCACTTCCCTGCTTCTCTCTGTCGTCTCAGGTGCCTGAGCCCTCGCTCCAGCCGGGCTCTCCCCTCCACCAGAACATTCTTCCAAGTCACCGCCACTGCAGTTTCTGGCCCGAGTCACGGCTTTGTGCGAGAGACCATGCACGCTCCACGTGTCAGCGGCATGGGCCTCACTGCCAGTGCAGGCAGCGGTCCAGGCCCAAACACCCTCTGCCCGGCTCCTTCCCGGCCCCCGCGCAGCCCCTGCTGTTTCAGTTGGGTCCTTGTCGGCAGCCGACTAAGGAGGAGTGCACGAGGTTTGGGGGGGGGGCACTGGAAGATGAGGGGCCGATCAGAATGCGGCAGCGAGGGCCTCCAGGTCATGGCGCACACCGATTCCTGTGAAAGGAGAAAGGAGCAGGACCGGGCAGGGAGCGCCTGACCGTGACGCAGAGCTGATAAAGTCCCGGCCAGAGGTGGCCACCTGGGCCCTGCCGTCCCGCCAGGCTCAGTCCTGGCTGGCAGCTGCCGGGAAATGTGTAGCCATGACTGGAAAACCGAAGACGCTGAAGGCGCGAACAGCTCTTGACAGCGTCGCAGGCCCTTGCCTAGCGGGAGATCCGAGCGCCCGGGTCCAGACTGCCGCGCACAGCCCTGGGGCTGACCGAGCAGTGACAGGTGACAACGAGATCTTCCACTGAGAGAGTTCTGCCAGGTAAAGAAATCAGCGTGGCCTCACCTTTCCCCGTCCTCTTTCTCCTGCTCAGACTCCAATGACTAAAGTAAGAATCTGTCCCCTACGCGGCCAGCACAGAATAACAGCTCATCGTCTGTAGTCAAAAACGTGGCCCGAGTCAAAAGCGTGGCCCGAGCACCTGCTGTACACCGGGAGCTATGTACGTGTGCTGGGGGACAAGGATGAGTAAGTGGGCAGCCAGGTGATTTGTCACTCAATCCAGGACACTTGTAAGAGGGGGAGAGGGAGCTCATGCTGGAACCACAGGGTAAGCTTGGATCATTCTGGGCTGTGTGATCACCCTGTGAGTAGGAAACAACCTTGGCCTCAAGGAATTCATGATCTAGAAGGAAAGGTGGGCATGTAAATGAATCTATGACAATTTAGTGTGACAACGATAAAAGGATAAATACAAGACCCAGGGGATTCTGCAGTTTCCGGGAATTACAAGGCTTTTGGTGTCAGACACACCTGACTTGAATCCGAGTTCTGCTCCTGACTAGCTTTGTGACCTCAAGCAAGTTCCTTAACGTCTCTGTGCTGAGACTATCCAGCCATCCAGATCTCCTGCAAGAGAGGGCACTAAGAGCCCCTGGCTTGGCAGGATGCGTTGAGGATTTACGTGAGATAGTGTCAGATATATATGATAGTGTCGGAACCCATCACGTGGATTTGATGCGTTCTCCAAAACACAGTTGAGGGCTTTTTGGTTCATTGGTTTAATCTCATTTGTTTGTTTGTTAAGTGGATCCCAGGGTCTAGGAAAAGGGAACAAGGAAGACTCAAGACAGAAGAGCCTGGCCGGGTGCGGAGGCTCACGCCTGTAATCCTAGCACTCTGGGAGACGGGCAGAGAGTTTGAGTTCAGGAGTTTGAGACCAGCCAGAGCAAGAGTGAGAGCCTGTCTCTACTAGAAAAATAGAAAGAAATTAATTGGCCAACTAATATATATAGAAAAAACTAGCCGGGCATGGTGGTGCATGCCTGTAGTTCCAGCTACTCAGGAGGCTGAGGCAGAAGGATCGCTTGAGCCCAGGAGTTTGAGGTTGCTGTGAGCTAGGAACTAGTTTGAGGTTGCTGTGAACTAGTGAGCGCCATGGCACTCACTCTAGCCTGGACAACAAAGTGAGACTCTGTCTCAGAAAAAAAAAAAAAAAAAGACCGAAGAGCTAGAGAGAGGCCAGTGAAATCACCAAGGCGGCGCTAAGATGCTGAAACTCACGGTGAGGGGCAAGGAACCGCAGGAGGGGTGAAGGTCCGGAGGCGCGGCCAGCCGGGCTTCAGAACAGCATCTTAGGGAGCAGGGTGGAGGGAGGGTCCCACACAGAACCTCCCCATGTTCCTGCAACAGCCTCCTAATCAGCCTTCCTGTCCCGTCTCATCCCTGCCTGCGTCACTTTGCCAATCTTCTGAGCTGTTGCTGTTGCTTCCCTGGAGAACATCCTCCAAGGCTTTTTTTTTTTGAGACAGGGTCTCACTCTGTCACCCCAAGTAGGGTGCAGTGGCATCATCATAGCTCACTGCAACCTCCAAATCCTGGACTCAAGCGATCCTCCTGTCTCAGCCTCCCCAGTAGCTGGGACTGCCGGTGTGCACCACCAGGACTGACTAATTTTTCTATTTTTGGTAGAAACAGGGTCTCACTCTTGCTCAGGCTGGTCTCCAACTCTTGAGCTCAAGCAATCCTCCTGCCTTGGCCTCCCAGAGTGCTAGGATTACAGGCGTGAGCCACGGTGCCTGGCCCCTCCAAGGCTCTTTGGGCCTTCAAGACAAAATCCAAATCCTTTAGCTTGCACCGAGCTCCTTCCCGGGTCCATGTGGCCCTGCACACCCACAGCCTCACTTGGCTCCTCCACGTACACCCCCTCGCACGATCTGACCGGCTTCCCAGGTGCTGCTCCTTCCACGGGTTTTCCGGCCCAGGCCCCTCCCTTGCCCCTCAACCGGTGGGCGCCGGTCACAGAGCTCACGGGTGTGCCCGGCCCCCACTCTGCGTGCAGCGGTGTCCCAGTGAGCAGATAGACAAGCGTCCAGGCCTAACACACACCGGGAGGTTTTAAGCGCTCTGGGAGAAAGGAAAGCCAGTTACGGGAGAGCAGGAGCGTGAAGGGAAGTGGGGCTGTGGCTAGGGGTCACCTTGCTAAATGAAATGAGACAGTCAGGACACACCTCGATGGGAAGGTGATGACACTGAGCAAAGACTTCAAAGGAAATGAGAGAAAAAAATTGAAGGCCTTTCATCTAAGGTCTGGAAGAGATAAGGATGCCCACTTCACCCCTTTTTTTCAGCACTGGCTGTCCCAGCCAGAGCAAGTAGGCAACAAAAAGAAATAAAGAACATCCAAATGGGAAGGAAGAAGTCAAGTTAACCTTATCTGCAGACAACATGGCCTTAAACTTAGAAAAACCTAAAGACCCCACCAAAAGCTGTTAGAACTAATAAACGAATTCTGTAAAGTTGCAGGATACCAAATCAATATACAAAAATCAGTAGCATTTATACGCACTAACAGCAGTCTGGAAAAGAAATCAAGAAGGCAATCCCGTTTACAATAGCTACAAAGAATATAAAACACCCAGGAATCAATTCAAGCAAAGAAGTGAAAGATCTATCCAAGGAAAACTGTAAAACACTGATGAAAGAAATTGAAGAGGACACCAAAATCTGGAAAGATGTCCCATGCTCATGGATTGGAAGGATTAATATTGCTAAAATGACAATTCTACCCAAAGCAATTTACAGATTCATCGAGAGCCCCATCAAGACATTCTGGATGTGAGGTGTCCTTGCAAAGGAAGATGCTGCTTCTGCAGCTAGGGCGTGACACTTTGCCATCACTGGGCTGCGTGACTGAGGGAGGTCCTCTTCCGCAAGGCGCTAGCTGGACACCCACGTGCTACCCAAAATCATGAATGGGGAAAGAGAATATCGCAGTCGTCATGGAGATTTGAAAATAGCTTAAAAATTTTACTGAATAGAGACAGGCTTAACCCTCTCAAGAATACTTTTTAATCCACTTTTAAACTCAAAAGACTTCATTCTCATCCCTCTTGAGGCTACGAGTTTACCTACGTAGCAAAATCTGCCAGATGAGATTCTGGGCCCAAGAACTCTGAGTCTAGGGTGCGAGAAATTTCTGGGGAGGTGTTCTATTTCTCATGACATTAACTACAGTAAGATACTGTTGCTATACCAGAAGACCTCTCTGTAAAAGACCAGGAACAGAGACTATGTGTTTCTTACCTTTGTGTTCTTCCAAATACCTTGTAAAGTTGTGAGTTTAAAAAAAAATGTCCACTCAAAGGGGAAATGCAAAAATAAAACCTCTTCCCTTATGTGCACGTTTTTAAATGTTCTAATATTGGTTTTGCAAGTCAATACATAAGCATTATTGAAAAGTCCAAACTTGCCTGAATTTTATAGCTCTCAGCTCTTTTTAGGATGATACCTAGATCAGAAAATGGTTTTATCTCATCCTTGGAGCTAACGTAGGTTTTGCTAACATTGATTGAATGCAAAGCTAAGGAACAGATTGGAAATTAGAAGTATTGCTATTGATTCTTTTCTAATATATCTTTACCTCAATAATGCATGGATTGGTGACAGAACGAATAAAAGCTGAAGTGCTGCATGTTAGTATTCACGCTCTTCGTCCCTGTCCCCAAGTCCCTCCTTGCAGCCTCCTGGCCATGCCAAGACAGCTGTGCACAACCCGCACTTTGAACTTTCTCCCGCCCATTCCTGAGCCCTGACACCCTTCCACTGGGCCATCGTCCTGGTCCTGTAAAAACAAAATGCCCTATATCCCAAATGGAAGCTCCAAACAGTCCCTTGTCCTGGTTCTGACAAAGACCAGCTCTGCCTGAGGACACTGTGTCCCCTCCTCTCCATCCTGGCTGTCCCCCATTCGACGCCCTCGTTACACCAGAGCTGGGGTGCGCGGGGCCTGCTGGACCCTCCTCACCACTTCCGCAGCCCTCCCTCCCTTCCCCTGCCAACCTCACTCCTGCCGTCACCCTCATCGTCTCCACCTTTCTAACAGCATCACGCCCTGGCCTGGGGACGCCCGCTACAACACTGCTCCTCTCCTCACTGAGCGTTTCCAATGCACGGGTGACAGTGGTCCCCATGCCCACCACCCCCGACACCGCCCTTCTCTCCTCCGCCCATCACTCGCGCTCCTCCCTCACAGAAACTGCCACCTGCGCACAAGGACACCCAGGACCAGTCATGAACAGCCATCGCAACCTCTGTCCCTCCTAACTTCTGAGTCCCAGAGCACCCCCAGGGCTCAGTGATTAGTCTTCCTTTCACCTCTGCCTCTACTTACTTTCTTGGAGATCCCATCCAAGTTCGTGACTTTAAATACCACCCACTGTCCAACGACTCCCAAATGACGCTCTCCAGTCCTGTCCTCTGTCCTGGACCCCAGGCCTGTGCATCCAATAGCTTGGTCATCATTTTCACGTGAGTGTCCATTCACCTCTCACACCACACACCCACCACCCAACTGATTCCCACCCCCAGCTGCAGCCACAACCGCTCGCATGTTAGTTAGTGGCAATTCCATCCTTGCAGTCACCCGTCCTAAACTTTAAGTCTTCCTGGACTCATTCTAGACTCCTCTGTATCTCTCACATCCTAAGTCCCATCCGTCAGGAATTTCCCTTGTCTCTTTCTTCAAAGCCATCCTGGCTCTGACCACTTCTCGCTACCTTGCTGCTGGCATTCTGGTCCAGAGACCATTGTCTCTTGCCTGGACGGCTGCTCTGGTCCCCTGAGAGATCTCCCTGCTGGCACATTGCCACTGTCATCCATCCCGTGTGATCTGGGCTCCTGTGAGCACCGTGGCCTCAGCTCCACCGTCTCAGCTCCAGCCACGGCGACTGCCCCTGTTCCTTGAACACCCCTGGGGTTTGGTCGTCCCCTGTGAATGCTCTGCCCTCAAAGACGCCAGGGCTCAGTCCCTCGCTCCTTTCATGACTTTGTTCAAATCTGACATTGTCAGGAGCGATTTCTCATCATCCCATTTAAACCTGCAACTTCCTCACCCCCTTCCTCAAACACTCCCCTTACCCTGCCCTACACTTCTTCTTTCTTTGCTTTTTCCTTTCTCTTTTTCTTCTTTTATAGCATTCATTATCTTCTAGCATTCTATATAATTTCATTATTTATATTTATTGTGAATTCCTCCCAACCACTTCCCAATACAGATAGTCATTTAGCATAATATTGAATAGAAGCTATTCTGTTGCAGATTACCAGGGTAACAAAAAAAAAAAATTGCAGCCTGTTTTTAGCTCTAATTTAAAGACTGTAATAATCTAATGATGGAGCCAAGAGTTGGTCTCCAGCACAAGGAGCAGCAGCAATGCGTTGGAGGAACGGCAGAGGGGAAAGGGAAAGGGGGCAGGATCCCAAAGAGACAGGGCTTTGAACATCAGTTCAACATGGATTGTGTTCGGAATAAAAGTAAACCATGACCTATTCAGAACAGAGAAGAAACTTCTGGGTCTCTGAACTCCAACCCCTGAGGAAAAGAGGCCTCTTTTCCATTAACACACCCCTTCCAGATGTAATAAGGTATCAAAACAGGATGATCCTCTTTTAAAATTGCTAATAATGAACAAAGCCTACTAATATTAGGCAATCATTTTTAATGCAACAAAATTTGTTGAGAGCCTACTGTGTGCAAAACACTGTGGTCATACTATGGAAGATTTGAAACTGAATAAGAAATCATGTCGATCCAGCTGGCCATGGTGGCTCATGCTTGTAATCCTAGCACTCTGAGAGGCCAACACAGTAGGATTGCTTGAGCCCAGGAGTTCAAGATCAGCTTGAGCAATATATCAAGACCCCATCTCTACAAAAAAAATTTAAAAATCAACCAGGCATGGTGGCTCATGCTTGTAATCCTGGCATTCTGGGAGGCTGAGGTGGAACAATTGGTGGAGGTCAGGAGTTCAATACCAGCCTGAGCAAGAGCAAGACCCTGTCTCTACCAAAAATAGAAAAACTTAGCCAGGTATTGTGGTGGTGTGCCTGTAGTCCCAGCTCCCAGCTTCTCAGAGGCAGAGGCAGGAGGATCATTTGAGCCCAAGAGTTGAAGGTTGCTGTGAGCTGTGATTGATGATACTACTGCACTCTATCCTGGGTGACAGAGTGAGACACTGTCTCAACCAAAAAAAAAACGGAAGAAATTATGTCATCCTGAAGGTATTAAAACATAGTAGAGGAAGAAGGCAAACACATAACTATAAATATGAAGTAGAAAATTGGCATCATTGAGACACAAGCCAATGCAGCAAGAAAAGAAAGGAAGGAATTACACATCCTGCACGAGGCTAAATCGGCAGCCTGGCTACCAAATTGCAAATAAAGAAGGGACCATCTCTTTCCTGGCAGCAGATTGTGCTGACCTGAGGCAAAAATCCTTTCTTTAGCACCGAGAGAAACAACGCCCACAGAACAGCAGGTGCATGCGGAGAATCTGAGCAACGTGCTGGAGTTCTGCCGAGTGGGCAGGGCGCAACTCCACGGGAGTTTGCCTGACGGCTCGTGTCAGTGGGAAGAGCTCTAAGGAAATTCCGCCTACTCCTTGACGTGGAAGCGTTGGCAGCAGTCAGGGAGCAATGCCTAAGAAAAAGAGAGGCTCTCCGGGCATGAGAACAGGGGTCCTGAGTCCACCTGCACCAAAGCAGCCGGCACCTTGGAGAATGTGGCCTTGCTTTTATCGACAGAGCCTCGGACCAAGAATGAACGACTTTGACTTCCACCACATGGCCCGCACTGTTGTAATAGACAATTGATATTGAAGGGACAGTGTTCATTAAAAAAATTTTTTTTTTACTTTTTTTTCCCAAACAGTGAAGCCAACCACTAGCAACAATCTATTTATATGATTTCTGCAATCGGTGGTGGTTGGCCTTCCCTTTAATTTAAATCAGATTCCCCGCCACCATAAAATATGAGCAATGCATTCTGGAAATAGAGGTATTATGTTACTGGAGCTGAAAGTTTTTTTTTTTTTAAGTAAGAAAACAATATCGGTGTGATTTTTCTAAAGTTTTGTCTAATACCATCCCTAGAAAACAATTTGTTAAATGTCTTATATAGTTTGGTCCGATAATTAGATTCACATATTTATTGAAATTTTTAGCATATATAATTTATTTAAAACCAAATATCTCTACCTTATGATGCCACCTGCACTACCTGATGGGCAAATGCAAGGAATGCTTATTTTAGAATATTTAAGTGTCAATAAACACAAAGCACTGGAGTTAGAGTTTGCACACAATAGTAGCAAACTGCCCTGCAGTGCACTTAAGTTGAGGGAGGAGGACCCCACCCCACATCTTTCAGGATAAAGGGGTAAGTAGGAGGCAGCACGAAAGTCCTATAGTTCCTCTTAAGCTTTTAAGAAATTCCTTCCATTAACATCAGTGCTAGTTTTCCTCAAGGCTTTTGTCTGAAGGAATGTATTATCAGCAATCTTGACAAAAGCTGTTTTGGTTTATACACAGTCATCTCAAGATTGTACATATATTTGCTTTGACCAATCTCAGAAATGCAAGCAAACCAAGTTACAGTAGGTATACAAACAGGCGGGTCACGGGGTCGATGGTCGTGGCCAACACTAATGACTTTCTCATACCACCCGAAAGCTCGGAAAGCAGCGGGATGGATTGCCCAGAAGCAGCAAAAGATAAACACTCAGCTGCCCACAGGCAATAACGGGGAGCCTTCAAGAGATGAAAAGTTACTTAATCAGTAAGGGAAAAAAACCCCACCACACACAATCTAAAGCAGGTAAATACCCCATTTTAACCCAGCGAATTCTGCCACGGGCCCAAAGAGGGATAGAACCAGAGGCATTGATTCTTTCCCATTTTTGAATGAAAGAGTCACTTTAAAACTCATTTTATGGAATAAAAATAATCTTGCAATAGATTTCTAAGGATATATTTATTTATTTATTTTTTTTTTTTTGAGACAGAGTCTCGCTTTGTTGCCTAGGCTAGAGTGAGTGCCATGGCGTCAGCCTGGCTCACAGCAACCTCAAACTCCTGGGCTCAAGCCATCCTCCTGCCTCAGCCTCCCGAGTGGCTGGGACTACAGGCACGAGCCACCATGCCCGGCTAATTTTTTATATATATATGTATTAGTTGGCCAATTAATTTCTTTATATTTTTATAGTAGAGACGGGGTCTCGCTCAGGCTGGTTTTGAACTCCTGACCTTGAGCAATCCGCCCGCCTCGGCCTCCCAGAGTGCTAGGATTACAAGCGTGAGCCACCGCGCCCGGCCTAAGGATATATTTAAAAATCTATCAGAAGATGATATTTCTCAGCAGGGCATGGTGGCTCACACCCGTAATCCCAGCACAGGTGGCCTGGGAGCCGGTCAAGGGGAAGACTGCTTGAGGCCAGGAGATCGAGATCAGCCCAGGCAACATAGCAAGACCTCATCTTTACAGAAAAAAAAAAAAAAATAGCCAGTCACAGCGGCATGCGCCTGTAGTCCCGCTAATCAGGAAACTGGGGTGGGAGGCTCACTAGAGCCAGGAGTTCAGAGGCTGCAGCGAGCTATGATCAACAAATTCTCTTTGAAACCCCGCAGCACTTGGCAGCCTTTCTCTCTGTGCTGTGCACCCAGAAAGTCTTGTACTGAATTTGAATACAACAGACAAGATCGCATCCAGACTGTTACCAACAGTAATAGTGAACTCTCTTCACTTGGTTTCTCTCCTGCACTTCAAGTCAAAATTCCCGGTCTAGAGGAGAGTGATTTTACACAGCAGGGCTGTGGTTACACAGCGTTTTACAAACGTAAAGGACAGTGCCACCCGTCTAAGCCAGGACACGTGTGTGGTACTTTGATTCTAGGGTGCCGGGACCGGCCCTCCATGGCCTGCTGTGAGCAGAGAAACACAGTGTGCACCAAAACAAGGCTTGCTGGGACAAGGAGCTGCAGACACCGTGAACAAGCCCCAGATTCTGTGGACGTGGCTGCAAGGGACCCAAGTCCGGCAGGCAGTCCTTCTGCGCTTCTCCGAGAAGCTTCTCGCAGACACACGCAGCCTTATCAAGAAGCCGTGAGCGGCCGGGCCCTTTACTTCCGCGTGGCTCGTTCCTGCCTCTGCAACTGAACGCGGCTCGGGGGACAGGCGGCAGCAGCTCCCAGCGCGTCGGGAAACTCAGCTGCCTCTCCCGCCTTTGCTTCCTCCGCTCTCAGCTGCGTGGCCTCCCTGGCGCATTATTCTTCATTAATACAGAAGAGCAAACTTAACCCACATGGAGGCCCAGCTGGTGAGCTCAGAACAACATAAAATCCCCAAAACTTTTTTTATTAGTATCGCCCCTCTGCCAGCCACGGTACCTTCATTTCTCATCAGACACTGGCTACAGCCTCTCGCTTCTTCTCACGCATGTCATACCGGGTTATGGAAAGTGTCTTAATACACGTCTCCTCTGGACAGAATCCCCGTCCTCTCGAGCGCTCCTACCATGGGGTTGCAGTCCCTGAAGCGTCCGCCTCCCCGGGCAGCGAGAGCTTGCGAGCGACTCCTGCCTTGCGCATCTTTCTGACTCGGCAGCGTGCACCTCCCTGGTGCCCCTGAGTGTCAATGACACTATTTATTGAAATGCAATCGCCTCCTTTGTCCTCGCGGGAGTTCCAGGAACTGTGCAGATGAAGGAGCTGACCCCAAGAGGAGTTAGATGCCAAGTAGTTCAGACACACAAATAGTGTCAGAGAGAGGACAAAGGCCTTGGGTGCCAAGTCTGACCTTGAGTCACCCCACCAGGTACCTGCTCTAATTGAATACTTATCTATCCAGCCACTCTGGGACATCAAAATTTATTTTCCCATTGGTGTGTCTTTTGTATCCACACACATTATCATTTCTCTGAAGGCAGATTTTAGATGAATAAAAACACATTTTACATTTGCATTGATCTCAACACAGCTTGAATTCCTTCCTTGTTGCAAAGAGTATGAAAAATAACATTAAAACACTTAATAGTGTTAATATAAACCCTAATTTGTGATTTATGGAAACTGTCCAGTGACATCCACAAGGACCAGCTGTGAGAGTGGGACCTGAACCCCCAACCTTGACCCTCTGGCCACCAACTCTGGTGCCTTTTGTCTTTCCAAAACTATTGACTGCCAAGGCTAGAGAATGACAGTAGTGTAGCCAGGCCAATAGTTCAGTATTCCAGCTTCTTTTTGGAAATTCTCATGTCACCCCAAACCCACGTGGAGACTCGAGCCTCAGTGCTCCCTTCGACTGCCCAGTGCTGGGTAAAGAAGTTCCAGGCTCAGAGGGACTCAGCCCAGCAGGAGACGTGGCAGTCCCTCAGCAGCCAAGCACCTGGGAACTGGAAACACCTGTGACTTTCGCTAGTGAACTTGGAGCTGCTGCTGGGATACCCAGGAAAGCACAGTTAGTAGCTGCAACTGTCGGAATGAACCTCTATTAAACAGCTGATTTATTCCAGGACCAACACCTGAGCTTCTAGGCTCTATCCAATATCGCCCTTGTAGTGCCATCTTAACTTACCGGCCACCTGCTTCCCTTCAACCAAATTTCCATCACAAGCCACTTGATTAATTTAATTTTCCAACTCATCACTCAGCAGCATTTATATATATAGTCAAGTATGTATGTGATGTTTTTCAAAAACATATTCATTTTTCAATGAATATGTTTTTATGTATTTTCACACGCACCTGTTCTATCTTTTCCCACTACGTAGGAAATAACTTGAAGGCAGGGCTGCATCTTGACTTCACTGTGTCTCCTTACAGGAAGGAAGGGAAGGGGAGGGGAGGGGAGGGGAAGGGAGGGGAGGGGAGGGGAAGGGAGGGGAGGAGGGAGGGAAGGAAGGAAGGAAGGAAGGGAGGGAGGGAGGGAGGGAGGAAGGAAGGGAGCTTTGCAAACACCATAGAACAAAACAAAGATATTTCCTCTAGATATTGAGCTCTTTGTGAGTAAACATCCATCCAAATTCTATCTCTGTTCCAAGCCTTCATTCCTTTAGGAGAACAGAGATAAAGTATATGCAGAACAACTATCTTGCAAATAGCCTCCAGACTTTACCAACAAAGATTTACCCAGAACAATTAACAAAAGAAATTAAGATTCCAGTTGTTATATTCTGAGAAGCTCCAAAATGCAGAGTAGGCAGGTAAAACTGTATCATTGGATGGTACAATCAGTTCTTATTTCTAAGGCTTTACTAACAAACACTAATCCCACTTAGGTTTGGGAACCAGCCCATCAGCCCTTGAAATCTAAATTCTCATTTCAACAGCACAAGCCTTCCAAGCTCTGTGTCATTTTAAATAGGACTGATGCCTACGGCTGGGTCATTCCAGTGTCATGTGCTCATGCACGTTTTTCTGTGAATTGCACAGCATCAAGAAAGCAGTGAGAACAGAAGTTTACACTCAACCATCACTATATCAACATGAGATTAAAACATGGAACTAGTTCTGCCAATTCTGTTTCCATACTGAGACTTGCTGTGTGACCATTATCTGCTGGGCCACAGCTCAAAACCAGAAACATCAGAAACTTACCACTTATGTTTTCAATTTTAACAATTTACTTGCTCAGTTTTTAGCTTAGGATATAGGCAACATCATACCACTATGAAGGACTATTCACTAGATTAAATGTAATGTGTCACAAATTATATATAATATATAGTATAATTATTAATATATGTTATATATCATTATTCTTATCTCTTTGAGTGATAAGACAAGAAGTTAATTTTAATCACATTTTGGTCAATAGCTTCCTGATAGCCCTCTGTATCTACGTGGGCAACAGAGATCAGATAGATTTAGATAATCCACAGTGAGTCAGTGGCAGAACCTAGAACCTGAACTTGGAACCCTCCCATGGTCCCACTGCTGCACCATGAGAGAACAATAAATCAGTCAAGATAGCAGACACCCTGGGGTTTGCTTATTCCTGTGCCATGAAACTACAAAAGTCAGGTTTGTCTTCTATTTCTCAACATTTTTTTATAATTTTATTCCAGCCTGTTTATTGACAAACAACTAATTTTAGAACATTTAATGGTCTTGGTTGTGAAAACTACGGAGCTTTGAAGAATTGCTGGTTACTAACTACCCAAAACAATTTACAGATTCAATGCAATCCCTATCAAAATACCAATGGCACTCTTCACAGGCATAAAAAAAAAATCCTAAAATTTATATGAAACCACAAAAGACCTCAAATAGCCAAAGTAATCCTGAGCAAAAAGAACAAAGCTAGAGGCATCACACTTCAAAATTTATAACAAAGCTATAGTAACCAAAACATCATTGTCCTGGCATGAAAACAGATACATAGAACAATGGAACAGAACAGAGAAGCCAGATAAAATCCATGCATTTACAACCAATTCGTCTCTGACAAAGAAGTTACAATGGGGAAAGGATGGTCTTTTCAATAAGTGGTTCTGGGAAAACTAGATAACTATATGCAGAAGAATGAAACTAGACCCCTATGTCTCACCATACACAACAATCAAATAAAAATGGATTAAAGACTGGAATACAAGACATGAAACTATAAAACTACTAGAAGAAAACATTGGAAAAATGCTCCAGGACATTGATCTGGGTTGGGCAAAGATTTCTTAAGTCAGACCTCAAAAGCACAAGCAACCAAAGCAAAAACAGGCACTTGGGATCACATCAAGCTAAACAGCTTCTGCACAAGGCCGGGTGCAGTGGCTCACGCTTGTAATCCTAGGACTCTGGGAGGCCGAGGTGGGCGGATATTTGAGCTCAGGAGTTCGAAATCAGCCTGAGCAAGAGTGAGACCCCATCTCTACCCCATGTCTCTACTTCTAAATAGAAAAAAATTGGCCAGGCATGGTGGCGCATGCCTGTAGTCCCAGCTACTCAGGAGGCTGAGGCAGGAGGATTGCTTGAGCCCAGGAGTTTGAGGTCGCTGTGAGCTAGGCTGACGCCACGGCACTCTAGCAGCAAAGGAAACAATGAATAAAGTAAATAGACAACTCACAGAATGGGGAAAAATATTTGCAAACTATCCATCTGACAAGAGATTAATAATAAGAATATATAAGGAGCTCAAATAACTCAATAGCAAAAAAAATCATATTAAAAATGGGCAAAAGATTTGAATAGGCATTTCTCAAAAGAAGACACACAGATGACCAACAGCTATACAAAAAATGCTCAACATCACTGATCATCACAGAAATGCAAATGAAAACCACAATGCAATATCATTTTTCTCTAGTTAAAATGACTTACATCAAAAAGACACAAAATAATAAATGCTGGCGAGAGCGTGGAGAAAGGGGAAACCTCATACGCTGTTGGTGGGAATGTAAATTAGTGCAGCCACCATGAGAATAGTGTGGAGGGCCCTCAGAAAACTAAAAGTAGAACTTCCATATGATCCAGCAATCCCACCACTAGCTAGGTATGTATCCAGAAGAAAGGAAATCACTATATCAAAGAGACATCCACATCTCATGTTTCTTGCAGTGCCGTTCACGATGGCTAAAATACGGAATCAACCTAAGCGCCCGTCAGTGGATGGATGGATAGGAAAATGTGGTGCGTATACACAATGGAATACTCTCTGGCCATAAAAAGGATGAAATCCTGTCATTTGCAGCAACTTGGATGGAACTGGAGGCCATTATGTTAAATGAAATAAGCCAGACACAGAAAGACAAATATTACATGTTCTCACTCATACATAGGAGCTAAAAAAAAAGTGGAATTCATAAAAATAGAGACTAAATGGGTGGTTATCAGAGGCTGTGGAAGGGGACAAGGAGAGGGAAAGATGAGAAGAAAAAATAAGAATATAAATGTATTTATTGCCACTGGTTTTAAAAATGATAAAGATGGTAAATCATACATGCATATTTTCCCTCAATAAAAAAAATTTAAATAAACAAATAAAGCAAACCAGAGACAAAAAAAAAAACAAGAAGAATTTCTGGTGTTTTGATAATTATTTTTATGGCTTGTTTGGGCATACCACATAATTTACTTTGTAAACATCCCAACGTGAACTTAATTAAGTTCTGGTGAGAAGTAACAACACTCTCAAGAAACAGATTATTAAGAAAACTGCAACCAACTTGGTTGTTGGCTCTCACATCCTAAATTCAGATCGCTATAAATATACTCCACCGCTCGTACTGCCAAAGACTATATTCTGTGTTTGTTCATAAAATGTAATTTGAAATGCATGCAGGATGATATGGCCTTTTCCTAAAAGGAAGTTATTATCTGTGATAAAAGTAGTTGCTGACATTAGAAACCAGACGCAAGACCCTGACAGAAATGTAACAAGAAGAAAGCAAAGGGAGCAAAGGAGAGGACGGGTCAAACACAGGGCAAAATGTGGCAGGTGTCTGCCCACGGCGAAGCTGGGACTCCCCCTTCAGATGGGCCACCTACGGCCACGAGGAGCAGCCCGGCCCAGGTTTAGGAAAAGACAGCGGCTGCTCACTGGACGCCACCCCTGCGGGCAGAGAAGCGTGCTGGCCCTCTGCAAGCGGCGGGTGTCCGAGGCGATGCCCGCACGTCCCCGCGTCCCCGCCGCTGCCCGCCGCCCTGACTGCCCGCAGAGCTGCAGAGACAGGCCTCCGCAGCGACTGTGCTCCGCGCTCTACCCAGGCCGAGAACCTGTTCGGTGTTAGGGTCTTCAAACAAACCACTGGCAAGCCCTCCCCTCCCCGCGCCACAGTTTCCACCCTGGAAATTATTAGCACGGGCCACCAGCATCCTGTGAGACTCCCAAGTTCGTCCTGATGTTCACCGAAGCAAGCTGCCGTGGTGCGCTCCCTGGCTGGGTTTTGGCTAATGTTTTTAGTATTTCCTGAGAGACAAATGTGTTTTTCAGCTTGTGTTTTGCCCCAGGCTGTCCATGGCAATTCTCTTCCCTAACATCCCCAAATAATGCCATGCTTATGCAAATCACAGAAAACTCATAGATCTTCCAAAAGAGGGTTGTTAGGCACCAATTTAAATGTGTCACTGGCCTCTGAGAGTTTCTTCGGTTTGGCTTCCAGGTTGGGATTTTTTCTAAGAGCCTGGGAGGGATCACTGACAGCATCAAAGGCAAGTAAGTTTTCTGAAATATTTTTAGTCTAAGTGCAACCCTTTCAAGACAGAAGCTTTTGATAGCTCTCCAGGCTTCAGCATAACTTAGCAAAGCACGCGACAGTGATGCCCTTTCCGGTTCTTCAATTCCTGTCACTCCAGTCAGCTTGCAACCTTGAGTACCACGAAGTTCCTGCCTTTCCTTCTCTTCCTAAGCACATTGCTGGAAGACTCAAATTATAATGGGACTAATGAGCATGAAACCTGTGGGTGGTGCAGAAATACTTGGTCCTGCCTCAAACCCACAAAAATTCCAGCAGGAAGGCGGCACCCAAGGGTGTGCACAGGACGTTGCAGGAAACGGACTGACCTTCAGATTCAGAACGATTTGCTAAATTTCCTGGACTTGTGTCTTCAATAGCACAGAAATGCTTCCAACAACATGATTCTCAACAAGGATCTGAGTTTCTTCAAGACTTGCCATGAATATTTTTGAAAACAATAGCCACATTAACAGAAATCAGACCTGGAAAGACATACCCCATTGTTATAGGGATACCCAGGTTAGGGAGTTTCAGACAGTTTAGATCCTGTCTGGTATTAGGCAGCGCCCAGCTGCTAATTGAGACCCACAGCCCAGGAGACCTCCTGTTGAAACTCCCGGTTGCGGGGGGGGGGGGGGGGCCGATTTCACCCCCGGGTGGAAATCCGGAGTTAGAGACCTGTGCTATGACTACTTTCCCCTTCCCTCTCTGCCCGTGGGGGCTGGCAGCCCCAACAAGAGCAAGCCACGTGGCCAGACCAGTTGAATTTTGGCCAAACAAAGATCTTAAAGTGAGCACTTTCAGGATCTGGATAGGAGCGCATGATCGTTGCTTCTAAAAGGTTTCAAGCCTATAGGATCCGGAGTAAACAAGATGTGTTTGAGACTGGGAGGAAAGCAGATCTGAAGGTCAGCCTCAACTTCAAAGGCATTCAGTGAGCTCCTGTGTGATGAAGTTGTACTAGCTGTGATACAAAATATGATGCGCCCATGTCAATCCTAGGCTTTAGTTTTAATTCTACTGATTTGAATCTTTTCTTAATGCAACTGAAGTATGTGAACATAATATAAAATTTTAGAAAATACATATATGCCAAAAAGAAGACAATTATCGTCATCCCTAATCTTCACAGAGGAAGGTAACCATCGTTTGCGTTTTGGTGTATATCACTCATTCTTTTATTCATTGATCATTCATTAATTCACTTACTTAGCACCTATTAGAGGCCCAGGGTCTGTGTGTATTCTTTTCGTCCTTTGTCTATACATAAATGTGCTTATTTTTAAAACATGATATTATTTTATTCCTAGGATATTAACCTGATTTTTACTAAGTAATACATTTTAAAATGCTTTATTTCATCATCTATTTTATACCACCTAATAGTTCTATATTATTTCATTCTTTGTTTGGCTTACTTAACCAAACCATCATTGTTAAACATATACCTTTTATGCAATTATATAAAGTGCTGTGCTAAATGCTAATTTTACACACATCTCTGATTATTTTATAACAGTAAATTCCTATAAGTAGACCTACTGTACCACAGAACAAAGAACTTCTAAAACTTTTCAAATTTATTATCAAATTAGCAACTACTTCTATTTTACATTCCCACCAACAACATGTGATTGCTGGCCAGGCGCGGTGGCTCACGCCTGTAATCCTAGCACTCTGGGAGGCCGAGGCGGGCGGATTGCTCAAGGTCAGGAGTTCGAAACCAGCCTGAGCAAGAGCGAGACCCCATCTCTACTATAAATAGAAAGAAATTAATTGGCCAAGTAATATATATAGAAAAAATTAGCCAGACATGGTGGCACATGCCTGTAGTCCCAGCTACTCGGGAGGCTGAGGCAGCAAGATTGCTTGAGCCCAGGAGTTTGAGGTTGCTGTGAGCTAGGCTGATGCCATGGCACCTAGCCTGGGCAACAAAGTGAGACTCTGTCTCAAAAAAAAAAAAAAAAAAAAACATGTGATTGCTCAAACTCTTCCACACACTAATCACTTTTTAGATTTTACATCATTTTGATTTGCAGTGTGTTTAATTACTAGGGACACAACCTTTTGCCATTTGGTTAGTTGGTTGCTTCCATTAACAATAAGATATTTATTGAGTGTCTACTATGTTACAGACCAGTTCCAGACACTGAGGAAAATATGTGGTTTTCCGCTCATGTCAGGAACAATAAAATACCAGGAGATATAAACAGGAAGAAAACAAGCATTAGAACAGACAGTCATTTTAAGGGCTGTAATATAAAAAAGAAGTTAAACTGATACATTTTTTCCTCCCTTTTAATCTATTCTGTCTTTTAACCTTTTGTTTTGTATATATACTATACACAAAAGAATGCATATAACACATATGTACATTTTGAAGAGTTATATGTTAAAATAAATGAAACAAACACCCACGTACCCACCACCCAGCTTAAGAAGCAAACACGACCACTATCCTGAAGCCCTGGGACTGTCTCCACTCAGACATTGTACATTCCTCTCCTTCCTTGGAAGAGGTAATGGCTGAGTTTTATATAAATCACTTCCTTGATTTTCTTTATAGATTTTGACAGATGGGAACATATCCCTGAATAATACCTTATTGCATTTTGCCTATTTTTGAATCATATGTCATTTCTTCCCCAACTTATTAATAGTTTTTTGTTTGTTTTGCTCTGTTCTCTTTTTCAGTTCACTATGTTTTGGGCTGGATGTGTGTTGGATATAGGTTTTCATTTTTAGTGCTATAAAGTCTTCCATCGCTTAATACACACCAGTATACTTACGCACCCTGCCATCGGTGGACAATTAGGTGCAGATTGTTTTCTTTTAAAACCTATTACAAGCAATATTGCTATGAATAATCTTACATGTGTCTCCTGATCACAACTACAATAGTTTTGTTAGGGTGTATTTTACGTTGAACCACATGAAATTGTCATTTTTGTAAGTCATAAGCAGTCAAATTACTGGGTTGTAGGATGTGCACATGTTCAACCTAATTTTTAATAAGGTGAGTTATTTTAGTGGTTTTATCAACTTATACAAACACAGCAGCATTTGAAAGTTTGTTTTGTTTCACACTCCTGCCAGCACTTGGTATTGTAAAACGTTTTAATTGTGGCCAATCTGGGAGGTGTGCAATGACATCTCATGTGGATTGTCCTGCTAACCAATGAGGTTGAATGTTTTCCATTGTGTATTAGTTATTCATGTTTCCTTCCGTGTCTTGCCTTCATATTTTCTGCCTCTTTTCTTAAATTGTTTATCTTTTCTTATTAATTTGTAAAAGTTTATATATATATTCAGAATACAAATTCTTTGTCAGTTATGTGCTGAAATAGCTCAGATATGACTTGCCTTTTCAGTGTCACGGATGTCCTGTGAAGGATGGGATGTCTTGATCTTAGTGTGGTTGAGTCTATTAATCTTTTCCTTTGTGGGCTGTGCTCTTTGTGCTTGTCAGAGAAATCCTGCTCTGTTCTCAGGGTCATAAAGATATTCTCCTATATTTTCTTCCAAGTACTTTAAAATTTTGCCTTTCACATTTTCTGTTTTACTCCATTTTGCCCTCTGGCTTCAGCATTGGCCTTCGAATATGGGCTTTAGGGCGGCCGATGTGATTGCTCCATGCACGTCCCCGTGCGCCACTTGCCCAGTCGTCTGTCATTCGCACATGGGGAATTGTCCGCTCCCTCATGTGTCAGCGTTCTGTGTTTGGTAGGGCTCCTCCGGGGCTCTCTGTTTCCATTTCTTTTATCTCTCTAGGCTAACAGACATTATCTTAATTGCTAAAACTTTATAATAACTCTTGATATCTTATGGACCCACATGCCCTACGTGGTTCCTCTTAAGATTGTCTTGGTTATTCTTGTCAATTTACTCTTCCATTAAATCATAGAATCTACTTACCAAGTTCTGCAAAAATTATCCTGTTGACATTTTTATTCAACTTGCACTAAATCTATTATCACTTGGGAGAGAATTGACATTTTTGATTATAAGTCTTTCCACCATAGACATGGTTCTCTCTGCATTTAGTTAGTGTTCTTTGTCATAACTGAATATAATCGTCTCATTTCTACATGAAGGTTAACAACTCTGTGTGCATACATGAAATTCCTCATGACATGTAAATTGTTTTGCATTTCCTGTGTAAAAAAATCGCATCATCCACAAACAATAATATTTTGGTTTTTCCTTTCTTATTCTTACACTTTTTCTGCTTATCTTACTGCACTGGCTTGTACCCCGAGCACTACTGATTAGCAGTCGTAAGAGCAGCCACTCTTGCTTTGTCCCTAATTTTGAAAGGATTACTTTTCATAGTTCTCTACTAATAAGCTGTTTGCTGTAGGTAAAAGAAGCTCCACCCTAAACCTTGCTTGCTAAGGCTTTATTTTGAATGGTTGAGGAATTTAATCAAATACTTTTTCTGAATTATTGTGGTCACAGGATTTTTCGGCTTAAGACTCTTACTATGATGTATTGCATAATACATTTTATAATGTTCAATCAATCATTCCAGAAATAAATGCCTCTTGTTCACTGCTGGCTCTAGATCGCTGATACTTTATTTAGGATTCTTGTGTCTAGAATTATGGGGTATATATATATATTTTTTGAGACAGAGTCTTGGTTTGTTGCCCAGGCTAGAGTGAGTGCCATAGCATCGGCCTAGCTCACAGCAACCTCAAACTCCTGGGCTCAAGCAATCCTGTTGCCTCAGCCTCCTGAGTAGCTGGGACTACAGGCATGCGCCACCATGCCCGGCTAATTTTTTCTATGTATATTAGTTGGCCAATTAATTTCTAGTAGAGATGGGGTCTTGCTCTTGCTCAGGCTGGTTTCAAACTCCTGACCTCCAGCAATCCACCCACCTCGGCCTCCCAGGGTGCTAGGATTACAGGCGTGAGCCACCGTGCTCGGCCAGAATTACGGGGTATATTGCTCTCTGATTTTCCTTCCTCCTAAATGCCCATGTTCGCTTTTGGAACCAAAATTGTATTTGTCTTATAAGTAGGAAGTGTTCTCTCTTTTTCTATCCTTTGAAAGAGTTTGTATAAGCTTAGAACCACCTGCCTGTTCATTAAATATATAGCAGAAATTACTTATAAAATCATCTGGGATTGGTGTTTATTTTGTGAGAAGAATTTTAACTCCTAACTGAAATTCTTTAAAAATTATAGGACCCTTCAGGCATTTATTACTTAAGTCAGTTTTAAATTTATACTTTTCTAGAAATATTTCCATTCTACCTATGTTTTTAAATATTGGGCATCAAGTTGATCATTATATTCCCTTAAAATCTAATTGCTGCTGCATCAGTAGTTATGAACTTTTTTGATTCTAATATTGTGACTTCTCTCTTTATCTGTTTTGCTAGAAGTTTTTCATTTTAAGGAACTTTGGCTTTGATAATTTTGGATCTTTGTTTCCTATTTCATTGATTTCTGCTCTTATTTCATGTGTTTCTGCTCTTATTATTTCTTTTTTTTTTCTTATCTTCTTAAAGTGGATGCACAGCTTTTCTCCTTTTCCAATGTAAGCATTTAAGGTTATAAATCACAATCTAAGATAGAACTTTAGCTGTGTCTGCCAACTTTTAATATATAGCATTCCAGTGTTACTGATCACTCAGTTTGAACTATTTTATAATTTCTACAATGATTTCTTCTTTGAGCCATAGGTCCCTTTTTTATTATTATTTCCAAGTATATAAGGTTTATTTTAAGTTTATCTTTTTGCCATTAATTTCTAGTATATTTGTATTGTGGCTAGAGACTTTGAAGTTTGTAAGTTTGCTTTATGACCTATTAAGTAGATTAAGTGACTCCATCACCCCCAAGGTTTCCAAAATCCTAGGATGCTCACATTTCTTACATAAAATTGTGTAATGTTTGCATATAAACCAGGCATATCCTCCTACAAACTTCAAATCATCTCTCTAGTTATGCATAATACCCGATACAATGTAAACGTTACAGAAATAGTTTGTTATACTGCATTGTTTTTTATTTGTATTTTTTATTGCTTTTAATTTTTCCTATTGGAGTTTCTTTCAAATATTTTCAACCTGCAGTTGGTTGAATGTGAAGTTGCGGAACCACAGATACAGAGGGCAGACGGTCACCAATTTTTAAATTGGCCCATGTGTACATAAAAAGAATGTGCATTTACCAGAAGCTGGGCACACTTTACACACACACACACATATCCACACAGGCACACATATATACATATATACACATGTACATTTCTCAGTAGATAAATATTGTTAATTGTGCTGTTCAAATCATCTATGTTTCTGGTGATTTTTCAGTGGATCTATCAATTGTGAGATATGTTTTAAAGCAGCAATTTCTTCTTAAAGCAGTTGATTTTGGTTTTATGTGTGATTAGGTGCCAAAAAAGTAGAACTGTAACTTTCTGTTTAATTGGAACTTCTACCAATATGTTGAAACTTTCTAATAAATTATTTTTGCTATTAGGCGAGCTTGTCTTGATAATGGTCACATCCTTCTAATCACTAAAGATATCAGCATGCTGAGCTAGTCAAGTAATAAATCAGGGTCTGAAATACATACAGAACCTGCCCTAGGGAGTCACTGAATAAATTGTCATTGAAATAGTGAGTGGACAGACAAATGGATAAACCCAACCAATTGCCCGAATTGATGCTGGCTGAAACAAAAGCCACGTTGTAACCTGGAAAAGCCAAACCAACACAATAGAGTCTATCTATCCAATCAGTCCAGTTTATCAAAGAAGCATTCCCCACCTCCCTTGGGAAACTGTGAATTTAAGGAAAAAGCTTAGCACTCTTACTCAAGGAAAGCGCTTGGAGAGGCTGACACTTGGATGAAGCTGTCAGTGATGCCATAGGGGAAAAAAGTTAAGTTTTTTGGTGCCCATGGTTGAAAATCAAAACAAACTTAGAGTCAAATATTTTCTTGCTCTAGAAAACGTGCGTGTGAGAAGACGAGGAGTGTCGCCACTCAAGTGACATGGACACATTTTGTTTCTCTTGTGGGCAATGAGTTTGCTGTCTGCAACTCTCAGAGTAAAGTAACCAGGCTTCTAGACCCCGGGTCTTATTGTAACAAGTGTGGGGAGGAGAGGTGGAAGACAGAAAGACAAAGACTAACGAAGAAGAAAACACGGGAAAACAGAGGCTCGGAGACTCAGAGGGAGGAAGAGACAGCTGGAGGCAGGCGCAGAGGGAGCCCAATGCACACTCCAGCTAGGAAATGTGCTCCCGGCTGGCAAGAAGAAGAAAGAGGAAGGAAACCCTCTACCACTGAGTATTGTTCGTCTCACATTTTTAAGTCCTGGGAAGAACAGATAAGGAGGTAACAGGGGACTGGAAGAGGAGAGGGCAAAGGGAGGTTGTAAAACATTTTAATACATTAAGCTGGGGGAGGATTCCATTGCTGTTGCTGAGGCTTCTTTCACTGATTAAGACCAACACTGGCGAAAGGAACATCAGCACTGCCCCGAGGCAGGAGGATCCTTTGAGGCCAGGAGTTCGAGACCAGCCTGGGCAACATAGTGAGACCCACCCCCCCCCCCCATCTCTACAAACAAAAATTTAAAAATTAGCCAGGCCTGGTGGTGCACACCTGTAGTCCCAGCTACGTGGGAGGCTGATGCAGGAGGGTCACTTGAGTCCAGGAATTTGAGGTTGCAGTGAGCTATGGTGATGCCACTGCACTCTAGCCTCGGTGACCGAGTGAGATTCTGTCTCTAAAAAATGAAAAGAAGAAAGAGAAGGGAAGGAGGGAGGGAAGGAGGGAGGGAGGGAGGGAGGGAGGGAGGGAGGAAGGAAGGAAGGAAGGAAGGAAGGAAGGAAGGAAGGAAGGAAGGAAGGAAGGAAGGAAGGAAGGAAGGAAGGAAGGAAGGAAGGAAGGGCTCCTTGTGTACTTGTCCATGAAACCACAGCCTCTGAACCCTGATGGGCCCATGAGTGTTGCCTGAAAAAATAGTGTCTTATTCAACAAGGAAAGACTTCATAAATTTAGAACTGAATTGAAACTGGGGCCAAGCAAGAGGACACAAGGCACATTAGCAGTAAAGTTTGGGTGCGCTGGGATCCCACGCCACTGCTCTTTCAACCTGACCACACCTCTGTCACCCAAAAAATCAGCTGCCTTTCCTTCTTTCAGACCGGAAAGTGTTCACTAGGGTGGCCTCATTAGGCACCTACAGCCCCACGACTCTGCATTTCACTATTTCCCTGGTGGTTCATGTCTGGTCTCTTCCTAATCCGTATTTTGCAAGGTCCAGGCAGCGCCCCTGAGCTCACACAGCGCGGAGAAGGTCACCTCCGGATCCACCCAGGCCCGGCCGCGGCGCGGGAGCGGCAGGCAGACCACCTGCCCACGGGCCCGAGCGGCGCGGGAGCGGCAGGCAGACCACCTGCCCACGGGCCCCGGCGGCCCGAGCGGCGCGGGAGCGGCAGGCAGACCACCCGCCCACGGGCCCGAGCGTCCCGAGCGGCGCGGGAGCGGCAGGCAGACCACCTGCCCACGGGCCCAGGCGGCCCGAGCGTCCCGAGCGGCGCGGGAGCGGCAGGCACCGTGCCCGGCCTGGACGTCCGCGGGGCCGCAGAGACAGCTGGAACCGCGCTGTTCAGAGTCCGACCTGGACTCCAGACCAGCCTCACCTGATTGTCCTCACCCAAGAAGCCAGCAGGTCGGTTTGTCTCTGTCCAGCAAGGAACCGCCTTGTTGGCAGGGCGTTTTTTACCCGACGCGTCTCCTCCTTTCAGATCCTCCGGCTCAGTTGCGGAACCCATCGCTGGGCGGGCCGCCGTCTCCGAATCTGCGGGTCGCTGCCGGCACAGCCTCCCTACAGAGCGGCCACGTTCCAGGGGTGCCGTTGGCACCGCCCCTGACGAGCCGGGATCACCCCGCTCTCCGGGGAGGCAAACTCCGAGCGCGTGGCGAATGTCGGAGGGAGGCCGGGGGCTCGGCGCGTGGGGCCCGGCCCACCTCTCGCCCGGCTCCGTCCTCTCCGCACGGCCCGCCGACAGCCGGGGCCGCCCCGCGCAGCAGCAGCGCGGGAAGGGCGGGCGGGCGCCGAGGCCCGCGGACTCGGCCGACAGCCATCTGCCCGTCTCCGCCAGCCACCAGCAGCTCTCGCACCGGAGAAACGTGGGCAGCGGGCGGGAGCCCCACGCTGGGCGACTTCTGTCCAAAGACCCGAAGCGCGGGCTGCGCCGGCGAGGGCACGTGCAGGAGAGGACGCGGGCATGTGCGGGCGAGGACGCGGGCACGTGCGGAGGAGGAGGACGCGGGCACGTGCGGGCGAGGACGGGGGCACGTGCGGGCGAGGACGCGGGCACGTGCGGGCGAGGACGCGGGCACGTGCGGGCGAGGACGCGGGCACGTGCGGGCGAGGACGCGGGCACGTGCGGGCGAGGACGCGGGCAGAGGGCGCCGTGGCGCCGGCTCAGAGCCCGGGCGGAGAGGGAGCGCCGGAGACCGCGCTGGAAGGAGCGAGCGCAGGGAGACGGGAAGGAGGGCGTCCCGGAGGGCGCCGAGCGTGGCTGGCCGGTCTGGGCAGAGGAGCGGGAGGCCTGATTCCGCCGCGAGCCCGCGCTGACGGTCGGAGGCCGCGGGAGGTGCGGGCGGTGCGGACGCCGCGTTTGCGACCGGGCACCTGCGCACCCGGCGTACTTTGGAGGAGAGCCCGCGGGCGCTCGCGCGGGGTGTGAGGCGCAGGAGCGGGCGGCGTCTGTGCGGCGCCAGGCTGGGCTCCAGAAGGACGGGCTGGCGTGACCCCGGGCGGCGCCGGCCCACGGCCCGCAGGGCGCGGCTTTGGCCGGGGAGGCCGTGCCCGGCACAGCGTCGCCTTGGCACTTCCTGGGCTTGCGCACTGGGAGCGGAGAGGGGACCTGTGGTCCCGCAAGGACCCGACGGAGGAGGCAGAAACTCTGAGACGCTGGGATAAGCGAATTGACGACTAAGAGATGAAAGCCCACGCGACCTGGACAGGGACCTGAGTCCCCGGCCGTCCACATTCAGTTCCAGACCCCAAGCTCCAGCGCTCCTGGAAGTCCAGCTCTGGAATGTCCCCTGCAGCCTGCCAGTAAGCCCGTCTCCTCAGGCTCACCTGCGGGGGTTTCTCTTTGGAATGTGTCTGCGGGGACGGAGAGAAAACTCCCGTGGCGGCAGGTGCGCGTGCGCCCCGCGAGTCGGCTTTGGACCCGAACTCGGCGCCCTCGGCGGAGCGGGCGGAGGGCGCGCCGGACAGCCCAGTTCGCCAGGATTCCTTATGTTGAAACAACAGAAACCTGGCCCAAACTAGCTCATGCCTATAAAGGGCTGCGTGCCTCCCGGCGGGAAGTCGGGGCGGCCCTTCCCGTGCCACGCTCCGGGTTCAGGTCAGGCACCGCGGCCTGTCTGCCCGCCCACCCGCCACCCGGCGCCTGGTTCTGCTTTCCTCTGTGTCGATGTTCTCGGGCCGACCCTACCGCGCGGTAAGAAATACTGTCGCAGCGACTGTTACAGCGGTGGTTCCGAGGACAAGCCGAGTGACTCCGAGAATCCAAGAGAATCCGAGAATCAAGGTTGCTTTGTTCGCAGTGGACTCAGAGGCCACTTGTCACCAAATGCTGAGCCCCGTCTCCTGGGCTTTCCACTTTTATTAGGTCGGGGTGGTCGGGTGGGGCCGCAGTGGCGATGCAGTTGCAGAAGCCGGGCAGCAGGCTGGCAGTAGGTTGACGAGGGGCTGCCTTACGGTGCGCCCCACAGCGCTGCGCCCGTTCCTCCCCGGAGAGGCCGCGTCCTGTGGGCGTCTGTCCAGTCTCTGGGACAGGTGCGTCTGGCCGCCCGGGTCGCACGCCCACCCCAGTGGGAGCCATGTGGGTTCCAGGCCCCTCCTGGACTGATCCAGCAGAATTACACAGATGCAAGAGGCAGGAATTACCTGAGTCAGACAAAACAGCCAGAGATATCCACTGCAAAGAGCTTTACGTGAACGTCACGTTAGAGCGGAACCGCGGTACCACGGAACAAAGAGAGTCACTGAGGCTGAATCGTCTAAAGGAGTTGTACTGCTAGCTCGAGCTAGGGTCCGAGTCTCAGAGCGCCAAGGCAGTGGCCTCTATTCTGACAAGGACCCCCTTGGGTTACGGGTGTCCCTTAAGTAGCCCCCCCAGTCTCCTTCAGCAGTTTATCCCATCTCTTTTCTGGTTGGTTCCTCCTACCAGCTGATAGGGCCTGGCGTTAGGGCCTTCCCTCTGCATTTTATTTCGGCATTTTACTGCAGAGTCATCGGTGTTTGGCCCCCTGCCCCCACCCCGGGCCTTTTCAACCTCTTAGGAGGAAGTGACCTGCGGTTGCCGCCTTCGGAGGCCCAGCACCCGCGGAAGCCTGCCATGGCCTCACTTAAGCTCTGTATTGTAAGCAAGCGAGCTGAGGGACAGAGCTAAGCTGTGAGCTCTGAGCTTTTCTTATAATTTCCATTTCTTACAGTAATAAAAATGATTTTCTCTGTCATACGCAATTGGTATCATAATATATCTGTATACAGATCCCCACGAACAATAACAGATATTTCAACATGTTTAAAGGAAATCTCCCTCTCAGACGCGCGCGCACACACACACACACACGCACTCGTGCGCGCGCGCACACATGCACAAACACACACGAGATCCTAGCAAAAGTGTTCATTTAAAAATTCATTTGAGGCCGGGCGCTGTGGCTCACGCCTGTAATCCTAGCTCTTGGGAGGCCGAGGCGGGCGGATTGCTCAAGGTCAGGAGTTCAAAACCAGCCTGAGCAAGAGTGAGACCCCGTCTCTACTATAAATAGAAAGAAATTAATTGGCCAACTGATATATATATAAAAAAATTAGCCGGGCATGGTGGCGCATGCCTGTAGTCCCAGCTACTCGGGAGACTGAGGCAGAAGGATCGCTTGAGCCCAGGAGTTTGAGATTGCTGTGAGCTAGGCTGACGCCACGGCACTCACTCTAGCCTGGGCAACAAAGTGAGACTCTGTCTCAAAAAAAAAAAAAATTCATTTGAAAGGGTATTGGGTAAGCATTTTCACAGAGAAATAAATCAAGTGTGACTTTATTAGATACCCAATCAGCTAATTCTTGGTTTTTAGTGACTTCGTGTGTAAACTGTAAGAGAAACTGTCCTTGGGCTGGCGGAAGAGCTGGGGGTTTGTTTAGGTGCGCTCTTGCTCAAGGGCCTTTTTTTAGACAGCAAACTCTTTCTTCTGCTTAGGGCACAGAAAGGAGCGGGCAGCAGGGACGAGTGAGTGCAAATGAATTTCCTAAAGGGGTGGGGAGCCTCTGGGTTTTGATATACAGTGTGGAGAGTTCAGGTCAGCAGAAAAAAGAGAGGGTCGTTCAAACAAAGATACCCCAGAGGCCTACAAATGTGTCTCATTTTGCGAGCATCATACATTTTGGGAGGGGAGCTCTGTCGGGTATTGATTTATGCGCCAGGCAACCAAATGGAACGCTTTGCCTTTTTTTAAGGAAGTGTGGTCGTTGTCTTTGAAGGAGAATGACATCCAGCCAGCCAGCTTCCAACCACGCAGGAACTCACCGTCCTGGTGTGAGTTGCCCAAATCCTTTTCCTCGCTGACATCTTACCTCACCCCAAGGAGAGCAGAGAAGAATGAAAAGCTGTAAAGTGGCAGCTTGGGTAGTGAGGATGCAAATCCCTAACGCAAATGAGAGACGTCCTCACCGCCAGCGTCCTTCCTCTGCCTCGGGGATTGTGGGTACATCTCCTAGGCGTCTTCGCTACCCTAATTAGGAAGGAGAGCAGAGATGTGATATTTAAGATAATAAATCCTTCCAGAAAAGTAGGCAAAAAAAAGACTGATGAGGATGAATTTTTGAGACTTTTTACGTTGCTTAAATTGGGGTAAAATGTCTTTTTTATGAAAAATGCGCCAGCTCTTGTGATGTTGTCTTTTGAAAACAATGTTAAATTGCTTAACTAAGAGTGAATATATTCTTTTGGATGTTCATACAATACTAAAGTATGTTGGGTACAAAAGAGCCAACTTTACCTCTTCCTTCCCCTGTTCCCAATCCCAATTTCCATCCCATGGAAACCACTGTCACAGTTTGGTACATAAATTCTAGACTGTTCTCTGATGCAGTTTACACGCACACCCATAGACACGCATGTGCACACAAACCCAGATGCACAGGGCAGGTAGATAAATAGCATTAATGTGTATGCATGCTTTTGCACATAAAAATATGCCTTATGAATCATTCCATGTCAGTCATGCAGGTCTACCTTATTTTCTTTTACTGCTACATGTCACCGCGTAGTATTGTTCCGGCAGGGGTGAACAGCTCTGGGCCCAAGAACAACCCGAGCGGCACCCGGAGAGTTGGAGAGCAGCTTTATGTAGCCGGCGGGCTCAGAGAGGCATAGCTGCCACCAAACTCTGAGCACCCCTTTCTCGTTTTTTCTTTTAGTTTTATACTTTTTTGGGGTTCCAGTTAGCCAATGGCAAGTTTTCACAAAAGTCACCTCATTTACATGGTAGTCAGCCAATCAGAAGTATGTCCTCAAATCACCTCATCAGCTGTGAACATTAGTAGCTGCTCAATGTAGGAGCGGGATAGGTGAAACAGGCGGGTTTTGGTGGAACGCCCTGACAGTATTGGATGCATCACAATTTATTTCCCTAATGATGGCCATTTAAATTGTTTTTGACTTTTCGCTCTTATTTTTTGCTATTATGTCCAATTTTTTCCTGCTATAAGCAACGCTGCACAGCATGGGTGGCACTGGAGCCCGTAACAATAAGGGCAATAAGTACAGAAAGAAAAATATCCCATGTTCTCACTCATGTGTAGGAGCTAAAAAAAAAAAAAAAGTGGATTTTACAAAGATAGAAAGTAAACTAGTAATTAGCTGTAGGGTAGGGAGGAGGAGAGGCTAGGAAAAGGTTGATTAATGGGTACAAATATACAGTTTGATAAAAGAAGTAAGACCTCGTGTTTGACAGATCAGTAGCGTGATGATAATTTATAATAATCTATTACATATTTCAAAATAGCTGGAAGAGAAGAATTTGAGTGCTTTTAACATAAAGAAAAAACAAATATTTAAGATGATGGATATCCCAATTATACTGATTTAATCTTTACAAATTATATGGATGTATTAAATTATTACGTGTATCCTGAAAATATGTACATCTATGATACATGAATAAAAATATTTTTAAATAAACAGTACTGCATTGAAAATCTTTATCAGTGTCCCTTTGTACATTCATACGTGTGCAAAAATTCTTTTTGGACCAAAACATAGAAGTGAAAGTGTTGGTTCAAAGACTATGGACATTTTTATTTTTTATATACATAACAAATCAACCTTCAAAAGACCATACTAACTTATACTCATCCAATGTTGAATGCAATGGAATTTTTTTGAATTGCCAATCTAATAGGTAAAAATTAATCTGTCATTGTTACTTTGATGTTTGTTCACTGTTTACTAATGAGATTAAAAATGTTTTCATATGTAGATTGGTCACTTTTATTTAAGTTGATCTTGACTATTTAGATTTTTGTCCATCTTTCTACATTTTTCCTTTTCCTTATTTGTTTGTATGATGTCTTTATATATTAATGATAATAATCTTTATCTATTATGTGGCTTGCAAATATTTTACCCCAGAGTTTTTTTTTTTTTTTTTTTTTTTATTTTTTTTTTTTTTGAGACAGAGTCTCACTTTGTTGCCCAGGCTAGAGTGAGTGCCGTGGCGTCAGCCTGGCTCACAGCAACCTCAATCTCCGGGGCTCAGCGATCCTACTGCCTCAGCCTCCCGAGTAGCTGGGACTACAGGCATGCGCCACCATGCCCGGCTAATTTTTTGTATATATATTTTTAGTTGGTCAATTAATTTATTTCTATTTTTGGTAGAGACGGGGTCTCGCTCAGGCTGGTTTTGAACTCCTGACCTTGAGCAATCCGCCCGCCTCGGCCTCCAAAGTGCTAGGATTACAGGCGTGAGCCACCGCGCCCGGCCTACCCCAGAGTTTTGATCATATTTTATTAATTTCCCTGCATTAAAACTTAAGATTTTTAACATAGCTTTAAATAAATCTTTATCCTCTATGATTTCTGCATTTTGTATCTTACTTAAAAAGACAGTAAGGCTGGATGAGGTGGCTCAGGCCTGTAATCCTAGCACTCTGGGAGGCTGAGGCAGGAGGATCGCTTGAGTCCAGGAGTTTGAGGTTGCAGTAAGCTATGATCAGGCCACTGCAGTCTAGCCAGGGTGACCCAGTAAGACTCTGTCTCAAAAAAAAAATTACCCATTTAAAAATTATAAAAATAGTTTCTGCTATTTTCTAATATCTTTTCAATTTTTTCCCTAAATTTAGCTATTTAATCTATATGAAATATATTTTTATATTTATCATGAGTTTGAATTTTTGTTTTCTTCTTATTATGAGTCTTGCACTCTTTATTGGGCACATTGTCACTTCATAATGTGAAGTATTACCCTTGCTGTATACTAAATTCCTATGTATACATCATGGATCCATTTGTGACTCTTCTGTTCCACTGATGCAAAACCAAAGCCCTCACCAGATGCCAGCACCATGCTCTTGCACTTCCCTGCCTCTAGAACCATGAACCAAATACATTTCTGTTTATTATAAATTGCCCAGTCTGTGGTCTTCTGTTATAGCAACATAAAATGGACTAAGACAACCCCTTGTAATATTTCTTGGGCTTTCATGGAATTAATAGATTATTTAGGGAAAAACTGGCATCTTCACAACTTTTAGTCGTACCATCCGAAAACATGATATGTGTTTGTTTATTCAAATTTCTTTTGTCCTCCAATAAAATTATATGGGTTTCTTCATATTAGCTTATGTCTAGAATTTTTTGCACCCAGAGGTTTGAAATGTATTGAATTAGCTTTTGCCTCCAGAATTCCCCATTTATGACTGGGCTCTAGGCTTCTCCCCACTCCCTCCAATTTGGGGGTACAGACCAGACTAGAGAGGCATAAGAGGGACAGAAGATCCCCTGGCACAAAGTGTGGGGGGTCTCCCTGACAAGGGGTCCCAGGGCCCAATGCCCCCTGGACCAACCATAAGCACCTAGAGTGTGAGAACATTTTTTGTTAATGGGAAATGCAGGTCAGCCCCTCCCCACTCATGGCTGGGTGTGTGGTCAGGGAGCAGTGGGTGTCCCACCACCTTGGGTTACAGCAAGGAGTGGTGGAACAGAGGGCTGCACGCCTCCATCTGCCCAGTCACGGCCAGGCCTGGGCACTTGCACACCGTAAAGTCACCATCATCTTTATCTTCCTTGGAGGAGGCTCCTTGGGTGGCTCTCTCCCCAGCTCCAGACACCTGCGGCCCTGTGCTGGCAGGGGAGCTCCCTGGGTCATGGGTGGGGGTGGGCAGGAGGAAGGCGAGTCTAGATGTTTTTACTACTGTAATTAAAATACTTTAATGGCATTTTAAAATTGTTTATTGATAACACATTGGGTTAGTAATTTTTCACTCATTCATTTAGCAAGTATTTCTTAAATGCTTACCATACGGGGTCCTGTGCAACTCTAATTGACTACCGTTGGTATACGGATTGATTTTTGTGCTGTTAATTGCCACATGAGAAGCCATAGGATGAAATATCAAGCAATAAATTTTAATTTTTTTGTTGTTTTTGTTTAATTTTTTTTTTGAGGCAGGATCTTGCTTGGTCACTCAGGCTAGAGTGCAGTGGCATCATCATAGCTCACTGCAACCCCAAAATTCTGGGCTCAAGTGATCTCCTGCCTCAGCCTCCTGAGTCGTTGGGACTACAGGCATGAGCCACCACACCTGGCTCATATTTTCCCATTTTTCTGTAGAGACAGGGTCTCACTATATTGCCCAAGTGGTCTGGAACTCCTGGCCTCAAGCAATCCTCCCACCTGAACCTCCCCTACCGGCCTGGGAATAAATTTAAATAGCCGTGGTTGAATGTATAAAAAGTTTAAAGGAAAATCAAAGTACTTAGAAACACTTCTCAAGTCCATTTTCAACCACATTTCTAGTATCTCTTACATAAAGTCACACAGGAGAAATTTCTTTACTAGTGAGTGTTAGGAAAGGCATTTCTTTCCCTGTGGCCATGTGATTTTCCTCACAAAGAACCAAAAATACAAAACAGCTTTCTCCACCCCACCCCCCAACTTCCCTTCCTTTTTTGCTTTTGATGCTACAAAGTTCAGAGTTAAACATGCTTGATCACCCACAGCCACCTTGCAGTTCGTTATCTGTATTTTTCTTTCCCTACTTACCTGATTTGGTTTTTGCTTTAAATTTGTGTTTCCTGTAAGTTGCTCAAACTCCTGGAGAACAAGACAAGGAAGGAGGAGAAAATATTTCTAAGTATCTGGGACACGAGTTGGTACAAAACAGGTTTGAAAATTCCTGTGACTCCCAAGTTCAAGGTCAATCAGGTCTTTCCCCCGCCCACCTTTCCCCAGCTGAAGTTCAGCAGAGCCGGTGCTATTCCCTACTGTGGACTCGCCTCTCCGCTCGTGGGCCGTGCCCCTCCCCAAGCCACCTCTCGCTTCTCTGCCAGCAGCTAAGTTATTGTCCAGCCACAAAGGACAGACTGGCCCTGAATCCTTTCATCATGAAGACAGAAGTATTTTTTTGAGTTTCTTTTTTTATTCTTTCCGAGTGTTTACAAGGATAAAAGGGAAGGAACCGTCTTTCAAGGCCCAAAACTGTTTTAGAAGTTGCGTGCTCATGGCAAACAGCTTTTCTCATTCTGTTTATATGTTTCTACCCCACAATTTGGAGTGACTCAGACGTCAAAAAAAAAAAATCCAGGTCTGGGGGAGGGGTGCCCACAAGGGTTGTTGTTGATCTTCACATTGTGAGGCATAAATGACACGAAATGCCAGAAGAAGCTGGGAGTCGATTTTAACCTAAACTACAGGTTTGCATTTTTCCCATTTCTCTGTTTTCTCTTTTTCACCTCAGTGCCAGCACCCACCCACCCAAATTAGCTTTTCTATTGCAAACGACTGGGGACCGGATTAGAATAATGAAAGCGGAAGCTATTTCCTCTGCTTGGGCTCTGCAGACAACTGCATCACAATTTGAGCGACTTTGCACACTTAGCACCAATTGTGAAATAAATAAGCTTATCTGATTTATGTAATTTAAGTGCAAGAAAACTGCAAAATCACATAAAAATAAAGAGGTTTATTGTTGTGCATGTGTGAAGGCCATCACTAGATGAATAACTGGCCTTTTGATTTTTATGCCATTAGGCTTGAGCAAGAGTACAATAACAAAGGATTTACTAAAAAAAAAAAAAAAAAAAGTGATCATGACAACCTTTGCAGTAGATTTTTGACCCTTGAATAATTCAGAACTCACAAACTACAAGAGCTCCATTCCACCAGGGACAGAAAAAAAAATGATTCTTTCCCTAAAATAATTTCTAAAAGAATCAACTGACAAATTTTCAACCAAAAGTAGCTAAAAGGCAGTCTCCCATTAAGGTTATTGAATGACAGTCATTGTTACTTAAAACGACTCCTGTGCTCGGTTTTGATTGCAGGGTAGTGTGGCCTTTTCTTTTTTTAAAACTGATGACATCCAACGTGGCAAGGGAAGGGAGAATTCTCCTAGCTGTTTCCATAATCATCTATATTTAAGCTCTCACCTTAATAAAGAAATCCTTTTCCCTCAGTATTATTGAGGGAAAATACAGCATTATTTTTAAACAGCATTTTACCTGGCTGCAAAAGTAGTAAAGGTACCTTGTAAACATTTTGGAAAATCCTGAAAAATTACAGAGAAGAAATATTCAAATCACTGGTTTTCAAGCACCCACCAAGAATCACTATTAATATTTCAGCATTTAGTCCTTTTTTTTTTTGGAGACAGAGCCTCATTCATGCTGCCCCAACTAGAGTGCCCTGGCGTCAGCCTAGCTCACAGCAACCTCAAACTCCTGGGCTCAAGTGATCCTCCTGCCTCAGCCTCCCAGGTAGCTGGGACTACAGGCATGTGCCACCATGCCTGGCTAATTTTTTCTATATATTTTTAGTTGGTCAATTAATTTCTTTCTATTTATAGTAGAGACGGGGTCTCGCTCTTGCTCAGGCTGGTCTCAAATTCCTGAGCTCAAAGGATCCACCAGGGTAGGCTTCACAGAGTGCTAGGGTTACAGGCGTGAGCCACCGTGCCCGGCCAGCATTTAGTCTTCTAATCTGTACTTTTCAATGTATATTCATATTCTTCACACAAATGAGAGCGCACCACTTTTGTTTTTTCACATTCCATTAGAAATCTTCACTCTGGTTGCACTTCGGTCCAGTATAATGATGCCCAGTAATTTTTTCAACCCATTCTTTCCTCCCAGGCATTTGGGCCATTCCTGGTGGCTATTTTAAATGTTAAATAACTAAAGGTGTGAAGAATGTGGAGTATAACTTAACTCACCCTACAGAGGCATTTCTGCCTATGTGACCAAGAATCCTTCCTCCCAGAGCCTAAACCTGATGGAAAAAAAATAAAAACAGGGTAATATTTCACACACTTTTGGGGGCAGTCGTCTAACTTAGATTTTAGTGCCATTAGTAAAATTTCAGCAGCTGACTCCTCATTGTCTATGTACACATGCAAACAACCCACCGAAAAGAAAAATCGTCTCTCTTGAGACTTAAACTTACGTCTTCTCTTTGAAAGTGAGCTGTTCTCCTGTCTCTGAAGAGTAGGGAAAGCGCATTTGAACTTTTACACTCCTTTTTTGTTCCTCTCAAACGTTCCCTTTTCCATAAAACTTCCACCGATTTCCCCCCAGGCCACCTCTCTCAGGCCTGTCCCCACACTGGATCTGCTGTTGTCCTGGGTTAACCACCATATTCTGTTCTCTCGGGGTTATTTTAAACAAAGCCCTTTCATCTTTTCTCCCAGTTTTTTTTTTCTCCATCAGAGTTTACATCTGATTCAACTCAGTAGCTGCACACAGTAGGTGCTCAATAAATATTTGTTGAATGATCCTTTCAAGGCTGTCGGTCAGAGCGCTTTTTCTGAATTCAGGGCAGGCTGGAGGCCACAGCTTAACAAAGCCAGGGCAAGGTCAAGGGAGCTCCAGAAAGCGCCTTCAAGTTGAGTAATGAGAGGCAATGTTAATTACTGGCATGGCCATTTAGAAGGAAGAAAAATGCTATCTCTTATTAATTTTGCTGAAATGGACACACTCTTGTCAGTGGCTAACGGTTAACAAAGCCGCTCTTTGCTGAGAACAGGGCAGGAAAACCTCACTTAGGAAAGGACCCGGCCAGCCCCCAACAGAAACTTCCTGCCCGCACCGGCCAGAGATAACGAATCTTACCATTTTTTTTCCTTGTATAAAGTTAGACAGAAAACCATCCACGAGAGGTTAAAGGGTTCATTTCTACCACGATGTTTATGATAGGCTTCCAGAAGCCAGGCTAGGAAGAAGGACGCGGGAATCAAGTTTACATTTTAACACAGGGAGGGGGGAGGAAGAAGGAGGAAAGAAATCAGCCTGCGGAATGGGAATTCCTCTTGGCGTTAGGGGAGACGCTAAGTGAATCAAGAAGAAAGGGTTTGGGGAGCGGGCGCCCGAGATTCCAGCCCGCGGGCCATCCCGGGGAGGCTCAGTCTGAACAGCGGTTTGGCAGTTGGGAACTTCAAGTGGGCCTATTTAAGCTGATCAGAGGAAACAGGCTGACAGCGAGCTGATTAGAAAGCTCTTAGAGACCCCTCTTTAAAGAGGGAAAGGACTTCTTAACTTTTTTCCAGCGGCTGCAGAGAGGCCCGGGTGTGGGTAATGAGGAAAGGTCGGAGTGGGGCGCGGGGGAAGGACAGTGTCCCTTTTAGAACACAAAGAAAAACAACCGCCTCGCCAGCCCTCTGCCAGCCTCCTTGCTCTTGTCAAGTCCTGCTTGGAGGGGATGTTTGAAGATAACAGAAAAGGAAATCATGAAACGATATGGCAAGGACAGGCGAGACTTAGAGAGACGAGCGCAAGCTGTTTCCTTGACCGGGCTTATCTCAAGCCTGCCAAAAACTAGCCATCCATCAGAGACCCATAAATAGGTTAAGAACATGGGTGTAAAATGCTGCTTTTCACAATGAAACAATAACGACAGTTAGTTTAGGTGCCTTCCTTGGAGGCACCCAGAGGTGTGCTTTTGTCTCCAGGGATGAAAGGTGACAGCGACTTATTTAAAAAGCTGAATTTTATTAGGAGGGAGGAGCTCCATTTGAGAAATGTCATAAACATATTAACATTCAGAGGGAACATTTCAAAACCTCCCTGGGGAAGTAGGAGTTGCTGACAATAACACACATGGAGAAAAAGATGCCACTGCAAAAACTAAATAAATGAGCAAGTTGCCTCCTTACATTTCCACAGAGCTCTTATCAGCTACAGAAAGTTCAGGTTAAGGACTTGCTTTCCAAACTGATAGCCCATAGCTGACCTAAAATAGAGCCGTGGAAAAGAAACCTGCAAACCTGATTGTTATTTTTGAAATGCTCTGGGAGAAACCAGCGTCTCTGGGTTGCCACTGCCTTTAAGATCAGAATAGCAGTTTAGATTCCAGACCTTCAGCTGAAAATGAAGTTTACGAATTAGCTTTGAATAAATATTATCCTTCCAGCCTCCAGCGAAGAGCTGCACACCCGAGAGAAACCAAATTAGAAAAAGACGCAATTCAGCTCCTAAATACACAGAACCAAACCCAAACCGACCTAACCTGGCATGTTTCTCTTGCTCTACCAAAATAGCATGGTGATGTCATGCTTTTTCATTCGGCCCCCAAAACCAGCCACCCTGCCCTCCTAAAAATAACTTGATACAGTTCTAAAGGAAAGAAGGGGGGAGTCAAAATATTTTTTAAGAAAATTTTTTTCACTTAAACCGTTAAGCAATAAAAGTCAATCTTTTCTTTCCTGTTTACTTCGTCTCCCTGACTCTGTGTGTGTGTTTCCCAAAGCTCCTCTCAACATCATACAAGAAGGAAAAACCTTTTCCAAAATAATTCATGTAGTCTTACTTCTGGGGCTTTCTCATTTTGGTAAATTTTCCCTTCGTTCTTCACCAGTGAAGGCACTAGAGTTAGCATTAATTAGCCAAATTCTTGTTTTGGAGCTCTTTGAAAAATATAAGCATATTTGTAGGGAAGAGGACCGACTCTAGGGGGACTCCAGACATCAGCAGCTAGATCAATGGCTCTCGATGCAGGCTAAGCCTCAGGCCGGCTGAAAGACTTTGAAACACTACGACTGAGGACTCACTGGAGACCTGTTGAATCATTAAGAAGGGTCCAAGTATCTGCATTGTTCAGAAGGAACCCAGGTGACCCCGAGGTTCATTCAGCACTGGGAATGACTGATCAGACTTTGGGATGAAAGCCAGTGTTCCAGAGAGTAAACTCACATGTCCTTGTCCCCCCACCCAAAGGCGGAACCTTGTCCCAGCTTTTCTGGACATAGCAGACCCCAGCTATTCCAGAGAGATTCCCGATTGTAAAACATCCCTTAAAGTAACTTAGCATCTCTCTCCCACTTCTTTCGTGTCTTATAAATTGCTATATGTTGTCTTTGATCTCAGAGTAGAGCTCTCTATAAAAAGGAGGCAAAGTAACTGAGATGAAGAAAACTTTACCCAAGAATCCAGTAAAAGATGAGTTAAGAGGGCCCCTGCCAGAGGTCAGAGATTCAGCTTAGTAAGACTTGACCTAAGACGGGCAGAGCAAGGACAATGGCTAATCACTAGTTGGAGCCAAATTTACCCCCTAGGTAGTTAGGACTGACTGTCATTTACCTGACAGTTACGTTAGAGAAAAACCAAGTCCCAAAAAAGGTGATTCTAATAACAAAAATATCTCTTTTGTTTGAGACTTGTTAACTTTATCAAGGTACTTCCACATGTATAATCTGCTTTTATAACAAATTTTACAAATAACTATACATTCATATAAGACCTATTAACCAAGCAAATTTTAATATTGCTGTCATTTCCTAGCTTGATGAAGAGAAATATGGGAAAATTTACATGGGATTATGAAATTGATTTCTAAATACCAGTATATTTATGGTTTTTTAAACTTAATTTTCGCTTTATCAAGTCAAAATTATTTTAAAATCATTAAGTCTTTGGGTTAATGGGGATGGGGCACGTTTTCAAATTTCTGCCTTTGGTCAGTGCCTCTCCTAAACCATCACAGACAAAAGATGGCCTCACCAACCTTAAAGATACTGCGCGGTAAAGTTTTACTATTTCCCCTAGCAAAACAATTCTATTTTCCTACACTCACTGTCAGTAGAGAAGTAGACGTGATACCTAATCATATACTTAGATTCTTGTGAAATTAACTTTGATGTGGTCTCCTTCAATATGGAGTGTCTCCACTTCCTCTGAACTTCCCCAGCCATCTTGGTTTCCAGCCTTTAATTCACCCCCTTGGGTTCCTTGGACGCCCCCCAAGTTCTATCAGACTCCTGCAGGAGCTCAGAGCTCAATGGGGTGCTTAATAGGATCAAGGGCAAGACAGTATTATAGGGAGGACAGCGACTTCCCTGATGGAGGAGAAGAGAGGTCTTGATCTGGGCTTTAAAGGGTAGATGAGGATGGGGGAAAGATCACTGGCTTTACATCAGAAAATATTCCAGATTTGCCACACAACCATGCTAGGACAAGAACAACCATAGGGTGAGGTGGGGGCAATTAGAAGACTCTTTTCACTCAAGAGACAGGTCTGCAGGACACTCCTAGAAATAATGTTGGAAGGAAAAGATGGCAGAAAACCCAGTGAAGTCTGGATGCCAAGCCAAGGGCCTTGGAAGTCATGAGAAAAGCCACTGAGAGCCACTCCAAGTTTTGAAAGAGAGTGACATTTAGGAGGTTTAAGTTGGCAGCCCTGTGCGAGACGTGTTGGAACAGAGGTGAATTAGCAGTCTGGGTGAGAGGCCAAAGGGCTTCAGCCAGGGTTTATTGATAAGTATGTTGCCCAAGACTGGGTCAAAAGTCTCGCTAAAGTCAAGCTAGGTTAAGTCTGTCCCTTGCCTTTAACCTAGCAGGCCAATCAAGGTCTCCGAGGAAGTCCCTCTGGGGAGGTCTGGTTTCTGAAGCCAGGTGAGCTGTTATTCCCAGGGTCACGTCTCTCGGAACAGGCAGGCACGCGGCACATTTCCCTTCTTCCACTGCCAGCCCTTTCCTGATGACTGTCGGAAAACATGAGAATCGCAGTATGTTTGCACCGCACGTACCTCAGGAATTGCGTAGTTTGTATTACGCACTGGGACGTCATTTTGCACTGAGGGCCAACCACGTGCCAAGAACTGTGCTGGAGGAGGGGAGCTGTTACTTCCCAAACAGGTGGGTCCGTTTGCTCGGCAGGTATCAGGCCACCAGACGCAGCCCAGCCAGTTACTGTAAGGGGCCTTATGACTTGGGACAAGTACAGGGCACAGTGGAGAGAGTTCCTGAAGCACTGTGTCCCCAAACAAGAGGCTCGGCTTGGTTTTATAAGCATAAGGTAATAAGGCATGATCAGATTGGTTGGATCCTGTAATGAGGTGTCAAGGCTCTATCTGATTGGATCCTGGATTCCGCCCTGCAGTGTCGTTGTCCACTTCTTAATTCAGTCCCCACACCTCAGCCCAAGCACTTAGGTTCCACCTATGGGTGCGGGCTTGGTTCATTTGCACACACTGTGCTTATGTGTCCTCCAGTTGAGAGAATGGCAATTGAGAGAATGATTTACAACTTTGTTACATAAACGCTAAGCCAGATTGGCCTGGGGTGGTTACAGAACGGAATAGAAGCATGGCCCCCCAAGCGCCCAGACAGTCCAACTCCTTTATTTTACAGATGGCCGAACTGAAACACAGAGGCATTAGGTGACATGTCCACAGTCACACAGGTATTTGCAGAGCCAGGATAAGTATGCAGACACATACAAGGAGATTATTTACATTAATCTATATGTGATATACGTGTGATATACACCTAGGTATATGTGTGTTTGTCTATTTGTATCTATGCAAAGGGCTCTACGGTAATTGTGACTATCAAAGAGTTAATTAGTAAGTGTCCAACCTAACCCAGCAGACATAGGATGCAGAGAGCAAAGCTTCTCTTTGATTCGGGAAAATATGAATGATCTTTATCATTGGGCGCCCTGAGGAGATGTAACCTGGGGCAGAAAGGGGTGGACTTTTAAGTAGCACTCTCATTTACGAACACCCTCTGCAGCCCCCCACGTACCAGCAACTACAAAGCATTCCACTCTCAGAGTATGCTTTCCCATCCTGGGATGTTTTCACTTTAAACAGGCAAGAGTCAGTTGCATTCTGCACTGAGGGGCAGCCCTGCTGAGTTAGGCCCTGTGGTTTGTTTCCAAGGTATAGCCTGCAAACCTCTCCACTCACAGGATTCCTGTGGATTTGGCTTTTTCCCAGGTCAAGGGACCAGCCTCTTACAAGCTGCAGAACTAGCTATCTTCTCCTAGAATAATAAGATTTGAAAAGCCATTTAGTAATAACTCTATCGACCAGTTTTCCTCACCAGTAGGCCTTAGCAAAATTGCCTTCTTTTTCCCCTGGTGGGTGCGAGCGGCTGATGGGGACGCCAGTGGCATGTGGGTGGCAGGACAGTCCCACCGAGAGCTTGCAATGGACAGGGCGGAGGCTGTGGCGCTGAAGGGTGAGGTGAAGATGGTTAGTTTTGTTTTCGCTGCAAGACCAAACCTAGAGGTGGAAAGACAGTCAACAAAGCCACAACGTTGAGACTCCTAAAATGGAGAACAGCTGCTCCAAAGGAAACTTTGACGACCCCTCCACACCACAGTGGCCGTGTGGCAGCCACCCTCCAGCCTCACTTCTCAGCAGAGGATTGGTGTTTGTGAGAGAGAAAGGAATAAGACAAACCCAGCAGAGGCTACCTGGGAGCAAAGGCGGAGTGGGAAAGCCAAAGGAAGAAACAGAAAGAAAGAAGAGGCCGATGACACAGGAAGAGTTCTTAAAAGAAAAAAAAAAAAAAAGAAAGAAAAAAAAAAGAAAGAAGAGGCCAGGCGCGGTGGCTCACGCCTGTAATCCTAGCACTTTGGGAGGCCGAGGCGGGCGGATTGCTCGAGGTCAGGAGTTCAAAACCAGCCTGAGCGAGACCCCGTCTCTACCAAAAATAGAAATAAATTAATTGACCAACTAAAAATATATATACAAAAAATTAGCCGGGCATGGTGGCGCATGCCTGTAGTCCCAGCTACTCGGGAGGCTGAGGCAGTAGGATCGCTGAGCCCCGGAGATTGAGGTTGCTGTGAGCCAGGCTGACGCCACGGCACTCACTCTAGCCTGGGCAACAAAGTGAGACTCTGTCTCAAAAAAAAAAAAAAAAAAAAAAAAAGAAGAAGAAGAAAGAGCAATTCTCGGCAAGAAATGCTATTGAGTTTAGTGGAACGAGGCAACCATAGCTAGCATGCTGCTTGAAAGCATGATCCGGAATTTGGCGATGGTGATCTCTTAAAAGAGAAATCAATATAATTCCATCCATATCCTAAAGGAATGTGGTTGGTTATAAAAAAGGGTCTTTGGCAGAGTGAGGCCAACTGCAGAAGTATTCCACTAACATGCATATGGTTTGGATGACTTTCAGCTAAAATGAAAATTTAGGATTTCAAGGTATACTTAAGAGGTTTTTTTTTTTTAACCATCCCAAAATATAGCTTAAAAGGAGGGGGGAACACACACATACACAATTGTGCCAGAAAAACATAGCAGGAATGGGTCAAGAAAGAAAATAGAGGAGAGAGAACATGCTTCGAAACTCTAATGGGACTAGAACATTTGCACTAGAGGATGCTGGTTTGAGTTTTTCATGCTGAACAAATCGTTCTGTATCAAAAGAGCTCTGAGTACAGAAAGGTTGACGGAACCAGGATGAGTTCAAGAGTCCGAGAAAGTAACTTCCCGTGTGGTTCTGGTCTTAGAAAAGAGAGGCTAACTCCTGGGCAGGGAAGTGCAGACAGCGGGAGATCAACACAAGGCCACTTGTCAACCTCCCGTCCCAGAGGCCCCGGGGAGCCCACGCTGGTGACGCTGCAGCAGAGCGCCAACGTGTTCCTGCTTACACTTGTGCGCACACAGCCTCAACTGTTACTCGTGGCATCTCAGGATGAGGGGAAACAAGATGCATTTGTCCTTTTGTGACAGAGGGTCACAGAAACAAGGAGCCAGGGTGAGGCGGGAATGGAGGAAAATTATATGTTTGAAGGAAGAAGCCGGAGAGGCAGCAGGGATGAACATTAAAGGAGGGGGAGGGGAGAGAATACAGATCTAGAATTTCTAAATTATCCTTGGCTCAAAGATCTGGTTTACCACTGAAACAGTATAATTATAAAGTTGGCGTAAAACAGACCGAGGATCTAGTTACTAATTTCTTACTAGCAATAGCATCAAAACCTTCTCTGCTAGTAGCTGGTCTCCTGACGAAAACCGTGTGTCTCGCATGTGATGTAACCATAGGGACTGGTTTTAATCAGGCCGATCTATAAAATGGTATGCAGTTGTGGTCTCGCTTCTCAGATGTCGATGGGAGCAGAGGAGAAAGTGAGGGCCGGGATTGTCAAAGTAACTAAGGGGGGGGAACATTTTACATAAATGCTCCCTTGTCTTGTAGATGTAGTATATAGGCTAAGTTTGTCAGAAATTCAGTTGGGAACCCTCTGGTGGATTTGAGAAAAATGACCAAAAACATTCCTGTTGTGTTCATGTTTTTGGACCAGATTCTGCCTGGCCTCAAAAAGGAAATTCTGGCCTGGTTACAGACTTAAATGGGTGTTCAAATCCCCCAAACATTTGCTGCAAAAGTAGTTTCATTCTTACCACATTTTAGTTAGTAAAAACACCAGGCACCAAAGACACATAGATTTAAAAAAATGACGACTGCAAATGGTAGCCCTTTTTAGAATCGAGACACCTAGTTCTATCCCAATATAACTGGCCAGTCAATAATTCCTCAGGATTAACAGTCACCGCTTTTTCAATGCAAATCTTCCATGGGAGGAGCGAGTCACACAGATCAGGGGCCTGGCCAAGTGGGGGTGTAGGGGGAGCAAGCGGAGCACAGGGGTGCAGCGCCTGAATGCCGGGGCTTGAGGACATTGGGACAGGAGGCTCTAACAGAAAGAGAACTTCACGCTGCTTTTCCTAGACCTCAGATGATGCTAGTGTCCTGCAAGAAATTGCAGATAATCTTGTCTCACCCTTGTGTTAGTGCAGATGCCTGGTGCCTAGACCAGAGACCAGGAAAAAAACGACAATGGCACTGTTAGGTGAGCAAAAACGAACTGCACTTGTGTCTGAGCCAACACCATTCATCTATTTGTCGTGCAATTAGTTGACCTACCCGAGTGCTGAAGGCACAGCGCATGAAAGACACCAGGGGCTGAGGTCCGTGGCATGAGGAGGGCCAGGAGAGGCAGCCCATAAGGCTGCGAAGGCAGTCCAGGGCCGGATCATGAGTGACATGCACACTATATTGACTTTTTCTCATAGACCTGTGGTTCTCAACATGGGCCAGTTTTGCCTCCCACGGAGTATCTGTCAATGTCTGGAAACATATTTGGTTGTCATAACCAGCAGTTACGGGTACACCTTACTTAACCCAGTCAAGTTAACACATAAAACAGCCATCGCGTTGGAATTTAAATATACTTATGAAATAATTTACATTTAAATATTAATATATACACATATATTTGTAGTACATATGATACACATATGTATTTAAATATGTATGCTCTGTAATCCAGTTATTTCACTTCTAAGATTAAATTCTACAGAAATAACCAAATGAGTATTTAAAAAAGTGTGCTCTACACATTTAATGTAAAGTTGTTTATATTTTATTGGCAACAAATGACCATAAATTGGGGATTGGTTAAATAAATTATAGTACTTTTTGAACTAATGGGATACTATGCAGCCACTAAAAGTGATAGAATTTGTGAATGAAAAGAGACTCACAACATTAATAATATTAGCAATATTAAAGTGACAAAAAGCATGTTATTAAACAACCTGTATAATAGGATCCCTTTCGTAGAAAACTATATGCATCTAATGAGAATAGAAAAATTTAAATTGTTAGATTGAAAAAGTCAATAATGGTTGCCTCTGGGTGATGGGATTATATATGATTTTTACTTCTTGGTAAATCTGCATGAGATTTTCACTTTTTAGTTATACTTTTTTTATTGTCTGATTATCTTGTGAGCATTTTTTTTCTCTAATGCAACAGAAATAGCACAAGTCCTTAAAAATATAGATAAGATTTCTCAGCCCTTCTACCGCAAAGAAACAAAACAAAGGATAAATTCTATTTCATTCTATTCACAGTGGAAATCTACAAATGTATCATTACCTAATGTGTATCCATTGTAAACCATTTCTCTCTTTCAGAGTTCTGTGTGAGTATCCACACTTCTCAAGCTTCTAGTCTTATGATTTTGTGTATTGTTAATATAGAAAGAATACAGCTAAAATATCTTACCCCTTTGATTTCGTCGGCCAGCTGCTGAAAGAATTTATCTTAGCCTTTGCTGAAGACTAAATTGTATCATTAACACTTTGGTCTAAGTCCCGTTATTTTGACTTTTTGCCTGGCCTTGCCCCCTCTGGTATATAAAGAAGCAACCGTTTCTACAATGAACAACTGTATTTGTTCACCAGAAATTCTTCCTGTTCCTCAGACTTTTTTTTCAGTTTCCTAATGGTATGTGTTTGAAAATTTGAAAAATTGCCTGGCACAGTTTGAGTTTAATGGGAGCATTTAAACATACTTTCCCTGCAAAGCTTATCAGTTAGTTACTTAACCTTCATGAATAGGTTAAATATTTTCCACTGTATTTATATAAATATGATACCTGGTTTCAAGTTCAACCTAATAAAAAGGAAGTTATTCTTGACTTAAATTACTCTCATTTCGTTTCATTTGTTTTTATCTTCCTTTTTTATGACCACTTGACTAAGAAAGAAATTCACGAGGCAGATGTGGAAATGTCGCTTTATAAATGCAAGATGCAGCCGGTATACTGTCGTCGTCCTTGTCTGAAGCAAAGAAAAGGTAACTCTTATTCCAGAATGCGTGCTTTGGCTGCGAAATCGAGGTCTAAAGTCAAGTCAAAGGGTTATGTCGAGCTTTTTTTTAATCCTGGAAATAAAACGACCTACGTGGTGAATTCAGAGTGGCGATGCTGAGCCTCGCGTGACACGCAGAGAGCATCCCAGTGTTCTTCGTGTCAACAAAGCGCGCCTTGTTCCCGGCTCCCGGAGGCTCCAGGCGCACATGCCCCGCAAACCCCTGCCGACGGGACACGCTCTGCTAAGGGCTTCCTTCACTCCTACGAGCTGTACTTATCCATTTGCCAGAAAAAGTGGCGTTTTGAATATGTATTCCTGGAAATCACCTGAAATCCATTCATCAGGCTTGCAGCTAGTTTCCCATCCACCTCCGCATCCCGGAGCTACGCCGCAGACCCCAGTCCCCGGTGGCTCCACGGTCTACACCCTCAGGACGCCAGCAGCCAGGCCAGAAGAAAGCCATTAGGCCAGGTCTGCGTGATTTTAAAGAATCAGCCAGCCCTACACGTCACCTGGAACTCTCGGTAAAACACAGTGTGCTGCCTATGACACCACCCAAACTACTGCCCTGTGCCTCTGCCTTCTACTTGTTTCCCGAAATTCCCAACAGAAGATTAACCCTGCATGAGACTGATGTCACATTGTGACCTGGGGCGGCCCTGCGAGCAGCCAGGCGGTGAGGGACATCTCCAGGGCAAAGGCGTCGCCAGCTGGCAGTCCGAACCTGAACCTTTCACGAAGCCCTCGAGACAGTGCGACGTCCAAAGGGTACACGGTAAAGACCACGACTATACAAGTGCCACCCGCACCCGGCAGGGTTTATTTTTAAAAGAAAGAGCTTACAAAGGTCTCAATAAATGGGACAGAAACTGCCCCTGGAAGCACATCAAGAAGTGTCCATAGGTTCAAACAAAAGTGGAACTAAAAACATAAACTTTTAAAAAGATTATCTTTTGTCATTTTAAATATTCTAGTTCGGAAAGATGAAGGTTCTAGTGTTTTGATTTACCGGTAAAATCAGAGATGCCACTGAATATAGCTGATAAAAGACGCGACAGCTCTAGGAGAATAGGCTACCTGAAGTCTGGCACAGCGAGAGGCACAGACTTACTCAGAAACAAGCCTGGAGACAACGCAGAAAAGAGAAGAGGGACGGCCAGGCGTCCTCCTGCGAATGCCGCCCTGTGGAAGCGCCAGACCGGCTGCGGGGATCTGAGTTGCAAGTCCCGCCCTGCGAGCCATTAAACGTATGACCTTGAACTAGTAATTTAATTCCTCTGGGTTTCTATTTCCACATGGGTGAAATTCACATTAGATTTAATAATTTCTAAAATCCTCCTGTTCAAAAAATTATTTTGTTCTATGCAACACTGGGTTTTAAATATAAACCTCAGGAAAAGCCCTGCGGCGTTTGGGGGACGCGCTCTCCCTGGAGGTCCCAGAGCCGCTTCCTCCAGCGCCGTCCGAGGGTCGGCAGCGACAGAGTGGGCGCCAGTGTCTGCAGGGTGACCCACGACAGGGAGGAGGAGCCACAGACACTCACAGGGAAACGGGAACAGCCCCGCTCCCAGTCGGGGACAGCACTAGCGACATCACCATACGCCACACCCTGGGCGCTATTCCAGAAGCTCTATTTGCTTTGACTCATTTAATCCTCAAAACAACTTGGTAAGGGTGATTGTAATGAAAACTCCTACTACACAGATGAAAAAACTGAAGCCCAGAGAGGTCCACTCACGTCCCCAGAGCCCTCAGCTGCTAAGAGATGAAGTCAAAGCTCAAGCCCAGGCAGTTGGATTCTGGATTCCGTTGACTTAATCCTAAACCACCCCCCAGCACGGCCCCGGAAAGGTGTCAGCAAACATCCATGGGTGTGAGCACCATGTGTGAAAATAAATACCATGCACTTTTATTTGGGTGGCTCTAACAATGTCGTGTTTGGGTATTTGTCCCTCCTCTTTTTTTTAACACATGCAACACATGGAAAAGTGGCCACCACTGCAACTGGGGCACAATTGGGGGAAACTGAGGCTGACACAGATGAGAGTTGATTAACACCTCCTGAGCCCTTACATTGCCAACTCATCTCCATTGCCTCATTGGATCCTCACATTGCCTGGAGTCCCTTCTTGCTAGTGAGGAAACAGATGCTCAGGGGAGATAAGTGACTTGCCCAGGGTAAGTGCCCCAGCCAGCCTGACTCCAGAACCTTCTCTTCCAGCTCTGAGTGACAAGGAGCCTGGGAGTGGGAGTGACATCGAGGAGGCCCAGAGTGCTGTGTGGGGCTCCCACAGAAGGCAGGGCAGCCTGGGACTTCCATGGAACCCTTCTTCCATTAAAAGAAAATATTAAAAATTATAATTGACAACTGTATTAGTACAAGGGCAAAAATCTTATGTATTAAAACATTTTCTTTGATCCATAAGTTCATTTTTTTTCCTTCTAATGTCAAGAGAACTAAAACATCATTGCAGGGCCCTGGAACCCTGGGCACTGCGCCTCCTCACGGGGAGACGCCGGCTCGGACGGCGGCTGCACGGGGCTCCGTGTGGGGTGTTGTCCGTCTCCTCACCCTCAGGGACGCGTGACCCCAGAAACAGGGAGACTCCTCAGCTGTGTTCCTGGGGAGCGGTGGGGTGGGCTAGGAAGAGGTGAGATTATGAAATGACACAAATCTAGGCATTGTAGCTAATATTCACGTGCCTTGACAAATCCTTTGATGACACCTAAATAAAATGCATCTGTATACACAATGACCCCAATTGGTGACAAATGGCCTGATAAGTGCAGTTGAATCCTGGTATCGTGATTCAGTCCTGGGTAAATGCATTAAACTCTCTAAGTCCGTTTCCTCATTTGTAAAACAACATGATAAAAGCCTGTCAGGGGACCCCTGTGGCTACTAAATGAAGTTACGTGAATAGTGAGTTCGGCCCAGTGTCTGGCATACGGCAAATTCTGGATACATAAATGTCAGCCAAAATGGGGACGACCGCCGTCATCACTAGTGTCCCTCCTGCTCCGCTGTGACCGTCACAGAACAAGAGAACGAAAAGGTCTACTCTGAAATGTAACTGGCTAACCCGAGAGGGCTATTACCATGCTCACAGTGTCCCAGGTAAAGAGTTTAAGGCTCGACTACAAATATCTGACTATTGTGTTAGGATATATTCATAAAGCAATTAACTGATGACACGAGTGACAATAAAACACACTAACAGTAAAGAAAATAAAGAAAAACTCAGATGACAGAGCCACTGACTAAAGCAGCCATGAGAAAAGGAGAAAACAATCTCTGTGGAAAACTGCTGAGTATTATTTAAATGGGGGTGATCACGCACCCTCCACAGCAAAGCTATGTGGGCCAGGACCAGATATGATGGGCCCTTCAACCCACCACGCACAGCTGAAGGGAAACCACTTATACCTCCAAACTCAGCAATGAATTTTTATCAACTAAAATAGCAAGAGAGGAAAGTAGACAACTAAGCTTGTTGTCATATATTGAAGTATGTGGACACATACGTACTAGTTAGAATAACCAAACCAGTATTAAAGAAGTAATTCCAAAAACTGCAATAAAGTATTCGAGAAGGAAACCAAAGGGCATGAATTCTACTCTGGGAACTACAAGAAAAACTTGAAAAAACAGCATTCATGTCCTGGAGGGGACAAGCCCGAGGAGATGCGAGAGGCCCTGACAGAGAAGCTCGCAGATGAGGGAGGGAAGAAAAACGGCTGCTCAGCAAACAGCGTGAGAAACCGAGTGCGGAAAGCACTCAAAGGGATGTCGCTTGCTGTCTGTTGGGACGCAGCCCCCTTTCCCACGAGAAGGGACGCTGTAATCAGCACCGAGCTAAGGATAGAAATGACTGAGCCCTCTCCACAGCCCCTTTCGCTGCCCGGTCTTAGACGCCTGAAACGGGACACCCTTCTTGGTGGTAAACAGAAGAAGCGGGGTGACAGCGGACCCCCGAGCCACCTGGCTCCTGGGCGACCAGAGTGGAGTTAGAACAGACGCCCAGACCTGGAGCTGGCAGACTTGTCGGCCACTGGGGGAAATGCTTGTTGGAGAGGGAGAATGAGACTCTCTGACACCCAAGGACGGGGATGTCAGGGGCGCATCCCGAGTGCAGAGCCAGGAGGCGGCGGCTGCGGGGCCTCCTGGGGTGCCGCCAGCCGCAGGGAAGCCGGGCTGGGTGGGCTGGGTGGGCCCCTGGACGCTGGAGTCCCACTCAGCAACTCTGGGCTGCCCCCAGGTGAACGTCTGGACAGAGGGGCCTCAGCCACAGCATCCTTCCACCACTTGTCACCCGCACCCCGAATGGACAGTAAGAATGTCCCCGAGGTTGGTGGGGAGGAGGAGGGGAGAGAGCTGACCCATCATATATGTACAGCCGTGCTCGATCCTTCCTGCAGCCTGCATTCAGCCCAGCTCCCAGACGTTCCATAGCTGCCTTCGCATCTCTCCTTGGACTGTCACCATAGCCCCTTACAGGTCTTCTACTCACCGACACCCCAGTCTCCCTGCCAGACTGCTGCCACCACGGTGAGCTTTCCAACGCCCAGATCTGACCATGATCCCATCGCCTACGGACCTGCAGGCCAAATCCGGCCTGCAGGCTAAGAATGATTTTTACAAATTTACAGTGTCGAAAAATAAAATAAAAGAATACTAATAACATAGAGGAATGTGTGACAGAGATGTATGTCACCTTCAAAGCCTAAAATATTTGTTATCAAGCTCTTTCTAGAAAGTTTGTCAGCCCCTGTGACTCCAGCAGAGAACAAACCAATCTCAAGAGGATGGGACGTGCACGATCTTCCACAGGCCTGCCTGCCTTCCAGCTTCCTGTCCCCGTCCCTCCTGCTGGCTCTTAAGTGACAGAACCATAGTGGTTCCCAAAACATGTTAGGCATTCTTGTTTCTTGAGCTGTTCTCTTCCCTTATCCCAGAATTCCCAGCTCCTCACCAACGCCAACTCACCTGGCAAGCCCCAGCTCACAGGCCACACGCTGTGGGACACCTGCCACTTCTTTCCTAGAGATGCCGTCTCTGGAACCAGAAGCGCACTTTGTCTGCCCTTCTCCACGGCGACTGTGCTGGCTCTGAGCGCCGGCCCTGCTGGAAGCTCCCTGGGGGCAAGCCATGACGTCTTCTCGTCTTTGCAGCCCGGCACGAGGCCTGGCATATCGCCCACAGACAATAAGACAAAATAACCGTTACTATCCAGCAACCCCACTACTGGGCATCTACCTAAAGGAAAAAAAGACATTTTATAAAAAAGACATCTGCACTAGAATTTTTCTAGCAGCACAATTCACAACCAAAAAGATGTGGAAACAACCCAAGTGCCCATCAATACATCAGTGGATTAATAAATGTGGTATACAGATACTATGGAATACTACCCAGTTATGAAAAAAACGTGGTGAACTAATAACTCTTGTTTTATCCTGGATAGAGCTGGAACCCATTCTATTAAGTGAAGTATCCCAAGAATGGAAAAACAAACACCACATGTACTCATTTAATTGGTATTAATCTATCAACACTAGCGTGAACATACGGAAGTAGCATTCAGAGGGTGTTGGGCAGGTGAGGGGGGAGGGGAGGGGTAAATCCACACCTAACAGGTGCGGTGCCTGCTGTCTGGGGGATGGGCATGCTTGTAGCTCTGATTCGGGCAGTACAAAGGCAATTTATGTAACCGAAGCATTTGTTCCTTCCGTAATATTCTGAAACAAATAAATAATTATTAAAATTTAAATAAATACATAGTTGTTAATAAATAATATTTATTGTATTTCATCTGTTGCTTTTGTTACCAAAAGTGAGTTCATTTCATCTGTATCAATCTCTTTCAATCTCAGTTTCCTCATCTTTAGGAGAAATCCAAACCTGATGATTTTTAAGCCCTGAAATTATATTTTTCTAGGAACAATAGATTTTAAAATGGAAGGCTAGAAGAAAATGTCTTGCCTATGTGTCCTCCAAACATCCTGCAAGGCAGTGCTGCCGCGGAGGCTCAGAGAGAGCTGTCTGCGCCTGCCGCTGAGTGTCCGCCCAGCGGCTTGCTGGGGACACGCGCAGAGCCCGTGCGGCCCGGCTCTGAAGGGCAGGCCCGCGGCCAAGAGTAGCGCTGATTCCAGGGTCATCGCGGACCCTGGCTCCTGTGCCTTTCTTTCACGTTCTTCGCTTAAACATGATAGGTGAGGGTCTGCCAGAGGAAGCTCTTGTGAAGAAAGAGAACAACACTGTGGCTTAACCTTTCTACCTTAGATGCCTACTCTACTGTAAAAGTAAAAAGCAACAAATTGTAAATTCCCTTCCCGTTCATGACCCCAACCTGCCCCAAATCACCGTCACCAAGTTCCTGGGTATCTTCCCAGAGATACTCTATGCGTATATTAATATAAGAACATGTACTGGGGCTCTATCCCTTTTTCTCTACATGAACGGTAGCATTCTATTTACGCTGTGACGTACCTACCAGTGTCTTTCTAAAAGTACATTCTACTGTGATGGACTGCATAATCCCCCCAAAGATGTCCACATCCACTTCCCAGAGCCTGTAAATCGCACATGGGACTTTGTAGTTGTGATTGAGTGAAGTATTGTGAGGGGGAAGATCGTGCTGGGGTGTCCAGGTGGCCCAGTGCAATCATGAGCGTCCTAATGAGAGGGAGGCAGAAGTTGGCATGTGACGATGGAAACGGAAGTTCAGAGGGCCCAAGATTAGAAGGCGCTGCTGCTGGCTCAGGGAGCAGAGCTGCTGGTTTCAGATGGAGGAAGGAGCTAGGAATGGGCAACCTCTAGAAACAGGAAAAGACCAAGAGGTGGATTCTTCCCTACAGCCCCCAGGAGGAACCAACCCTGCCCACATCTTGACTCTAATAAATCAGTAAAACTGATTTTAGACTTCTGGCCTTCAGAACTGTAGATAATAAAATGGTATTGTTTCAACCCATTAAATTTGTGCCATTCATTACTGCAGCAATAGGAAACAAATACGCCTACAGATTGTTCCATAGCAAACACAGAGATTTATTCTACTGTCCACGCAGTATTTATTTGTATGAATGAGCCACAACTGATAAACATCGAGGTTGTTTTCTGTATTTTACCACCACAAGTACTGCCACAAGGGATGTCCCCGTATGCAAGTGTTTGCATGTACATGTGAGAACTTTGGGAGAAAAAAGCGAAATTGCAGGATTAAATTTTAAAGTAATAACAGGCTTCTTTAATACGGCATTTTAACGTCATCTGTTGCTTTCTTCTGTCTGTGACATGCCTAACCCCAATCACGTGAAGCCCCAAGAGGACAGTGGTCGGATTGTGTTTTGTCTTGCTTTTACTTCAATCATAAAGAAGCATATTTGGGGCCTATTTCTTGGGATTGGCCCAGAAAAGTCACCTCAAAGTTGCAGCCTGTCACTATCCCTCTATGCAAAGCTTCTTCCTTCAACTAGAGACCCCCTGAGCAGTGGAAACCAGGCAGACAGCAGTGCCTGCGCCGGTGGTGGCAGCAAGTGTCTTCTTTGGAGCAGCCCGCTTTTCCAGGTGTCAGTCCATAGGGTCACTCAAAATCCCCCAGCCAGCCTCCCTGCCAAAGCCCCCAGCGCTTGTTCTGCACTAGCTGAGCTCCTACTTTGAATGCATGTTCACAAAGGGCTTCATTTACAAAAAGAAAATAGTCCCTGCAATCAAAATGAAAAAGGACCTTTTTTTTTTCAAGTTTTCACTCTTATTGACTTAGATATTGGAGTAGACTGCAAAATAAATATAAATTCAAAGTTGTGCTTGTAAGAAAGATTTCTGGGATATGCAAGATAGTGTGATATCTACAGAGGTGACTTTGAAGTCTAAGAAAAATCAGCTAATTCACCTTTGTATAATGATTAGAAAACTAAGTCTTAGGGAAGTTAAGTGACTTATTGAAGGTCATATATTTATTTAATGATAGAAATGATGTTTTACAGCTGAGCCTTGAACAATGTAGGTTTGAACTGCAGGGTCCAGTTACACATGGATTTCCCTCTGCCTCTGCCGCCCCTGAGACAGCAAGACCAACCCCTCCTCCTCCTCTTCCTTCTCCTCTTCAACCTACTCAACATGAAGATAGAGACCTTTATGTTGATCCACTTCTACTTAATGAATACTAAATATATTTTGTCTTCCTTATGATTTTCTTAATAACATTTTCTTTTCTCTAGCTTACTTTGTTGTAAGGATACAGTATAGAACACATGTAACACACAGAGTATGTGTCTATTGACTGTGTATGTGATCGGTGAGGCTTCCAGGCAACAGTAGGCTATTAGCAGTTAAGTTTTGGGGGAGTCAAAAGTTATACGTGGAGTTTCAACTGTAAGGGCTTCTTGGCACCCCAAGCCCCAGGTTGTGCAAGGGTCAACTATATTTTTGTACATACACTCACATAATTCCTAAGCCATGCCAGGCTGCCTTTAAGGAGAAAGACATGGCTGCGTTTTCTCTAGTATGCCCATTGGTAAACCTTTACTAAGGTACTAGGTCTATCTCTGAGGATCTTACTTTAAATGGTACATGGACAGTTTAATGAGGTCCCGAGGTAGGTGATGATCTTTGATAAACATGTGGACACACAGGCATCCTGTCCTACTGGCAGAGATGTCAGTGCAAATAGCTAAGAGCAACGGACGTTTCAAAGGACAGGCAATGGTTTGGGCCGGGCAGCAGGGAAGAAAGCCAACCCCGGGATCAGGGAGGGGCCACCAGACCTGGCTGGAAACCGGTGGGCTCACCAGCCCTCGCTGCTCATGAAAGTTACACACAATTAAGGAGTCGACACTGAAGCGCTTTTGTGGTTTTTATTCTAAATCACCCCAGTCCTCCACCTACAAAAATATCTAAAATCAAAGTTAATTTACTCGACACAGGGAGAACAAAATGAACGAAAACTGTACAATGTTTTCTTTGATATGGAAAGACGGCTCGAGAAGCAAGGTCCGCAGCGATCTGTCTGGCCGCGAGGCAGTTAGCCGGGAGTGGGGCGCTCTGCAGTGCGCCGAGAGCCAGGCTGTCTCCCAGGGAGAGCGAGAAGTTGCAGGCGTCTCCCATAAACCTCCTCTTCTGGCAATTTAAAACCCAGGAGGAGATAAATGAGCGGCAGATCCACCGAGGCCTGTCTTCACCACGACTAAGGCACGGCCACTGCCCCTGTGAGCAGCCGGAGGGAGTCAGCCACCTGTCTCTTTCCGTGAGGTCTCCTTCGTCAGTCACTTCAGTGTCGCCGTCTGACGCCCCTGTGGCTCTGTTTCGGGCAGAGTTTGGGTGTGGCCGGGTCTCGCTCTGCACCGACAGCCGGCCCCCAGCGCTCTCATGGGTGAGCATCCTTGGACTCGACCCCAATTCCAGCTTTCAGATGTGCAGAAACCCCCACCCCAGGGTACCGAGGACAGTTTCCCTCCTGCGCACCCGGTCACAGGGAGGCAGACGGACCCACCTGAACATTCTTCTCACTCATCCCCCGTCGACCCTCAGAAAACGTCCTCTGCCTGCCCAAGTGACGAATAACCGCTCCGGGGCCCAGGACCCAGAGCCAAGTTTCCCTGCACAGCTCACTCCCTGCCGCGACGTGGCCTGTCTCCGCCTTTCGGCCTTGAGAGGAGGAAAAGATGAGGAAAGTTCCTGTCCTGTCCCAGCTCATCCCCTCGGATGACTCCAAAGTCAGGTTTTCCGTCCTGAATATAGACTGCATAGAATCTGTTCACTGAGTTTTCAAAGTTAGTGGGATTTTTTTGAGCTGGACCCCTGTCTGTCGCAATTATTGAACTTGAGACATTTTCAGTAGCATTTTCAGTGCCACCTGCAAAACCAAGCATCGTGGCATGCATACCTGAAAAATAGAGTTTGCTCTTCTAAGAGCTGCTTGCCCGCATCATTTTCAACAGTGACTTACTTCCTCAACCTAGTGAAGTTTAAACCATGCTGTGCTAATTTCATCTTCTTACCTTTTCAAAGCATTTTTCTACTACGTGTAAAGAGGAAGGGGCTAGGGGAGGGGCGGGGGTGGTGGGAGGTCTTCCTTCCACTCTTGACAATCCCACCTGATCTTCAAGTGACTCCTGCCTCGCCCAGAGTATTTGTGTATAGTCTGACCCTACATATTACCTTGTGCCTCCTAGCTATGCCCCGCCTGGCCTTTCATGTCACTATTGCATGAGGATCTTCTTACCTGAAATTAGAATCTAAATTCCTTGAGGACAAAAATGTTCCTTTGACACCTCTTTCATACCTGTGTGCCTGCTTATCCATGCCTGCCTCCCGCGGATTGCACACACCCTCTGTGTCAGGGAACAACAGTACAATACACAGTGACAATCTGTTGAATTCAATTGATGATGGGCACAGGCCTTGACAGAGAAAGACAAACCGAAATGTCACACGTGGGGAATTACACATTCCTTTTCAAACTTGAAGTTACTTGCAATAAGAGAGCAAGAAACATAAAATGCTTCTATAACCTCCCCTTTGCAATCCCTTTCCACTTGTTTCCCTTTCCATGTTTCCCATTCCTAGAAACATGATTTAAAGCCAGTCATTTATTTTTTTTTCTGTTGGTCCAATATTTAGGGAAAATGTTATGCAAAGAATGAGACCTAGAAGACTTAGGGAAATGGGTCAGAGCCTATTTTCCCAGCAGCTGACATCCTATCCCAGTCTCTCGTACCTGATCAGCACTTAGCAAGGTATGAATGCTTCCTAATTACAGTCAACATTTAACTGACTTCTGACTGTGTGCTAGTTACTGTGTGCTAAGTGTATTCAAGAGGACTATCTCATCAAATCCTTACAATAATCAAAAAAGACAGAAACAATAATAACCCTCATGTTACAGATGAACAAAAACAATTTAAGGACATTGTCAAACATCCGACAGCCTGTGGTTGGGAAAGCCAACTTTCAAACCCAGGTTTGTCTACCCTTGCTACTCACAGCGTGGCCCCAGACCAGCGGCACTGGGACCTGTTAGGGGTGAAAACCTCCAGTCCCACCCTGGACTTACTGAATCAGAAGCTCTCAGGTGGGGGGCCAGCAATCTGTGGTTTAACAAAGTTCTCAGTTGCTTCTGATATACCGCTAAAGGGATCAGCAAACTTTTTCTCAAAAGCCCAGCAAAAGCATCATAGAAAATACATAAACAGATAGAAGTGACAGTGTTCCAATAAAACTTTATTTACTACAACCAGATGGCCAGCCCTCAGGCTGTAGTTTGCCAACCCTCTCTGACATGTATCTAACAGGTGTTCTGAGAGTAAATAGCACAAAACTTAACCTTATTTTTTAAAATGGGTACTATTCTCAGCATAAAAGCTTTAACTAACAGAAGTTGGAGTGGCTTAGGAAAAGTTTTATAAAATTTTGTCAATTTTCTTTTAAATTAACTTGCCTAGAGAAATATAATAAGAATGTTTTTTGACAAATCTTTACTACAGGTGACAGATTAAAACTTTTTAAAAATGTAATAGCCTTTAAGCTTTAGTGAACTCCATATAATAAGGTCCTAAGCCCTAAATGAATTTTCCATAGATTTCTTTGAAGTATTTTTTGTAAATGAATGTAATACTTGTACGTGTTAAGAAACTAAAACCAAAAAGAAAGAACCAAAAGTTCAATTCTTCCAAGTACCCCAGTTTCATTCACGAGAGGCAATGGTTGCTGCTTTTTAAATCTCTTTTCGTGATGGCCATTATGATTCTAAACAATATATGTCTACTTGTATTTTTCTATTCCAGTGTCTTGATCAAAGATAAATTTTTGTGCTTCTGCACTACTTCCTACCTCCCTCCTGCCTCAGGTATCCAATTTTGTTAATTGCATTATTTTTATATCAGCAAGGTTTATGCATTTATATTGTTTAGTGATTATAACAATGTCATCAGTGGTTCATCCACTGATTCTAAAATTTTAATCTCATAATACAGTGTTTACATTATGATTATATAAGTATTATTCCATGGCCAGGCACAGTGACTCATGCCTGTAAGCCATCCTTGGCACTTTGGGAGGCCAAGGTGGGAGGATCACTTGAGGTCAGGAGTTCAAGACCAGCCTGAGCAAGAGCAAGACCCCATCTCTACAGAAAAAAAACTAGAAAAATTAGCCAGGAGTGGTGGCACACACCTGTAGTCCCAGCTACTGAGGAGGCTGAGACAGGAGGATCACTTGAGACCAGGAGTTGAAGGTTGCGATGAGCTATGATGACACCACTGCACGCCAGCCTGGGCAGTAGAGCGAGACCCTGTCATGCACACACAAAAAAGTATTATTCCATACAGAATTAAATAAGCTCGTAGAGAAAGAAAGGTAATCAATCCTATGTCATAAACCACTGCCACTTTATGGAGAGAATGTTCCAAACTTCTAGGTGAACTTCTCAGTTGCCACTGTTTCTTCTGCCTCATGTCATCCTTATTTTTCCTTTTTTATTTTGCTCAATTTCCTTCCTGGGTATTATTTTTTCATATAGGGGGCATGATTGTTAAACTTTCTGAGTTTTTGCTTGCCTGAGAATCTCTTTATTTTGTTCCCATCCTTGGTTGATAGTTTGGCTGGATATAGAATTCCATGTTCAAAAGCAGGGGTTGGCAAACTGGGGCCTATCAATCAGATCCATCCCACCACCTGCTTTTGGAAATAAGGTTTTGTTGGAACATGGCCATGCTCGTTCATTTGTATATTGCCTATTATTGCTTTCATGCTGCAATGGCAAAGTCCAGTAGTTGCAAAAGAGACCACATGACCCACAAAACTGAAAATATTTATTATCTTGCCTCCTACAGAAAAAGTTTGCCCACCTTTGTTTAAAATCATTGTATGTCGGACATTGAGACTCTGTTCTGTTGTTTTCTTGCCAATGAGAAGTTTAAGAGCTCTGCTGGTATCAGTTTGATTATTAAGCATCTCTAAAAAGCTTACTGTTTTCTCTCTGGAAACTGTTGAATTTTTTCTCTACCCTTGTACTACTCAAGTATCACCAGGTTTTGTTTTTTTTGGGGGGGGGGTTGTTTGTTTTTTAATTTACCTGTTTTAGCATCTGGTGGGATTTTTTCCAAGTAAAGATTCATGTCTTCATTTATATAAGGCAGTTTTTCTCTACCAGTTATTTGATTTTATCATTTTCTCTGTTCCCTGTTCCTTTCCTATTGGACGGTCTCATTCTTCCTTCTTGTTAGTTTTTTTCTCATTCACCTTTTTTGTCTTTTTGCCCTATGTACTAGAAGACTTCATTTACTTTTCTTCCAGTACTTTTCTTTGGTCATGTCCAATATATTTTTCGATCCAGCTGTTGAATTTCTTACTGTAACAATATATTTTAATTATCAGGAGCTCTTCTTGTTCTCTGATTACTCTTGGATCATAGCGACTTGTTTTATTTTAAGGATGTAATATCCTGAATTGTTCTGAGAAATCTAAATCTAAAACGACAATTTTTTAAAGTTCTTTTTAATTACCTGAGTTCTATCTACTTTCTTTAGGATCAGTTGTTTTATGTGTTCATATTAATCCTTCCCTTCATGAAACTGGCATCATCAGATATCTGGTGTTGCATTTGTGGCCAAAAGACAGAGCTGGTCAGGGCGGTAAGGGCAGTTTCTCAGGACTCCTCCTTAGACAAGGGAGTCCCGCGCAGCCTCCGGGTGAGGAGCGAAATGGTTGACGGGCGGACTCCCTGTCATCTAGAGCGGCATTCCGGAGACCCCAGGGCCACTCAGGCCGGGGAGAACTGGGACCCGGTTCACGCCGGGGCAGAGCCCCTTCCCAGCGTGTGCCGCGCAGGCCCCTGTTGGCATCTTCCTCTAGGCCCGGCTCCCGCGCCCCCTAGGGTTAGAGTTCTTCACTAATTATTTGGTTTGATCTGCCACAGTGTCCCCATGCTTGCTTTGAGATCGTGCAGCGGTGTGAAGAAGGACCAGAGAAGGGGAAACTCTGAGGGGCGGTGTCCCGGAGTCCTGAATCCGGGGTTTGCACTCACACTCTGGAGAGTGCCCGGCCCTTCCTGCCCTGTGGGTCTGACGGCGCTAGGCTCCGGGCTTCTCCAGCCCTGTCTTATCTCTGGAATCCCTTCTCTGCTCTTCCTTCTTTTGCTTTCCATATACGGGCATCTGCTTTCTACCTACCAGCGTTGAGTCACACTGCGGGATTCTTCACTGATGCCCAGCCCTGCCGGGGTTTCACCGGACAGATCCGCAGCCGAGCAAACAGCCAGGGCGCAGCCTGTAACGTCAGCCATTTCAGTGGGACCTGGAGAAAGTGTGAAGGTTGACACACACGCTCCGTCTGCCACTTTGAACAAGAAGACACTTGTCGAAGTTGACGGTCTATAGAATTTGTCCTTTCGAGAGCCGTCTTTTCCTTAACTCCTTCCGCTCTATCAAATTCTGTTTGCAGGAAGTTATCTGATAAATACATAGATGATAGCTATATCATCTAAGAAATACTTTTTTAAAATACATACACACACAGACACACAAAAGGTAATGGGAAATGCTAGAAGCTAAATTTTAACAGAAACAAAATCCTAGCTTTAAAAAATTAGATTATCATTTGAGAATTTCAGGTATCATGAAAGTACCAACATTTAGGTATTTTATGGAAATTTTCCTTTTATGGGAAACTTAATTGTCTAAAATCAGTTAAGGTTCAATCTAAACATCTCTGAACCCCAATACATCTACCAATCAGATAAACTAATGACCTTTTCCTGATATTTGCGATCAGCTGAAAAAGCGATATAGTAATTTAAGAAAGACCATGGACCAGACCAAACTAACCACATCAAGGTAATTCTAGACATCTCATTTTTCAAAATGTCTAAGACTGTAGGAATCTTTGAAAGTTCATAGAAAGGAAGTATTGATAAATCTACATGCATTTCAAAGAAACTTCTAAACCAAATATTTTGCCTCGTCATAAATAATACCTTATCCAGATGTGAAATAAAAACAGAAAAAGAACACATAGTTAGAGCTGGAAAGGATAAAAGTGGGTAATACATGTAAACAAGCAATTCTAGGATTATGACTAAAAGAAAAATATTTGGATTTTTAACTCTTACTATTATTCTAAGCATGAAAAAACCCAGATAGACTAGCAGTACTAGTGGAATCTCTATAATGTTACCCAGTACTCAAAGTATCCTTCATTTTATTGTGATAGATATGTATTATAATGCAGCCTTAGCATATGTTATTATAAATGCCAATTGTAGAACATTTAAGGTATAGGAACCTTTTTAAAAGTTGACATTTGGCACATTCTTTGGTTCCCTTCATTTTGCAAATAAACAGAGAAAATAATTTCTTAACTCCCAAATGAAGCTTATACTATGAACCTTTTTGATTTTGAAGCTGTTTTTTCTCTTTCATTTTCAAGCATGCATGTACACATGCGTGCATGTGCGTGTACACACACACCCCTTGCTTTTCAAATCAGCAGTCGTGTGGACACGGCCCTTGGCCAGATCCAGCCATGCTCTACAGTTATCAGGCATGACAGAGCTGAAGAAAAACATCTGGTCCAAGGTTGCCGCTTGCCTTTGTAGCAGGGAATTTTCTTTGATCTCCAGCTAGAGTTCTCTATTGAATCTAGCAGATCAATTAGTTAATAGACCATTCCCTCCAGTAGTCCCACCAGCTGACTACGTACGATAGAAATAAGTTCTGTTTATCAACCTTTCCCTTCTCCTTCTACTTTAGGCAGATCTTTTTTTCCCCCTTGAAATAACATAATTATTAAACCACTTCAGTCCCTTCTGTGGTTAATGATTCCCTCCTCTCTGCAGTTCCACTCTCCTTCTGCAATCTCTTGGTGGGGTTTAAACACACCACTCCATGGCTACAGTTTCACTCCCTACTCCAGTTAAGGTTAAGAGCGGCTCACAACACCATTATTAAAACCAACATCTTATCCAGGTTTCACTACTTCTCTTGGGGAATTGGAATTATCATCTTTGCATCTGTTTCTCCAGAAATTCAGGGACGCAATATAACATGAACATTTCCACCTGCATTTTATTCTAGTACGCTTGGTTAATTTTCCTTGTATTATGAAGATCTGTTCCACAATTCAAAGAAAAATAAAAATTTTGTATCCCATTTACAATGACATTTCTATCAATGCTATTTAGAAAAGAATAATGATATGTCAGCGAACCAAACTGGGTTATTTTGGAACTGGTATGTAGAATTCCAATTAGTGTTTTAATGATTTTAATTCGGTCAAGATGTTCTATCTGAGTTCTATTTTTCACGCAAACACAAAACTATTATTTTGTACTACATTTCCCTATCAAAAAACTGCTCTAAAATAGTTCTCTCTCTCTCTCTTTTCTAATAGGGTTGGCCGGCTGACCGCACTGCCAGGCCCCGCTAAACCGGCGGTGCACGGGGCGGTCAAGGACAGCACAGTGCCAGCGGGCGGGCGCTGGGTGGCTGCGCAGTGTTTCTGCAGCAAGAGGACCTGTCTGCTTTACGTGCTGGGACCAAACACGCTGCGCAGCACCGACACCGGGCACGCCTGAAACGCCCAGCGGCGGTGAAACACGGCGGCCTTTCCGCGCGCAGCGGGGCCCGGGCAGTGACGAGCGCTGTGCCCACGTGGAACTGCGGGGGTCTCAGGAGGCAGAGTGTAATGACTCCCTTTGGAGTTTGGCATGGACAGGCAGACGACGCAGTGCTGTCCTTTGTCCCCCAAATGAAATGTGCCGGGGGCTCTACAGCAGACAGGAGGAAGGAGCCCGGAGTCTCCCTTGGTTCTGATGCCCCAACTCTCACCTCCTGCGTCACCAATCTTTATGTTCTCGGAAAGCTGGAGCAGCCGCCAAGGTGCCCCTTCTCATGGCTCGTCACTGCCACTCTGAAAGCTTGTCAGAGGCTGGAGCAAGAGGCCGGATGCGTTCGCTGTCCACTGCTCCTATTCAGAGGCCAGGTATAAATGTTCAGAAAGGTCCCTGAAGCCACTGTCCTGGTGGCTCAATAAAGATGAAGAGCTACTTAAAATACGCGCCTCCAAAGTCCGCCTCCCAGAAAGCTCCGCGGAGGCTTCAATACAGAGCCTTCCAAAGGCCGTTTTAGGTGGTGACTACTCATAGTTACACATTTCAAAAATTGAAATAAGGCAGCCGCAGGCTCCGGAGGGCATCTCATGCCCCTTCCCACCGCCGCGAAAGCTGGCACTGCGCTTAGGTTGGTGAGACCTTACCCGCTGGTGTAAGTCCCCCTGGCTCCCCGCCAGGCACTTCCGGGTGTCACCTGCTCTAGGCTTGTGCCAAGGGTCCCCACAGACGCAGCAGGGCTGGGACAGAGTGGACGTGGCCACAGCGGCTCACAGCCTTCCTCTCCTGGGGTGTTTACTGGACCTGTTCTCATTCTTTTGTTTAAGGCACCCTCGACATGGCCTCCTCTCGGCCTCCTCCTTCCTCTTGGCCCGTCTGAGGAGGTCGCCATCTGGCATGCCTTATCCTAGGATCTGATCCTAACTTCTTTTTTGTTTGTTTTCTGTTTCATTTATTTGTTTTTGAGACAGAATCTCGCTCTGTCACCCTGGGTAGAGTGCAGTGGCATCATCATAGATCACAGCAACCTCAAACTCCTGGGCTCAAGCGATCCTCCTGCCTCAGCCTCCCGAGTAGCTGGGACTACAGGCATGTGCTACCATGCCCAGCTAATTTTTCTATTATTAGTAGAGACAGGATCTCGCTCTTGCTCAGGCTGGTCTTGAACTCCTGACCTCAAGCAATTCTCTCATCTCAGCCTCCCAGAGTGCTAGGATTACAAGCGTGAGCCACCTCGCCCAGCCCTAACATCTGTGGACACGATCCAAGTAGCACCCAAGTGGTGACACACCCAAAGCCCATGGCCCTGACTCAAGGCACAACTGGCTGATAAAAGCTAAGACAGAATTCTAAACGCCCTGAGCTCAACTCCGGCAAATGCCTCCATGCTGGCTTTCAGATCCGTCAGTTTCCAAAAGGAAAAATTTTCCAAGTTTTCCAATGATGGTGAGTCCTGAGCCACCAAATACCAATGCATCGCAGTCGACTGAGAGAAACAGCAGCCAAAGCTAGACTCGGGTTGCCTAAAGTGGCGTACCTTCCTCAGTGCTTGCTGTAGATAACAACTGTCCTCTTGGGGACTGGGCTAGTGAGTTCTGCTTTCCCAAGAGCCACACTTCATCAAGTGGCCCAGGTCAAATTTTATGATGTGCAAACTTGGCAGGGAATAAACATTACCTAGAAGTCAGTACATTTCTTACTCATGCAATTTTGTCACCTCCAGTAAAAATCTTTCGGGATTATCTTCCTGTGATGGAGACTAAAAAAAGAAAAAAAAAAAGGAAAAGAAAAAAAAAGAAGAAGAAGGAAGTGTTTTCGGTCATTTTCCTACAAGAACAGTAGAAACCAGTTTGTTATGACTGTGAGTTAGTTGTAAGGTCTCTCCTTCTGGTCTCTTTCTGACCTCTTGGGTAAACATTTTGTTGCCCCATTTCGATTCTTTTTTTCTAGCAAAATCCTTAACACTTTTTTATCTGAAAAATTAAATGCTAATACAAAGCAACAGATAGAATGTTTTCTCTGTGACAGTCCCAAGTGTGTTTGACTCTTGCAGCAGACTGAATGTGTCCCCCCAAAATTCATATATTGAAACTTATCCCCAGCGTCATGGTATTCAGAGGTGGTGCCTTTGGGAGGTGATGAGGTCATGAGGACAGCCTCCGTGAATGGGATTTGTGCCCTTATATAATAAAAAGGGACCCCAGTGAGACCCTGTCTCTACTAAAAGTAGAAAAATTAGCGGGGCGTCAGGGCACACTCCTGTAGTCCCAGCTACTCGGGAGGCTGAGGCAGGAGGATCACTTGAGCTCAGGGGTTGGAGGTTGCTGTGAGCTAGGGTGACACCACAGCACTCTACTCCGGGCAACAGAGCGAGACTCTGTCTCAAACAAAGCGGGGGGGGGGGGTACCCCAGAAAGTTCTCTCCCCCGTCCACCATGTGAGGACTAAGCAAGAAGATGACCAGGACGCAGCCCCCCCAGACACGAATCTTCAGGCACTTCCACTAGGGGTTTCCAGCCTCCAGAACTGAGAAGCAAATGCCTGTTACTGACCAGCCGCCCGCCCGCGGCTGTCTGCTGGGCAGCCTGAGTGGACGACGGCAGCTGCAGTGCCCGGGGTCTTCCCTCCCATCACCTGCGGGGCCTTTCCAAAGATGCTTGCCTGGTGGCTAGGAGAACTTCGCTGCTTTCGTAGGAAAGCTAAAGCCGAGTCACTTCGCTAAAGCAAAGCGAGCGTGTCCTCTTGCTCTGCGAGGGCAGGCTCAGGAGGAGCTCTTGGGCGGGCCGAAGGTGGCCCGAAAAGCCTGACAAGAGCATCCCGCTCTGATGGAACAAAAGAAGCCCCAGCCACGGGACGGCCACTGTGCCCTGAAGTCCGGTCTCCACTCTCTCCTTACTTTACCTCTAGTCGGGTCTGAGCTTCTGAGTGCTTTCATTTCCTGCGTCTCGGGAACATTCCATGTGTTGCTCACAGACTTGGCAGGACAGTCGCAGAGCGCTGAGTTCCGTCACATGCGTACTAGGCTAGAGGCCCACTCAGCAAACTCCCTTTGCTAAAGGTTGTGGGCTCCAGAAAGGCCCCTGTGGAAGGAGCCCCCGTGAATGGGACCCCTACTTTCCACCCCGGCCAAAGCCAGGTTCCCTTCCCCTTGGCAGCTGCGGAAAATGGGCATTTTTTTCACCCAAAGTTTACAATGGGTTAAGTTTCTTTTTCAAACTTGCTCAAAATACTTGTCTGATCTCTGAGTAGGGCTTGTGACTTGATGACATGTAATCTAAGTAAATACACTCAACTCTAATTTAAGGGTAAAGGAAGACTCAGATTTAAAACAAGCCACCAAAGGAGGAGCAGAGCCTCGCCAGCCTGCGTCCCCGGGCTTTGCGCGGGACTGGTCTCCACGGGTCCCCAGGCCAGCCCTCGGCGCACCCCATGCAGCAGAAACATCAGGACGTTACCTTCCCCGAATTAAAACACCCTCCGCTCTAGCGGCGCTGACGGGCTACTTCCCACCCTGCCTTTAGAAAGTGGGCGATGTCGCGTGGCAACGCAGCTTCCAAGGTTACATATTTGCCGTTTGCGGCCTATGTCCTGATGTTCTCAGTTTCAACAGAGGCTTATAAATTAATTTCTGTCTGATGCTTTATTTTATGCACATCAGTCGTCAGCAACTAGTTAGCCCAAGCACAGAAGCTAGCACGAAAGCTGGTGGCTTCCGGGAAACCCAAACCTCCGGGCTCGGCCCTGCTGTGCACTCCCCGGGTGTCCCTGGGGAGTGACGGAACCGATCTGGACCTCAGCTCGCTCACCTGCCAAAGGAGCCTTTTAACAGTGTGACGCCCAGGTGCCTGTGCCCGAGGAAGATGGATGGCTCTGTGTCAGTTGTGACATCGCCACCCCACGGCCGACACGAGCACGCCCGGCTCCGCTGGGAAGGCGCAGGCCCAGCGCAGCTGGGAACCCAGCAAGTCCTCATGCAGCCACTGCACTTGCTCCCTATGGAGAGGTTGTGACCACCCGTTTGTAACAGCAGCACCAACCCCAGACACAGAGGAAACCTAGAATGAGGGTCCTTAAACAAAAACATCCACATGTCAAAGCCTGCCTTGGAAAAATTAAGGTAAACATCTTTTGGACTTGTTGCTGTTGACAGCATGTTTTCAATTTGCAACGCAAATTCATCGGAAGCTTTTCTGCCAGGGAACCGGATGGCCCAGGGAATTGGGAATTGGTAATGAGTCGTGCAGCCTTTCAGGTCTCGGTTGCCCTTCTGAACGGAGCCCAGCTCAGAGTGAATCACCTGATACCGCTGGAAACCTTTGCAACAGGAGCCGGCCCCCTGCATTCCTTCCCCGGTTTCACACACGAGTCAAAACAGTGTCTGATTGGCGTTTATAAGAGAATTAGGAGGGAGCCCTGGATGGGGGCAAAAGTGGACGGCGAGAGAATGAGCTAGGGGCTCTGTCTGTGTGTCTGGAGTTTGTCCCTGGAATATTCCAAGGGAAGTTTCCAAGGAATGTCAGGCCTAGAGAAGTGGAATGAATGTACACCTCACATTCCTGAAGGGTCAGAAATTCCAGTGTTGGAATTTTTATTTCTTCCTAATCACTCTCCCAGTCCAGAGGATCAAACTACTTTTGCAGCCATGGTCAAGGTGAAATAGATTCTACTACTTACTGTTTGTTCGGGGAGCGCACATGTTCTGTAGAAAACAAAAGAAATTTATCATAAGGGCTTGCAAAGCAAACCAAAACAATGAATCTTCTTTTCTGAGAGTTATCAAAACGAATTTCTATGTTATGATGTGGTCTGTTGCATTTTATTTTTGGCATTTGCAGTCTTCCTAGGGGAACTCTCTAGCAAAAAAACAGAACTTCAACATTACTGGCATTCCCTAACCACTCCAGTTCCATACTTATATCACTGCTTTTCCTTTACACTCTTTGGTTTATAGTAGCAATAATTTTCCCTCATATATAGTCCAACGAACAACCAATTAACAAATGCCCAGAGTAGTAAAATATTCCTGGCTGTCTTGCCTACTCAGTCATTAATTTGGTGAAGGAAGGGCTAGCAAAGTCATAAAGGGTAACTTGAATTTTAGAAGTTAGGGCAATTTTACATTATTAAAAAGGAAAATGTAGTAAAAATAATAAGAGCTTTGCCAAAACTCTACAGCAAAGTCAATTAGTCTCACAAAGAGCCTGGGAGTCCATGATATGGACTTGCATTTGGAATCACTTAGCCCATTAAAACAAGCCCAAACATCATCTCTTGCAAATCATATTTCAGTGCTCATGACTGGAACCTAACAGAGAAAAATTCTTTCACCATCCTTGATACAGCACAACTGAAAGTATTCCTTGTGTCTGCATATTTCAAATACACATATGTGACTTCATATATGCATATTTTTATATGTTTATACATACCTCCCATAAAAATTTCATACACTAAGTAGAGTCTTATACACCATATAGTAAAATACATGCTGCGTTATGTGTTGCCATGCTATATACTTTTAAGATGGCTTTAAAAGAAAACTAATTTCAAACAGAAAAATAGCAACACTGGCATGACAAGTTTGTGGCAAAAATAAACTGTATTTTACTCAGAAGAGAAATCATTGTTTACAATTTTCAGCATATTTCAAGTATGAGGAAGTACTATTCCTTTAATCAAAAAATTTGGCAATTGACTAAAGATATATCATTTGTTCATTAGCATATTATTACAAGCAATTAATGTTTTGCCTTGCTCTGATTGACCAATGGGAAAAAGTTAAAATGCTAAGTGAAATTATTTGCATAGATAATTCTTGCAAAATAGTGTTTTTCAGTCAACTATTATTCTTTTTCTTTAAAAGAAAAATTGATATATCTTTTTCTTTAGAAAGAAATAAATATATGCTATTTCATTAAAATCTAACAAAAATCCTCTAAGTTTCTTACGTGAAAAGAAAGTCGTACCTTTTCAGACCAGTAGCTCCCAACTCTCTGCCTCTATAAAAGTTCCAAGAGATTTCTATAGGGTTTCCAAAGAAGATTCAGCACTAATTAACTACCATTTTGTCCATATTTTGTTTTTCTACTACATTGAAAGAATAGCAGGGGGTTTGCCCTGCAGAAAAGAAGATTATTAAAACTTTAATAACCTGAGCCTTTGAACCTTTCCAAATTCTTTACAATTTTCTCACGTTTCCAGCCCAGATGTCTGCACGCAGTTATGGCACCAACATGAACTTTTTGTTTACAATTTCATTCACCTTATTTATTACCTCCTTTGAAAAAAGAAAGAAAGAGGAACACACAGAAATTTTATAATTCTTCCAAGCAAAGGAATTTAGTTATTCTTAAAACTAAATGCACAAGAATGATTTTTATCCATTTTTAAGTTAAATCTTTCCAACAACGCAACTGTGTTTTCCCTGCTGCTAGCGGCCAGCTGATCACAATATTCTTTTCAATAAAGCCGCTAAGCTTCAAAAGACCGAAATGAAAGTTCACTTTGGAAACTTGAACTCGAGGTTGTTACAAAAGAAAGACCAGAAAGGAGGCTTCCCTTGACATAATTAGCCACTTGCTGTTTCACCAAAGAGAGGGATATTTGCGTACAACAGGAGCCGATAGAACTGCTTTCACAGAACTCAATGTGGCACTTGTATTATCCCAAATCCAGACACTCATAACCCCCCCAGAGCCAATTATTACCTCTCTTTTAATTAAAAAATATATATATATGCAAGCGAACCTATTATCACCTAAATGGTTGCACTTCACAAACATCTTTGCTCTGTAATCAAATGCTGGCAAATAAAATATGAAATGTGTTGAATGGTACTTTCAGGGAGTCTCTGGAAAAAAGGAGTAAGGGCTCTTTCTTCTTCCCTTCCTCTTTCTGCAAATGGAATTTTAGTGTGATGGCTGGAACTTGAGCAGCCATCTTGGACCATAAGTCCAAGGAACAAAAAGCTAAGGAAGACAGAGCACTGTGATAGCATGGTCTCTGGTGGTCATGGAGCTCCCTTTCCAGCTATGGAAGATCTACTGCCAGAATTATTTTACATGTGGAAGAGACATAAACATCTTTATCATTGAAGCCATTGTTATTTTGGGATGTTTGTTTGCATAATGTGACAAACCCTAGTCCCACCTAATATATCACCTGATTTGAAAGGATCTACTTTTAGCTATATTCTGCTAGCTGAGAAAGAGAAAAGCAGTCCTGACATCTAGAACCTTGCCGGGTACAAGCAGCTGGATGTGGTGTTGCTAAAAGCTGTTCTGGTATTCACAATTAGGTGTTGGTGGTATCCTGTTGGATATACACAATTGCACAAAACATCAGCATCAGAGAAGGCCACTTTGTGACCATGAAGGACCACAACAAAAATAAGATCACTGCATATGATGTCAGAACACAGACAAAACACGAATATTGTCCAAGCCACAAAACACCAAGCCCCTACCCTATCCTAGCTAATGTGAGAGATTGCTGATTCTTTAGCAATTAAAGCTCTCATGTGGCTTCCTTCCTCCCACCTTCTACATAAGATGCACAGTTATAGAATTAACTCTACTTCCTGACAGTATCCAATTCAGACCGAAGTCCCACTTGCTTAAATCCTTCCCTAAACCACCTAACACAGTCCAAATCCCATAAGCCATTTCGAACATGGTCCTATGGAGACACTCCATGATTCCTCAATTCCTGTGTTCTCTTCCATTGCAGTCACCAATGAAACCAATTTGTTCAACTACAGGCGTCTTCCTGGAGGTCTACATAGCATCAGTGTAGCTATGTTTGTGTCTCCTACAATGGAAAACTGGAAATAAATCTACCCAACATATCAATCCGTAATTCAAATGATCCTGTCTAACTGGAAAGCCCCAATTCTTCCACAGACTCCAATCACCAAGAAACCCAACAATTAACTAGCAGCAATCAGATCCAGTGAAGTGAGGGCCTGTGCTTCTCCTGTGGCCTGGAAGAGACTCAGTCTGCGCCCTCACCTGTAGCAAGCTCACAGGAACTGTAGCGAGGTTAGCTCCATGCTCCTTCAGTAAGGAAAGCCAGTGGCGTAGACAAGTAGATAGATGCTGCATCTACGTCTTCTCCCTTCCTCCTTTACTGCCTTTTTTGGTCCATATTCCATTTATTTACTTATTTATTTTTGCTCTTCCTTCTTGCTAAACTTCAAACTTTTCAGTGGGTGCTGAGCACAGTTCACTTAGAGCTGCTGTCGGCGGCTCAGTCGTGGAGGAAGTTCTTAAATCAGATTTGTCACATCCGTCACTCACGGGCAGCTCTTAGAGCTGCGCCCCCTGCCACTCCTTACCTGCTCAAACAGGACCTGTTTGACTCATCTTCTTAAGACAAAGTAATAATCCCTGTCAAGTGTCCTGAGGTGTGAAAGTTTGGGGCAACTCAATTTCTCTTCTAATTTCTGCTTTGTCTTTACTTTCTCTCTTGATGAACAGGCTGCATTCTAGAGGAAACTTTAATAGACAATGCCTTGGCTGTCATTGTCCAAATCGAAGACAAAACTCTCAAGATTGGCAAGCAGAAGGGAACTATGACTTGGCTGTTATGAGGCAGATATTCTAGAACAAGTACTGCCTTCAGATCTTGTGCTCCTCACTCCGAACAAGCATCGCTGCTAAAACCATCACTTTTCGGTATGATTCTTGGGAATAAGAACCTCAATATTCTTGGAATCCTTGGTCCCATCTAAATGCCTAGAACAAAAGTAGGTGGTAAATAAACATTGCTTGAATGATTTAATTAATCATCTATGCCAAAAAACCAATATAGCAAAAATCCACAGGATAAGCAAGGAAGAAAATGCCTTGACCCAAACACAGGGTCATTGTGTTGTATTTTCTCAAGGGTTGCAAGAAACCCTTGAAACTTGAGGCATAAAGAAATAAGCAATAGATTAGGAACCAGGTCACCCAGGTTTTCAGAAGATCTAAAGCTTGTTTGTGTTTCACTGTTTCTGTTGTTTAAAGTGAACTTCTATATTGGAGGCTGACATATTCACAGAAAAGCGCACGCACCGCGCATGCGTACAGCTCAGCGATGCGTCGCGAGGTGAGCACACCTGGGGAAGCACAGCCCATGGTTAAGAAGTAGAGCATAGCCAGTCTCAAAGTCCACATATTTCCACTGAATTCACAAGCTTGCAGGGCACGGGGAAGCGACATCACTCTAGCAGACAATCACTGGCCTTTCTGAATGTGTGTGCACAAGGAGGAGACACAAAGAAAAAGTTCCTTCCAAATAACATAGGGTTCTGAAAGCCATTGGTCACAGGATGTGATTGATGAGTATCTCCTAAGTATGGGTCATCACACGGTGTGACGTTATTTGGGTCAGCAATACACACAGCCAGCAGCCCCAGCCAAGCCCTGATGGACAAGTGCAAGGTTCTAGCAGGGTGGCTTGGACTTGAGCACACCTGACCTTCTCTTTGTGCTTCTTCACAGGCACGACCTTGACCCCTCTCCCCAAAGGGAACTACTACCCTAACTTCTGACTCCAAAATTTGTCTTGTCTCTTAATTAAATTTAGATAAGTAGCTCAAATACTATACAATTTTTTTCTTTTTATTGAGGTGAAAGTCAAGTTAGCATAAAATTAACCATTTTTTAGTATAAGCTATTTATTTCAAAGTATTAATTAAGAGAGTACAAGTGTTCTTATTACTTGGACATCTCACACAATGCTTAGGTCAGGCCTTTCAGTGTGCCATCACCAGAACACGATCGTTGTACCCAACAGGTAAGTTTTTATCCTACACCCTCCCATCACCCCCCCTTGGTTTCTTGGTTTCTTTATGTCACTTTGTGCCCATGTGTGCCCATCGATTAGCTCCCACTTATTAGTGACAGCATGTGGTGTTTGGTTTTCCATTTCTGAGGTTCTTCACTCGGGATAATGGTCTCCAGTCCCATCCGTGTTGCTGCAAGTGGCATTATTTCATTCCTTTTATGGCTGAGTAGCGCTCCATGGGGGTGTATGTTTATGTTGTATGCACAATATATATACATATGCTACATTTTATTGATCCACTCAGGAATTGAAGGGCACTTAGGTTGATTCTACATCTTTGCAATTGTGGCTTGTGCTTCGTAACCATTTTTAAATGAATAATCCAGTGGAACTAAGAACATTCCCAACATTATGCATCTACCACCTGTGTTTGGTTCTGAAACTTCGTCCATCCAGAGCACATACACATGACACAGGTATTCTCCATAGCCCTTTCCTCCCGCTCTGGCAGCCGCCATCTGCTTCCTGTTCCTATGACTTTGCCTATTCTAGATATTTACTATAAATGGAATCATTTATAGTATTTACATATTCCATTATAAATGGAATATGTAACTTTTCGTGTCCAGCTTCTTTCACTTAAGATAATGTTTTTGAGGTTCGTCCATGTTGTTGCATGTATTAGTATCTAATTTCTTTTCATGGCTGAATTATAATTCATTATATTTATTTACCAAATTTTGTCTATGCATCCATCTATTGATGGACATTTGAATTTTTCCCTTTTTTAGCAAATGTGAATAATGCTGCCATGAACATGCATGTAAAAATATTTGAGTCCCTGCTTTCAATTCCTTTGAGTACATATCTTGCAGTAGAATTTTGGGGTCATATGGCAATTCTGTGCATCTTACTGAGGAACTTCCAGATTGTTCTCCATAGTGGTTTTTAGTAATTCTTCGATTACTAATAGAAGATACTTTTCCTAAGTGTGTTAACCATGTGGATACCCTCTTTGATAAAGTGTCCAATGAAGTCTCTTAGCCATTTTTCTTCCACTGAGTTGTCTGGCATTAGGAGTTCTTTATATTTTCCAGAATGAGAAATAGAGAAATGAGAATGAGAAATTGCTTTTCATGCCCTTTATAGTATATTTTGATAAACAGAAGTTCTTGATTTTCATGCATCCAATTTTTCAGTATTTTTCCATTATAGCCAGTACTTCTTGAGGGGTGAAGTATTGCAGAAATAAGATTGGCCAGGAATTGGTAATTATAGAAATTAAGTGATGAGTACATGTGGGCTCATCACATTATTAAAGACTTTGATCTATGTTTAAGATTTTTCTATAACTAAAGGTTTTTTTTTTTTTCAGCAAAGGGATAACTTAAGACACGACCATCAGTGTAAGCAGGGACAGCAGCAGGTAGGAGAGGGTGACAAAAATGGAAGCAGATTAATTTGGAGATTTGGAAATGGAATATATGAGTTGAACATACATCAGAAATTCTTCACCTGGACAATCTTACTGTATGATTCAAAGGAACTGTATCAAAAGTTAAATACACGGGAAAAGTGTTAGGTGAAAACTGATAAACTTTCAAGAGAGTAAGGTTAGAAGTGGTTGGTGATTTAGTCATGCAACACAAAGATAATCAAATGATATATTTTGAGCTAACCTGAATTATGGCCAATTTGCTTTCATCTACAGAGTTTAGGAAATGAGATGTCCTAGTTAAACCAATCTCATATGCATAAATACCACACTTTTAAAAGAGCAGTCACTTATTAAAGCAATAAACAAGACATTGGCACCTCTCCCAGAGCCTCTTCATATGGTTGTGAGCATTTGGCTTTCCTGAGCATGTATCTGCAGAATATTTTTGGAAGAGAAATTTTTTGGGTCTCCACCATTCACATCATTTCATGTTAGTTATTCCAAATGCATGACTTTCTTTTTCAAGCAAAATAAGGGTCTTCCAAAGATATTCAGCGTGCTGGGTCATTCCAGGTTTTCTAGCCACGATATATTTCTAGCTATGGAAATGAAAAAGCAGGACATTGTTATCAGACCTGGGGGTAAACAATGACAATGAAAGACCATTTCCTCATCATTTCACAGCACACAAGCCTCTCTAGACCGTGAATCTACATGTGTCTGACATCAGCGTGGTGGAGTCTGGAACCGAGCCGCAGGCTCCTCTAGGACAAAATCTCAGCTGACATTTAGCAAGCTTAAGCCAAATAAAGATGACAGCTCAGCCTGTGGTAGAGTTATTGAATTTATCATTATAACATCTAGCTAAGCATTCATCAACTGTGTCTCCATTTGAACAAAAACCACAGGCATTTATAGGAAGTCAGTCTCTTGGGTGTAGACATAGCCTAAAAATCACCCTGGGAACAGCTCGGTAACTGCCCTGCCGCAGCGTGCGAGCAGAGTCTTCGTAGGGACACGGGAAGTCCCCCACGGCCTCTGGGCCAGCACCTCCGAGTTGCTGAGGAACGAGTCCTCTGCGCGAGCTCTCGAGAACGCTGAGGTGAGGACGGCCGCCGCAGAGTCGGATGGTTTCCAGATACGAGCCGCAGGCTCTAGCTCACTCCTGCCCCCGACACCCTCCTTCCACCTCCTACATGTATGTTAACCTAGTTTGCACTGTATCATTTAGTTGGAGGCGAGGATGGGTAAAACACACTGAGGATGGCTTAACTCTGGTTTCTCTGGGTCCATTTTTCTCAAGTGGTTCCGCAGAGGCACTTCTCACCTAGAGCCAGGTCTGCCCATAAGAATCTAAAAGAGAGACACAAAAATCTGCCATTATTCCCAGCCTACGCCCGTCCGTGCTTCGCCTAGTCTTCTGCTCATTGCCATTCTCTGCCAGCTTTCAAGGTGACTGGACTGACTGCCCTTCCTTCTCTAAAGCCAACCTCAGCCACATCCGGCCCTGGGACAGAGGGCGAACCACAAAGTCCCTCATCCTGTGGACACAGTCGATTTCAAGGAGTGGCCCGTGACAGCCGGGAGCTCTGTGTCACAGGAATGGCTTTGTAGTAGACTACAGGTACTGCCAGGGGCCTTGCAGGGAGTCCATGCCCTAGACGAGAGGTGTCCTGACGCCATTACTTGTGTTAGACGCTGTGCCGGGCAGGGCGCCCCTCGGGCAGCACCCCGCCCTCTCGGCCTCACCTCCGCTGGCGTCTGACGGCAGGAGCAGCCCCACAGCACCCGGGCTCGGCTCCCCCGCCAGCCCTGGTATGGTGGTTGGCCCTGGGACCGGCTGGGCCGCCCAGAACTCGGGGAGACGCTGACTCCCGCCCGTGGGGCGGGCCTTCCGAGGGAGAAGCGGAGCCAGCGCCGCCTCCTTCCCCTGCGCGATGGCCCCGGGGCACATCTCGGGCGGCCCCTCGGGACGCAGCACGGAGGTTGTGCCCGGCTCGGCATCACGCCTTCTTCCTGGCCCTCCTCCTTCCGTCCTTCCCTCCGTCCCCCTCCTGCCGCCGGGCCACACGCCGGGCCACACGCCACCGTAAAGCGCGCGTCCCTAAGCCCGGCCTGCGTGGCCTCTGCCATCTGGGAAACCCAAGCTAAGGCCGTCTGTGGTCCCAGCGTGATGGCGAGCAGATCCGCGCCGACTCCTCAGCCTCTGCGCGTCCCAAGCGAGAGAGATGCAAACTGGATCGTCCTTCTCAACGCCAGGCCCGCCCCACGTTTGCCGGAGCGAGAGAGCAGGACCCCACCGCCTCCCCACCGCCCCTCCCTTTCCGCTTACGCTTCTAGGAACCTTTGCCTGAGGGTCCCCGGGGGTTCATTCTTCATTCGAGGCTGTCTGTCCGTCTTGTCCTTCCTCTGCCTTCTCCAACTGTGCGCCCTCCTCTGGCCCCAAGTCCCCTGCTGTTGTCACTGCACGGGTGACGTGCTAATTCCCCCTCAGGACGCCCGAACCACTGCGCCCACTTTGCATGCAGCTGACCACCGCTGTCCCGCCTGCCCTCACCGATCCAGCACTGTCTGTGACCACGGCACCAGGGAAAGAGCGTGAAACTGCACCGCTGCTCCCTTGCTCTGACGGACTGTGATTTAAAAGAATGTCATCTGGAACTTTTTTAGTTGAAACAGGGCCTCACGCTAGCGCCCAGGCTGGAGTGCAGTGGCACGATCACAGCTCACTGCAGCCTCCAACTCCTGGGCTCAAGCCATCCTCCTGCCTCAGCCTCCTGAGTAGCTGGGACTACAGCTGTGCGCCACCACACCTGGCTGTCTTTTTTGTTTTTCTCAGATACAGGGTCTAGAGTTGTGCATCGCACAAGAAGGGGCTCGCCCGGCCTGTCGGGGAGTGTGCGGGCCCCGGTCACGCCCCAGGCAGGCACTGGAAAAGCTGGCCCCGTCCTTCTAACCGCTATTCTAGGATTCCGTGTTTGTTTCCTGTTATCTATGGCGATAAATAGTTGCTAATAGGACGAATTTACAACTCTGACTTTTAAACCAGAGGAAACATGTTCCAGGTACACACATGCACCCACACACGTGTGTATGTCTACACACGTGTGTGCAGACTCCCTCCACTTTCCTGAGGGCAGAGGCGGGTTAAACTCAGCTCCGCAGACATTGAACTGTCACCTCGAGTGGGAACTTCCTGAAACATCCAGGTGACATTATTACATTCCTCCCCTCCCGGCCACCGCCTCCTGCCAGTCAAGGCTGTCCTCTGTCTTCCGGCGGCTCAGCCCAGCCTGGAGCCCGAGTTCTCCTCTCGCAGGCCGAGCCCGCTCGCTCAGCAAACCCTACCGGCTCCGCTTGCAAACAGACACAACGAGACATTTCTCACCGCCGCGGCTCGACCACACCACTCTTCCCTCAACTGCACTTCGGCAGCTTCCTAAATGTGCCATTGCCTCTACCCTCACCCAGCCCCGCCAGCGCCGCCAACACAGCGCGGTCGCTCCCACCAAAACACGAGGCAGACGCCAGGCAGGGAGGCATGCGTCCGCGGTCCCAGCCACTAGAGAGGCTGAGGTGGGAGGATCACTTGAGCCCCGGAGTCCGAGTCCAGCCTGGGCGCATAGTGAGACTCTGTCTCTACAAATAAAAAAGTAAAGTAACCTAAGCTCCATCATGCTCACAGCCTGCAGCGCCCTCAACTTACACAAAGTAAAAGCCAAAGTCCACAGAACATTCTACAGGCCTGTGAAGTTAGGGCACAGTCCCCACGCTGCTCTCACCTTTGACACCAGTTCGAGTTCCGGGGCCACAAGGCCTCCCTCAGTCGCGATAGTTCACTGAAGGAATCACAGCGCCCGCTGCGGGCTGTCAGACGCATGGTGGTCACCTCAGCAGGAGGGCGCAGGTGGTCACCGCAGCAGGAGGGCGCAGGGGTCCCACCCAGCCTGCACGAGCACTGCCAACGGGGAGCCCAGCGGAGCCCTGTGTCCGGAGCTCCTCCGGGGCTTGGTGACGGCCCTCGTGGCTGACCTTTCTTTACCTCCAGGCCCCCCAGAGATCAAGCTGGTACAGTGTGGCCCGCGGCCCCCAGCTGAAAAGACATTCTTGTCAGACGGGACGTCCCGAGGCCATGTAGATCACCTCCAGGAGCCGGGCCAAGGCCAGACTCCTGGGCAAGGTTAATCCTTGGCTGCACGAGACCCTGTGAGGTCGTACTCTCCGCTGTCTCCTCGGCCTTCCCTCCCCCGCTCTCCCGTGGTCGTGTCCCTCCAGCCACGCCAGCCCCCTTGCCAGTCCAACATGCCGGACACACCCCCACCCCGGGCCTTTGTTCCTGCCATTGTCTGCCTGCTGCCCCGGCCCGGCTGCACATGCCCTTTCTCCTCACCTGCCTTACTCAGGAGAACCTGGACCTGCAGCCTTGGCTGTAAGAGAGTCGAGAACCATCCCCGAGGTGACCTGAGTGGACTTCTCTGTCCAGGCAGCAGCAGCAGCTTCTCAGGCGACACCTGGAAGTATTGTCACCTGGGTGGCCCTGTGCCCAGCTCTGCTGCTTCAGTGGACCAAAGACCAAGCGCAGACAACTCTCAGAACTCTTAGAGACCCCAGATGATTCACAGCATCCTGCAGAAGAAAGAGGGGGTGTGATTTGTAGCCGAGCAGCTTTGGCCCCATCAAATGGGACTGTAAGGGATTCTCTACAGATCGGGCCAGAGGTCTAGCCCCTGGACGTTCTCCTGGTCTCTTGAGGAGACCCCTGTGGAACACGGGTACAGGGCAGAAAAGAGAAGAAGAAAATGAAAAGGCCACCCACGTTTGGTTCATTCATTTCTTTTAGACTAGTCAGATGTTATGTAATAGATCCTGCCCTTCTTGCCTAATGTAAAACCCTAAAAGGGTGATTTCTCGTGTGTGTGTGTGTGTGTGTGTGTGTGGCCACTGGGCATAAACTTCTTCCAACTCAAGCATCAACATCTGCCACTCACCCAGGTCTAGACTTGTCCCCCTAATTGTCAATTCCACTGACCAGTCCTCCTCGGCCACCGTGTAGCCTTTTGCAGTAGTGACCATTCCCCTCTTGACACTTGCTCTGCCCTTGGTCTCCCTGAAGTGGCTTCTCCCGATTCTCCTCTGAGCACGCTGGCTGGCCCCCAGCCAGCGCTCTGCCTTCCCTGCCCCTGTTCACATTCTGCCTTAGCCCTCGTCTAGTCACATCTCCGGGGGATTTCGCCTCCACTCATGGCTTTCCTATCACGATGCCGTGACTTAAACCATGACTCCCCTGTGTATCAGAACAATATGCCCCCAAACTCAATATGATGCCAAACTTAACTCATCATCTTCCCATCCACGCAGATGTGCCTCCCATCCTGTGTCCTCTAGCTCAGCCAAGAGCACAGGTGCCATCTAGTCACCCTGGAGAAACCTGGGAATCACTGCAACCTCCTTCATCTTCCTGAGACACCCCATCCAGTCACGGACATGGCCCTGCCTCTAGCCACTCTCATATCCATTACCCTCTCTACATCTCTCCTCCCAGCCCTCGTCATCTCTGTCCTGGACCATTGCAGTTGTCTCCCAACAAGGTCTCCCCCTCTAGTCCCAACATCTACCACCCTTCTCCACATGTTACCAAAGGAAAAATTCTAAGGAGCAAGCCTCGACGTGCTCTTCCTCCACCTGGGATCCAACCTGGAAGCTCTGCGTTGGGAAGCAATGCTTGGGTAGATATCTGGCATAACAGCATAGATCTTATTGAATTTGAGTGGAAGGAGGAGTGATGAATCCACCCAAGTCCACTCAGGAAAATGAAAACTATTCTAGGTATTTCGAACAGAGGGAATTTAACAGAGGGAATTGGTCTAGTATGCTTTGGAGGATCTGGGTTCTCAGAAGACAGTGAGGCAACCCACAGCTTAGCAGGAAGGAGGCAGCATTCTTGGAGCCCAGGATCTGGGGCAATGCAGTGGAAGCTGGAACCACAGCACAGATATCTTTGAGGAGCAGGAAGCTAGAAGAGACACAGTTACTACTGGAGATCCCACCTCCAGCAGAGAGAGGGGACTTCTTCTTACCCCCCAATCTCAAGTCAGTGCCTCCCATTAGCCAAACCCAGCCAGAAGGCAGTTAAGGAATCCTAGAAAATGCACTTCCCTGCAATACAGACCAGAGCAAGGGAAGGGTAGAGAATGGATCTGATAACAGGCAGATAACTAGCACAGAGGTGGAGAACATTTATATTAATATATCTGCAGGATTTTTTTTCAAAGATAGAAAACTCAGTAACTGGACTACCTGATTCCACGTGGGATCTCTAGAAACCTTCAACTTCTTCAGCAGGCATGGTTTGCACAAAGCTACCTTTCTAAAACCTCTTCAAACCAGTCAACTCCTATATTTATTCCCTAAATATGGAATAAATATTTCTTAGCTCAAGTTGTTTCCTCCTGTCTGGAATGACATTCCTGGTCTCTCTACTTATTTAAATGCAACCCACCTTTGTAATCGTAGTTTAATTCCCATCTCTTCCACTAGCATTTCCTGACAACTACTGTCATGATAAGGTTGACAAGTATTATCAATTCTAGTGAAACATGGGATGGGGAACAGTTGCAGGGCACACAGCTAACATCCAATCACTATAATGTAACAGGGACTTCTGACGTTTTCTCCATGTAAAAGTTGCATTAATGCAACTTCTGGCTTTTCGCCAGCTCCCACTTACTCTGTCCGAGAGAAGGTGGGGAGACTTTTCTGAGACTGTATTGGGCATTTCTTGGCTTAGCTGTACCCTTTTCCCTCTTGGGTATGAACTTCAAGCACCAGGAGTTCTCTGTTCCTTTCTGCCGTCTTACTGGATCCGATGCCTACACGAGTGTGGGTAAGTATGTTGGATTTTGGAATCACTTTGCAGGTTTGTTTGGTTCTCACAATGGGCTGTGGCCTCTAATGTCACCTTCAACAATAATAAAGGAAGATTGTTGTGGTCCCATCTGCTACTCTGGGTCTCTCAGTTATTTCGGAACTTGAGCAGGAGAGAGGGGTGTTATTCATCAACACTCCCCACCCTGAAACTCTAATACATAACTTTTATCTCAGGTGCTAACATATATGAGTTTGATCTCAGGCTCCTATTCATAGATTTCTTGATATATACTTTTTTTAATTAAACACGCCTCTGTCTTTGATCTGGTTCTTCCTGGACTTCAGCTACCACCTGCATGTCTGTATTCTGAAATGCCAGCAAAGTGGGTCCTCACCTCCACCCCTGCTAAGCTTGCATGATGCCTTCAGATCTTCCCTCCCTGCTTTTTACCAGACCAACCAACACATGGGGACAAGTCACTTCCAGCCCGCAGTGATCTCTGACTCTTTTGAGCTCTTGATGAGACATCATAGTGTAGTTGCTAAGCACACAGGCTCTGCCGCCAGACTGCCAGCATTTGAATGGCTTCCCCACTTCACAGCTGTCTAGCCTTGGGCAAGACACTCAAACTCCCTATATTACAGCATTACATAATAATTGATGCTCATAAACATGACATGAATCATCAAGAAAAATTTAAAATCTGTTCAGTGTGCTCTATTGAAGAAAGTAGAAAATATATGTAACACATTCTAGAAATATTTATATCTAAAATGGCTTTCAAAATGTTGGTGCTTAAAAGGCTAAGCTTTGACTATCTTGAAACCCAGTTTAGAAAGTATGCATCACTTTCCGACACAGCTGTATAATGGGAGCATGAATACTGAAAGTTTGGGGAGGCAGCCTGAGAGAGTGGAGGAAGTTTAGATTTGAAGGCAGACCTGGGTTTGAATCTCCCTTCTGCCACTTACTGCATGAATGCAAGTAAAGGATTTTACCTTCCTAAGCACCTGTGTATGTCTGTGAAAATTGGGATAATAAGTACTACCTTGCAAAATCATCATGCCATTTAAATGAAATAATGTAGGTGCAAAAGGATATTTTGTCATAGGCTATAAAGGGCAGGAAGGGCGTTCTTAACAGCCATAACCCCAAACCACTGGGATTTGGACCATAAGTGTGTGGGTAGAGTCAGACACAGCTCTTGCACATGTACTTATTTGACCCAGGAATTTACTTACATAGGAACAGGAAGACCCTTGGAAGAAAAGGAATGTTTGTCCTTTGCTATTCAAAATCATTAAAATATGTCTGATGGGCTTGAAAACACCAACCAAAGCCTGATTAACAGAGTACAGAACAATTAGAGAGAACACGCTCCCTGAGGGTAGAAGGAGATGAACTGCACAGGTGAACGTATCTCTTGTTAGGGCTGAGGAACAGTGATGAAGGTTCATCCTTGTTCCCTACTTAAATCTGTCCTGAGCCAGCCAACCTGGTGACAGGATTACACCTAGAAAAAAGGCCTTGTAAGTGAATCTAACAAGCTAACAAAGCCACATGATATACATAAAGAATACCCAAAGCCGTGCTCTGAGGGAAATGTATAGCCTTAAATACCAACCAAAAGAGTTGAAATGAACAAAGCATCTAAATCAAGAAAAAGCAGACAGAAAGAACAATAAAGACAAAAGAAGAAATAAATTTGAAAGGAAAAAATTAAAAAACTAATAAATACATCAAAGAGCTAGTCATAGGGAAAAATATCCTTTTTTCTACACATATTGGGTATGAATGGATTGCATATGCAAAAATTAAATTATATGAAAGAAAGAATAGTTGTAGAGCTAGGGCCTCAGCCTATCTTAGCTCCCTTGAAAAAAGTCAATAGTACAGAAGAGGTGGTCCTGTCTTATTCTTGGTGAAGGAAATTGGAACTATTTTACCTAAAAATATGATAGTTTGACATGCTGGACTGACAGAAGAAGCCTCAAGTTCTCTCTGACCTTCCCCCCAACATCTGCACTCCCCAAAGAGTTAAAGTTTACCACTTAATCTCAGTTCCCCATCCATTCATCCTCGCCGCAATCTTTCATTACCCCTCAACAGAATTCTTCTTCCTCCATTCATAATCCATTTTACCAGAAAGGTGTAGAAGCTTCTAAACCCCATTGGGGAGGTGAATCTTCATTCTGAGGGTTCCTGTGTATACCTGTTAAATAAATTTGTGTCTTTTTCCTCCCATTAATCAATCTGCCTCATATCAGTGCTTTTTCAGCAAACCTTTATGGAGACAGAGGCTTTTACTCCCTACAGACTGGCGCCCTTCTGGGGGCCAGGGCCCCTTGGTCCCTGCACTGGGCACCAGGTGCTGCCCCCGGCCAGGCCAGCAGAACCTCCTTTGTCGGGGAAATGGATGGGCTGACCGTCCAGCTCCCCCCAGCTGCTTTCTTCTCGCATCCTCACATCCAGTCTGTCAGCAAACCTTTTCTTCCCTCCCTTAGAATAGATCCGAACCTGACCACTCCTCACCACGCCACCCCGCCAGCTGGTTTAAGCCGCTTCATCCCTCCCCCGATTAGCAGCCCCGAAGGGTCTCCCCGCCTCCTCTTGCCGCCCCCGACCAGCAGCGTGGTGTCCTGTCATGACACACCAGGCACCGCTGCCCTGCGCAGCCGCCCACGGCTTCCCGCCCGCGGGCACAGTGAAGGCCGACAGCCTGCGGGCCTGCCGGCCTTTGATGGCCCGCCCCGGCGCCCCGCGCCCTGAAGACCGGCCCCGCCAGGCCCTGAGCGCTGGCCCCCAGCGCGCCTCCACCCAGATGCCTTGGCCTGACCCCTGCCGGGAAGTGTGTCCCCCAGACAGCCGGCAGCTCTCCCCCACACCCCAGCCCGGCCGAGCGTCAGCACATGGGTGAGGCCTTTCCCCGCCGCCCGCTTAAACGGCAGCCTGGCCCTCCCGCGTCCGCAGCCGGTCTGCACGCCTCCCTGCGTCCCCCGGAGCTCACCTGCACCAGTCATCGCATTGGGCCCATTTGGTTTTCATCTCCTTCCACTAGAACGTCATTCCCTAAGGGCAGAGCCCTGGTGTGTCTGGGTCCCTGTGTCCCCGTCCCCCTCCCCCCATGCTCAGAACCATTTCTGGCACATTTGAGGAGCTTAGTGACATAAGAGAGTAAACGAACAAGTGAAGGAATGAATGTATCTGCGGTGGCGAAGGCAAGAATATCACTTTGACAAGTGGCACCTCAGGCAACCAAGTGAGCTTTCTCTGGGTTCTCCCCATTTGTCCCCACGTTTAACCAAGAGTGCGTCAGAGGATCCGTGTCCTTCTCACTCTGTGGGAGGAGCCCTCGGCTCCAAGCACCAGGGGGCTGCAGAGGCGGGCGCAGGCAGGCGCCCCGGACAAAGGCGCCCCGGACGCAGGCGCGTGGTGCCCAGGGCGAAGGCAGCAGCCTCTGGACCGACCTCCACACCGAGGCTGCGGAATCGCCCCTCGAGAGGCGTGTCCGAGCGTGCGCGCGCCCGGCAAGCCGCGAACGTGAGCGGGATGCTGGTGCAGGCCCGCGAGCTGCCTGCGAGCCCTGGACGCGCCAGGCTGGACGTCCCAGCACATCTGCCACAGCAGACGGGCAGACACCTGCCAGCGACTGTTGAAGGAGACTCTGCGTTTCCTGCTGATCTGTCAGATGGACATCCAGAGAAGGTCATCGATGAAAAGGAAATATTATTTTTACCCTAATCTGTGTATATTCTTTATAAATCTTGCTGGAGTCCAGCAGGTCAATCTCATTCAGTGAATATTAACGACTACCTTTTTCAGCCTCATAATGTCCAGCCCCATCCTGGAGCTGCTGTCATGCACCTCTCCAATATGCACATAGGCCTGCTAAAGGACAACTTTAGACAAATTAAATTTAACAGAGTTTAATTAAGCAAAGGACAATTTGAGAATCAGGCAACCTCACCCCACCCCCGACTGGGTTCAGAGAGACTCCGGCGAGGCCACGTGGTCTGGGAGGCTGTCTGGACGGAAGAATGAAGGTGACTTACAGGAGACAGAAGGCAGGGACACAACAGCCAGCTTGCTCACAGCTCGGCATTTGCCTTGGTTGAGCACATGGCCCGGCTCGGACAGTTGGCTGCACTCGCCTGGCTGAAATCCGGTGATTGGTACAAGAGTAGGTTTTAGTCTGTCTACACATCCAGTCAGGGCACAGCTCACTATGCATACAGAAAGCTTAGGCAGAACTTTAGGACGCAGCTTTAGATTAAACTTATTAATCATTGAACACACCACTTGTTGACTGAACAAGTAATAGTCCCAATACATCTTCCTCATGTAGGTCCAAGGGACAATCTCTCACAACCTCTTGTCCAATATAATAAGACAATATGACAAAAGTGCAATGTATTTTGACACAGTATGTTCCATTATTAACTTTGAACTGTCTTTATAATATGTTATCAGATACGGCTTTTGGGGCCAGCAGATGTGGGATCAAGAAGTAGACTAGATGAGTTGTAATCGCTTTCCACTCTACACAGTCAAAACTGTGTTTAAATCAGTTTAACCCTTTGGTTTCATTGTCGGCTTGTTCCCCTATATAACTGAACTCTGACAACGGGGATGGAAACTCAAGTGCCTCACCTAGGACTCCTGACACCTCCATCCATGAAAGTCACAATGAGGTGGAACAGCCCTGCTGGGAAACCTTACGCTACTGCACAGCTCACAACCTCAAATAAAATCCATTGTTCTCTTTGGAAGAGAAAGTCATAAAAACTGGAAGAAAATGTAGCATTAAAGAAACTTCAGGCAAGCAGCTCTTCAGAAATACTTATCTCTTACAAACTGTGGATGCACCAGTTTTTTCCCCCTGTCTACTTTTTGGCACAAGAGCCTTTAAGAAAAGTGACTTACTGTTGCCTAAAAGGATTAAATTCTTAACCGAAGCATTTTCATATAATCCATCCACTACCTTCTAATCCCCTGTGAGTCAGAATATAAGGAAAAGTTTCTATTTAGACTCAAAAACCACATTCTTGGAAGTCCCCACACCCTTGCCCGCCGCAGACCCTCCTTGCTGAGTAGGGCAACCCACGATGAATCGCCCACTGGGGCCGCAGGGAGAATATTCTCAAAACCCCTCTCTCTTAATCCAGTTCGGCTCTCCATTTGCTGCCTGGCCTTGCCTTGGGCCTTGACTTTTTTCTTTTCTTCTCCTTCTTCTTCTTCTTTTTTAAATGTACAAACAACAGAGATGTTTCTTCTTAGGGCAAGAGAACATTCCAGAGATCTTTAAAGGAAAAAGTACCTTGGAGTAGTGTCCCTGTGGACAAGCTCAATGTTTCATTCTGTGATACAGATTTTATTTTGAAAATCTTAACCAGAGACTCATAAAGCAATAGCAAGCCATTCTAGATAGTCCTTATTATTGGAAAGGTAGGAAAAATAATACTGAAGAAGGAATTAAAACACCTTGACTTTAACTCCAGCTGTATCACCTACCAGCTGAACTTCCGCTTTCTCATCAATAACACCCACCTAGGAATCTCCCTGGATGAGAAGTAGAAGCATACAAGTTCTTGCACATGAAGGCAATCACACATGCCCTCTACAAATACAAGGTGTTTGTATTTTCCACTTTCCATTTTCCATTCCATTTCCAAAATTTCTGAATTTTGCTCTAGTTGAAAGTGTATACTGTTCCCTTTGCCCGACATAAACAAAGAATGTTATTCTAGTGTTATCTTCTGCAGGGTCTGGTCTACCCAGCCTCATAAATCCTTGTTATCACTGGCCCTCTGGACAATCCTGTTGGCCTGAAAAAAATAATATTAATGTTATTTAATCTGGGATTATCAGGGGTTTTCTGTTTGGCAGGTGTTGCTGCTATGTTGGCATAAGATTAGACTGTTAGGTAAGGTCAATGTTTTGCAGAAGTATTTATTTCTCTAGCAGAGCAGGAGTTTGCACAATTAACTCGCTGGAAAGATCCACATGGACATATGATATGACTGGATTCTTTTTCATGAAATAGTGCCATCACAAAGCAAAGGGGTCAAACTGACACTTATTCATTGAGAAGCATTTTGAAGCCCCATTGATGGAATGAGACAGAAGAGAAATTTGTTCCAAATTTCAGAAGTTTTGAGGGAAAACAAGTCCCTGGCTTCTCTGCGCTATACTGAGCATTCTTCTCTTCCCTTCCACGGGGCACTTTGTGGGCTTGGTGTGCTCAGCTGAAAGCACACAGACTTGTGCACACTGTACAGTAGGTTTTCACTGAAGCACTTATATTTCTTGAGAGTCAGAACAGACACAATGACCAATTACCTCTGGGGAGGAGGCCAGGCAAGAACCTGGCCTGCAAGGCCACCAGACTGGGTGTCCTGGGATGTCAGGGCCCATGCGTTCCTTCCCTCTTCCCTCTCCACCTCCAAAGTACTGGTCGGATCAGAGAACGTTCTGGCTGATATATGGATAAATTTATCAAAGTACAAGATGTAGCCACATTCATCATCCTCCGTCTCCACAGTCAGAGAGGCACTTCTAAGAGCAAGTACTTGTGGAGAGAAGGGCTTGCAAATTCTATTTTTTTTGAGACAGAGTTTCACTCTGTGCCCAGGCTAGAGTGAGTGCCATGGCGTCAGCCTAGCTCACAGCAACCTCAAACTCCTGGGCTCAAGCGATCCTCCTGCCTCAGCCTCCCGAGTAGCTGGGACTACAGGCATGCGCCACCATGCCCGGCTAATTTTTTGTATATATATTTTGAGTTGGCCAATTAATTTCTTTCTATTTTTAGTAGAGACGGGGTCTCACTCTTGCTCAGGCTGGTTTCAAACTCCTGACCTTGAGCAATCCGCCCGCCTCCACCTCACATAGTGCTAGGATTACAGGCATGAGCCACCACGCCCGGCCAGGGCTTGCAAATTCTGCGTGTGCGTGACAAGTGGGAGACATGTGGTCTGGTGTCTCTGGCAGAAGTAGTTTGTCCGCCCATGGAAAGAAAACTGCTCCTCCCTCTCCTTTCCTTCTCAAGCAAGACAACAGAACAACTTTCCTTGACCACCTTCATTAAAATATCTCTTTGCATAGTTTTCTTCCAATTTTGATCTTTATGAAAGATGAATGGATGGGACACTCTGGGAAGAAGATGATTATTTTACAAGAAAGGCAGCTCAAATGTCCTGTCTAGACCATGCTGTGGGTCAATAAAATGTTGCTCTGTTCAGGCCTGGAGGAAATCTGTCCTGATGGGTACCTTACGTAAATTATCTGTAGCCTCTGATGATTTCCCTTTATTTACAGTTTCTCCTCAAGACCTGTGGGTTCTCTTTGGTCATCCTTCCCTCAACCATGGGCAACTCTTGGTTTGTTGAGCAAAGGTTGTCAAATATGCCGACGTAAGCTTCACCCCTGAGCCTTTCCAACATAATTCATCCCCAAATCCGCCCTGTGAGGTTGGAATTAATGAGGTATTATCACAGCAGAACCAGTGAGCACCAGGGAGTCAGACCGTGTGCCTGAAGGTGGACTGTCAGATGTCCGATCCCCACACATCATTTACCCATGTGTCCTATGGAATGTTCCATTTTATAGGATACATGGAATTACTAATCCTTACATCTTTTAATGGCATAAACTCTAAAATGCATGGATTATGAATGCCAGATTCTTCTTTGCTGTCTCATTATTCCTGAAATTGTGCTCTGCAGTGAAGGTTTTGCAAACATCTTCCTATTAATGTGCCACCCTGGGGAGAAACAAAAACAAAACTGTCCTTCAGTGACAATATGAGGCACAAGAAAAGTCGTCTCCTACAGAATCCCCTAGAAAAATTACCTATTAATGTCTGCCTTTGAATGCAAAGCCTACATATCTAATCATCTTTGTCGGCATTCTCTGTACTTGATTACCAAAATCCAGCAAACAGACATTTCTTCTGAACTGCTTTCATGGTGAATTTACCTGATTCCATTTTTTCCACAATATACTCTGTTCCCTTATGAAAAAAGACTCCGTATTCCCAAGGGAAGGCTGGGATGGCTGTGTTTAAGTCAACTTCTATGTGTGTGTGCGCCGGAGAGAGGAAAAGAATGGGGGTGGGTCAGTCTTGTGCCTCCCAAACATGCAAATGATGATTAAAGCAGTTCTTAGAAAATGATAGCTCACCTATCCAGAATGTTTGTTTGTTTGTTTGTTTTTTAATTCAAAATCCACCATAAAATAGAAAGAAAGGCATCTCTCCATGTAAGGCCAAGCCCGAAACAGATCAGATGATAGAAGCAACTTTGGGTCCATTTTGTAGGATTCTCAAATTTCCAAAGTCCAATGTTCCTAGCACAATGTTTTAATCTGTTTCCTTTTTACCATCATTTAAAAGCACTGTTGTTAATTTGGTTTTGGGGAAACATAGGAGGAAAAAGAGAACAAGGGTTTTCCTCTCTCAGTCTTAAAATTAAACAAATAGATCAAATTTGACTTCAGACTTTCTATTCTCTGATATTCTACAAAAATTCATTAAATTTCTGCCTAGTCCCACGAGATAATGCTACCATCTTATAAGCTTCTTTCTCTCATGCCACATGTTTAATGATTTAACATACAGTACTGCAAAATTCTTTCTTGGCTAGAATCTGCATCCAGCCATGGCATGTGTCTTAGACAGACTACAGTCTGACAAGGGTACCCCTCTATGAAGAGCTGCTACTGACCTCAGATATAATCAGGTCAGGGCCTGCCCTGAGTCAGGGTTGGCAGCACAGGTCAGCGGAAATAAACATTCAAGTAGACATGAGCAGTAGGTAGTTTCAAACCTCATTTCCACTGGCACAAGTAAAAGTGAACCAAGCACCCCAAGCAATCTTGCCTACCCATATACTGGAATCTACCACACAAACCAACTTTTCAAGAGGATTAAGCAGGAAGGTAGGAGGCTAAATTATTAAATATGACTGTTCTTTGCAATGCATAATACTGTATAAATATCAAAGACATTAGTTTGTGTGGGGCAAATGGAAGGGCTTATGTATTGCTTCATCAAAGTTGAGAACCAACATGAATTAACACAACTGCACCAAGGAGGGCCCATTGTGTCTTACATACACCAGCGGTCCCCAACCTTCCTGGCACCAGGAACAATTTCCACAGCAGATAAATGTTGCATGGATGGCGGGGAATGGTTTTGGGATGATTCAAGCACATAACATTTATTGTGCGCCTAATTCTATTATTATTACATTGTAATAGATAATGAAATAATTACACAACTCACCATAGGTTGAGGACACCTGAATACATCACCCATTTGAATTTTAACTTTCCTAGGTCAAAAAATTCCCCTTAACAACAACAACAAAAATAACATATGGACATGTTTTACATAGGGAAAAAAATTATTCAAGCATCAAAAGGAAAGGTTATAATTGTAGAAATTTGGCTAACTTCATCAACTTAGAAAATTGATTTAGTGGCCAAATTGCTATTTGATATTTCTTCTACAGGACAAGTTAGAAACATTTAATGTATTTTACAAATAAGGAACCCATCTATCCCTTTGGTCGTCAGCAAGTGGGGGTCTCTTTCAAGTTATCTGAGAAAAGCGATTTCTACACTCTGAACCCCCCCCCATATTCCAAGGTCGTGCGTCCTGGGTTAAAAGAAAAGCTATTTTTTAATTAAGAAATGCATGTGAACACGAAATGCCTTTGGCGTGAGTTCTGTGCCAGTCGCTTGGAGACACGAGGACCGGGCTGGGCTAAGCCATCCCCAGCAGCGGGCCGTGGGGGCCGCCTGAGCCCGGGAGGCACCTCCGCGGACGGGAACGCGGACCGCGCGTGGCTGCAGCGGGGAAGCGCGTCTGCAGCGAAGGCAGCAGTCCTGCGGCTCCGCAGCCCCGTGTCCTGGGTCGCGTTGCGCCTGGCAGTGGGACCGTGTCCCCGGGTCTCGAGGCACCTGGCAGTGGGGCCGTGTCCCCGGGTCTCGAGGCGCCTGGCAGTGGGACCGTGTCCCCGGGTCGCGTGGGTCCTGGCAGTGGGACCGTGTCCCCGGGTCGCGTGGGTCCTGGCAGTGGGACCGTGTCCCCGGGTCGCGTGGGGTCCTGGCAGTGGGACCGTGTCCCCGGGTCGCGTGGGTCCTGGCAGTGGGACCGTGTCCCCGGGTCGCGAGGCTCCTGGCAGTGGGACCGTGTCCCCAGGTCGCGAGGCTCCTGGCAGTGGGACCGTGTCCCCGGGTCGCGTGGCTCCTGGCAGTGGGACCGTGTCCCCGGGTCGCGTGGCTCCTGGCAGTAGGACCGTGTCCCCGGGTCGCGAGGCACCTGGCAGTGGGGCCGTGTCCCCGGGTCGCGTGGCTCCTGGCAGTGGGACCGTGTCCCCAGGTCGCGAGGCGCCTGGCAATGGGACCGTGTCCTCGGGTCGCGAGGCGCCTGGCAGTGGGACCGTGTCCCCGGGTCGCGTGGGTCCTGGCAGTGGGACCGTGTCCCCGGGTCGCGTGGCTCCTGGCAGTGGGGGGCGGCGCAGCGGGCGCTGGGAACCCACGTGGCAAGGAGGCGCCTGTGTCCTCGATTGCGCCGCAGAGAGACCCAGCTCCCCGCACCCTCCCTCGCCTCCTGGGACGCCGCACCCCGCGCCCGAAGAAGCCGAGTCGCCGGACCGCAGTGGGGTGACGGCGCCGCCCCGCCCCCGCGCTGGAAGGGGACGCCTGGCGCGCGCCACCGCGGCGCTGGGACGCGCTATTTCTGGCCGGTCTGCCCGGGGCGGGCTCTGCTCGCGGCGGCGGCGGCCTGGGACGGCTCCTCCAGGACCGGCCCACCGCCCACAGCGCCGCGACGGTCGCGCTCCGGCCGGCCTGGGGGGGGGGGTAGTCCGAACGGCCTGGGGGGGAGGGGTCGTCTGAACGGCCTGGGGGGAGGGGTGTCCGAACGGCCTGGGGGGTGGGTCGTCCGAACTGCCTGGGGGGGTCGTCCGAACTGCGAACTGCCTGGGGGGCGTAGTCCGAAAGGCGGGGGGGGGGGGGGGGGGGGGTAGTCCGAACGCCCCGGGCGGCGACAGAGCCGCGCGCGCACACGAGCGCGCTCCCCCAGACGCGGAGTGGGCTCCTCCGCTCGCTGCGCCTTGGTTCAGTCCTCTGTAGCGTAGTCAGAGCCACAGACAGTGCAAACCCAGCCGGCAGCCCCGCTTTGTAACGCCGACGTGAGCACACTCACCATCCATCTCGGGCTCTCCCGGGACCCTGCGCAGGTAATCAAAGGTTTGCATAGTTTCTAATTACCACCCTTGTCCTTGCATGTTTTCGTTTCTGAACTTCCAAGCTCCCAGGGCCACCAAGGCGGGCTCTGTCCCGCTGTCACCGCCTGGCTGCTCTTCTCCCTCCCAGCCCCGAGCACAACCTTGGTTCGTGCCCTATCAAAGCGCTCTGGGAGGAAAGAAAAACACTGTTTTGGGGAGAAGAGTATGAGTGGTAATTATATTCCTAATCACATGTAATTTAAGGGAAAATGAGTAGATGAGAGAGGTTATTTAGCTCTTGACTCCGTGTAATTCCGCAGTCTGGGACCACAGGCACCCCGCTGTCACCTGGGTGTCTTTCGGAGCCACCGTCGGCTCAGCAGACAAACAGTTAATTACAAGGGAGGTGATGCTTCGCAGCTCTGCGCCCTGCCTCGGGAACACTGTCATTAGGCAACAATGGCAGGTCCTTCCCAGGACTATGAAGAAGCCCCCTCAGACTGTCCCTGAGGCTCTCTGCCCCCTTCCCAAGTGGGAAGGCGCCAGACACTCACAAATGCATGACAGTGGACATCCAGGCCCCACTCACGCCAGAGTGCCAGTGCTTTTGTTCTTGGTACTTTAGATACAGTAACTCATTTCATTTGTACATCAATTAGTGAACAATTGAATAATTTAATGAGCAGCTACTCACGTGGGCAACACTGCCCAAAGAACCAGGTATGTTAGCTCACCTGTGAAATAAGCACACTACCTGTTCAAGGGTTGCTGGGAAGAATAAATGAGATAATAATGTATAATAATAATTAAAATAATAATAATAGAACCCTGAACATTGCCTGACACAGTGAGTTCTCAGCAATTAATTATTAGGTGGTAATGCTTAAAATTCAGTGCACAGGAGTTACATGGCCAGAGCCTTACTTTTATTATCTTATTTCATATTTACAATGACACTATGAAGAAGACTCCATTGTCGTTCACATTTCACAGAAAACTGAGGTTTAGAGAGATCAAAAGATGTGCCCAAGGTCACACCGCTAGTAACAGAAGAGGGAACTAAACTCAGGAAATGTGACTCAACAGCCCATTATTTAATCAAAGCATTCCTTTCTTCCTCTCTCCCCCTGTGGCTTCCTCTTTCTTATCTTCTACATATAAATATATGTATAATGTCGTATATCTTTAAATAAACCTCATACAGACAACCCTATTGTTGTTAGGACCTAAAGATTATTAGTTTCCTTCGAAGAGACTCCTTTTCTGAAATCACAGAGAATTTAACACAATTCACAACTTAAAGGTAGATGTATACATCTACAAATTATACATAGATTTTTTTGTAAGTTACATTTTATGTATGTCTTAGCTCCAAAACTGCATTTTAAGCTGCCTTATAACAGCACCGCATCTGTCCATCTTTACGTGCTCAGAGCCTGCCTCTTACCTGCAGGCAGGGCAGGATAGTGTGCAGTAATTAATTCAAAACAAATCGATAAATACATACTGAGTGCCAAAATTCACCATTTTCTTTTCATCCAAGGAATTATAACATATCCAGAAATAAAAAATAAAACTCCCCAATTTTCCAATATTTTTGGCACTTGGAACCAATGGCAGAGACACCCAAATAAATATCCTTATTTTTAAATTGATTAATGACCATTTCTTTGACGTGGGGAGGGGTGAGACATAGCAGTCCAAAGACCTCTCAACTATAAATATTCACCAAAGTTGCATCTGTAGTATTTTATAAACCAAATACTGCTACTAATCCATTGATTAACATGGAGAAAAATGCAGAAAGGAGTGAGAGTGGGGAGCAAAATGTATCTGGGGTTGCCCTGGTCTGTTATGGTGGCTAAAGACAAAGGAAAATTATAACGGTAAAGAGAAGGACCTGTTTATTCAATATATAAGTGCTGATCGGTCGTTATGTCTTCCACATCAAAAGCAGTACAAAGAAGTTTAAGAAATGATCCTAGACTTTCAACAACCCGCCATGGAATGGGAGGCACACGTAGGCTGTGATACTTTGAAGTCATCTGGTACTTTGCGGTTAGGAAGCCCTGTCACAGGGGTCCTCAAACTACCAGCCGTGGGCCACATGCGGCCCGCCAAGGACATTTATCCGGCCGGGTGTTTTTGCTGTCGCTGCCTGTCCTGCTTAGCAGCTGACCGTCCCCGGCCCACACTGCGCCGCTCTCTCCTACGGCCCTCCCACGGTCTCAGGGACCGTGAACTGGCCCCTTGTTTAAAAAGTTTGAGGACCCTGCCCTGTCACATGTATCATCTAACTTCAGTACGATGGAATGAGAACCGCGTCTTTCCCGCCCTGGGCAGCACGAACGTGGTGATGACAGGGGTTTCCCTTCCTCCAATTCCTACAAGGCCTTGATGGAGATTGACCCCAAACAGCCTGCGTCTCCCCACGACCAGGTGAGGCTCTGCTCCCTGGCCGTCTTCCCTCGCAGAAGGCAAAACAGAGGTCATGTGTGCTGCCGAGTTCAGGGCGCTGGACTCCCCCACTCAGTAACGCAGACTGGAAGTGGCGTGTCCAGTCTCCTCGACTCACTGATGAAAAGAACTTTTCTTGAGCATCCAGTATGGGTGGTTGTGATGTTGAAAGATGGGGACGCAAAGTGAATAAGACACTGTCCCTGGGCTTAAGGACCTCAGAGTCCAGTTGGAGGAGTGAACACATATGCAGACAATGGCAGTACAGCGAGGTAAGTGCAGTGATGGAGCTAGAAACAGAATGCCCGGGAAGCCCTGCAGAGGAATCAGACACAACAGAGGAAGTAACATTTTTTTTTTTTTTTTTTGAGACAGAGTCCCGCTCTGTTGCCCAGGGCTAGAGTGAGTGCCGGGGCATCGTCATAACTCAAAGCAACCTCAAACTCCTGGGCTCAAGTGATCCTCCTGCCTCAGCCTCCCGAGTAGCTGGGACTACAGGTGCACGCCACCATACCCGGCTAATTTTTCTATTTTCAGTAGAGACAGAGTCTCAGTCTTCTCAGGCTGGTCTCGAACTCCTGAGCTCAAGCAATCCTCCTGCCTCGGCCTCCCAGAGTGCTAGGATTACAGATGTGAGCTACCATGCCTGGCCAGGAAGTAACATTTTATAACAGAGTCTTGAAGGCACTGTAGGAGGATAGCCTTGTAGATCAGAAGAGGAGCCTTCCAGACAGGCCGCAGCATGAACACACAGAGAGAATAATACTTACTCGGCATTTAATTGAGCAATTTGGGAAGGACAAATATTATTATCCCTTTTTTGCAAAGATGGAAACTGAGGCTCAGAGCATTTCACTTTCCTAAAAATTAGTAGTTACAGGTCATTCAAGTCCAAGTCCAGTCCCTTTCCACCTAACACAGATACGAGCCTCTGAAAAATGGAGGAAATATCGTTCCCTAGAGGAACACCTTAAATGATTTAAAGTTGGAAACTGGCAATGCAGCAAGGAGTTTTGAATGTTTGTAATTTAATGGGACTTAATAATGTTATGGCTACAGGTTGAGAGTCGAAGGGTCTGGCTGGATGGGACTGCTGTCTCTCCTTTCAGTCCAGGTACCATAACGGAAGGGAGGGCCACTTCATCAGCTGTGATTCCGTCGTCTTCACAAGGGGCTGCACTTTGAAATAAAAAGTGGGTTTTGGTTTTTTGTTTTTGAGACATGGTCTCACTCTGTCACCCGGGCTAGAGTGCAATGGTATCATCACAGCTCACAGCAACCTCAAACTCCTGGGCTCGAGCAATCCTCCTGCCTCAGCCTCCAGAGCAGCTGGGACTACAGGTGCTCACCACCACGACTGGCTAATTTTTCTATTTTTAATAGAGACAGAGTCTCATCCTTGCTCAGGCTGATCTTGAACACCTGGCCTCAAGCAATCCTCCTACCCTGGCCTCTCAAAGAGCTAAGATTACAGGTGTGAGCCAGGGAGGGCCTTCTTGCTGTGTCACCCCATGGAGGATCGTGGAAGGGCAAGAGAGGGTGATGTGGGTGGCCTTTTATAAGGAACCGACTCCTGCGGTGATGGCATTAACCCATTTAGGAGGTGACTCAAACTCCTCTCCTTAGGCCCCACCTCCCTGCACCCCCACGTTAAGGATCAAGTTTCCAACACGTGAGCTTTGGGAAGCACATTGAAGCCATTGCCGTGCCTTTCTTGGTTTGGGCCTCTTTGTCCTGCCGATGACAAGTTATTATTATCCATCATCGCTTCCTCCTTAGCACCTGCAGACGTCATCTTCATCATTAGACACCGCCTTCCTTAAGGGCCTTCGAAAGCTTCATTTATAGACAAGGGACACATTCTATGTCCATCAGTGCAAAAATGAATTAAGCTCATCATCAGCTGTGATGGGGATGATTTTTAAAACTTGAATTTAGTATACAATAATGGCATCAGAATTGGTTTGGTTTGGGTTTCTCTAACTCAAAAGCAGCTTGTTAAAATGATCCTTTGGCTCTATTGTACTTTGTCACACAGTAGAATAGTGATTTCCAATTCTAAGGAGCTAGATCAAAACGTGTTGTTCTTTTTACCATAGGAGGAACATCCCATTGCTCTTTAGCTTCCAAATCCAATTGTGCTTAAAATTTTACTTTCTGGGCATCAGAAAAAATATAGCAAGTGTTTCAGCTATAAAACTTGCTCCAAGGGTAAAACACTCCTTAAAATATGCCCTCATCTGGCTGGGCGTGGTGGCTCACGCCTGTAATCCTAGCACACTGGGAGGCTGAGGCGGGCGAATGGCTCAAGGTCAGGAGTTCGAGACCAGCCTGAGCAAGAGTGAGACCCAGTCTCTACTAAAAATAGAAATAAATTAATTGGCCAACTAAAAATATAGAGAAATATTAGCCGGGTATGGTGGCGCATGCCTGTAGTCCCAGCTACTGGGGAGGCTGAGGCAGGAGGATCGCCTGAGCCCAGGAGTTTGAAGTTGCTGTGAGCTAGGTTGATGCCACGGCCCTCTAGCCAGGGCAACAAAATGAGACTCTGTCTCAAAAAAAAAAAAAAAAAAAAAAAATGCTCTTGTCCCCTGTGCACAGAGTAAATGTACCCTCCAAATTACTGGGAGGAAGAAACCTAGGATGTGTCCTTTGATTACAGTGCAATTGCACTCCTCTAGAAGTGGTCTAAACATTCGCTTCTCCCATCCAAGTACTACCCAGACCCGACCCTGCTTAGCTTCCAAGATTTGACGAGCTCGGGCACATTCAGGTTGGTATGACCATAGATTGAGTATTTGTTTCTAAGATTAGAGAATGAGTTGAAATAAAATTTAAAAATTGCTCACCAACTAATGTGGCCATTTTACAACAGGCAACTCCAATCGACTTTTCCAGGCTTAGAAAAATGAGTTGTACTTCCTGTCCTTGAATAAAAAAAAGCAATTCTTGTGTTCTCGAAGAGAAGGGTAACATCAAGTTCATACAGCAGCTAGAAACGTGATAAATCCACCAGGGCCACAGTGATTCCTGCCTAAACTAACAATCCATTTATTGCTACAGTTCACTGCTGTTGTCATCACTCTCATGCCTCTAATTACCTTACATCTGTTTTATGTTTGAAGTTTACAACACTTGCCCACTTTGGCTACACTAGTTTACATCTAACACCAAACACATGTTTATGTTTACCACATACCAGTTCTGCATTCTTGGACTTAAAATTATATCAATTTATAATCCCATTAATGGAAAACTTATGAGAAGGATCCGGCTCTTTTAATAAAACTGGAAAGAACAACCATTTGGATGCTGTTAAGTACAAGCCCATACCAAGGGCCAAAGCTCCAATTAGATGCACCCTGCTCAGAGGAGTGGGCTTCGCGAAACTGTCTTGGCTGCTGAGCACAGACGATGGCTTGGGGTCCATTTTCTGGTACTTTAGGATGAAGTCCCCTTCTTCACTGGAAAGATAAAGAATGATCAAAGAGAATTTGGGTGTGCTTGTTCAAAATATATCAAATTTGAGTTGGCACCCTGGAACTTGGCATGTTTAAGGTCAAGTTTGTGAATAAAAGGAGTTTTCGATTTCGCGAGTGTAGGGGAACCGGGGGAGAAGTGCGTGTCACCAGCTGGCGGCAGCGTGGCCGTGCACAGCTGCCTGCGACAGGGCCGGGTGCGCGTTTGGACATCTGTATCTACTGCAGAACGGGTTCCAAAGAAAACTGCAGAAAAGAACGTTATTTGGATCTTGGACCATTTCTGAAGGATTTCAGCTCCATAAAATAAAATTTAAAAAAAAAAAAACTTTGGGAACTGTAAAAGATTAAATTCTGCTCCCAGCACTTAAAGGAGAAACTACTCTTTCCCTCCCGCCCGCTCTGCCAACTTCAGTCCTTCTTTGGGTGAGGACGAGACTGAGAGTCCTGCTCTCTTTTGGAGTCCTGCATCCATTAACAGGAAACGATCTTCAAAACCAGTAAATAAACCAGAGATTTGATGGCCTTTTGATGACCTTCCTAAGTAGCATTCCTTTAGAGCAAAAAATAGCCTCGTGTCTAGAATAAACCAGTGGGAGATGGCTGGTCCAGCAGGCTCGATGCTGAGGCCGCGCTGTCTTGAGGGAGATGCACTATGTTAGCCTGAACGGTCGCAACCGTTGCAGCTTTTCTCACCGCCTCACCGGGGCAGGCACCAGGTAGTAGAGAGCTTTCCCCAGGTACCTAAGAAGCTTGCATTAAGAAACCACAGACATCAGACGCAGGGAGAGTGTATCAGTTCATGCTGTTCCGAGAAGGTGCTAACCGAAAAGCCACTCTGGGTTTGTCTGTACTCAATGGTCGGCGCCTTTCCCTTGTGTCTGGCGAGCCACCACCCAACACGAAACCTAGGCAGCACTTGCACCCTAGATCTCTCCCTGCTCTGTGGGGTCTCTGGTCCTGTTCACCTGCACACACAGCGGCGCCCGGTGCCAGTCAATCCAGCATGAAGGTGCGGGGGCAGCAAAGGGGGGAGGGCGGGGGAGGGAAAGGAAGGCCTCACCGCCTGAACCCCGACGGGTCACATCGAGGCTCTTAATTCCTGCCTGCAAAGCAGCAGTAGTTTCTTCCATCGGGAAGCCTTTCGTTACACCCTGGGGATTTAAGTGGGAACCAACAGATCTTTAGGATCCTACAGAGCTCCTGGAAATTCTACTTAGACCTAAAGGACCTTCCTGGTTTATCTGAGATGAAATCTTTTGGTCTTGGGCTATGGGTCAAGGAGAACAATTTTGTCTCAGTTCAAGCCTAAGCCTCATAATTCTTTATAATACGTGGCCAGAACTCCTATAGCACCTCAAAAGCTATAGTCCTCACCCTCCGCTTTTAGTGAAGACGTATGAGCACGTGCACACGCCTGCACGCACACACACGCACATGCACACACACACACACGCCATACTTTCAGAACCAGATCATACACTGAGCTTGCTGCAGAGGCCTGTCAGGTGGTATAAACACGTAGAGCCAGTGAGGACGGGTGTAGGAGAGACCTCCTGGGAGGCCTTATGCCACATGTCTCTCTTAAAAGAAGAAGAAGGTGGTACTCAGCCCCAGGAAGTAGGGCAGCAGATAAACCCAGCTACTGAAGGTCTTCCATATTTTAAAGAAATGCTGAAAATCCAAATTTGTACATGAAATCTGGTTTTGTTTTCTGAGACAGGGTCTCACTGGGGCTAGCGTGCAGTGGCATCATCACAGCTCACAGCAACCTCAAACTCCTGGGCTCAAGTGATCCTCTGGCCTCAGCCTCCCGAGTAGCTGGGACTACAGGCACACATCATCATACCTGGCTAATTTTTTTCTCTTTTTTTGTAGGGATAGGGTCTCACTCTTGCAAAGGCTGGTCTCAAACTCCTGTCCTCAAGTGATCCTCCTACCTCAGCCTCCCAAAGTTCTAAGATTACAGGCTTGAGCCACTGTGCCTGATTTTTAAATGTTGACAGAAAAACATTAAACACTGTGCAAGCCAAAAGAATTTATCAGCAAGCTGCTTGGATCGAGCAGCTTTTCACTTTTGCTTTCAAATTTTAATTCATTCTCTGAGAGAATCAAAACTTTCAGTATCTGTTCTTCTTTCTTGGTAACTATTGCGTTTATAATCTACTGGATGATCAACTTGAAGCTTTCACAGGTATTATTTCATTTAAACCTGACAACAACTATATTAGTCACTTTTTTTGGTGTTATTATTATTTGTGGACAAGGCACTGTGGCCCTGCAGAGGCGTTGTGACATGGTGGGGGCCACAGCCTTTAGCACGGGACCAGCCTTGGATAAACTTAGCACTGACTAACTGGGCGGTCATGGTCAACGCCCTCTGTCTCCTTATTTCTAAAATGAGTGACTATTGCAAGAAGTGGGAATAATGTGAAAGAGAACCCAGCCAGGTGCCCAGCACAAAGTGGATTCTGAATAAAAACGGTGGCTCCTCTAATGGGAACCGACCCCAGAGGTCACAGAGCTGGGGACGGGTGGAGCTGGGACTCCAGCTCAGACCTCCCACCGCCAGAGGCCTTACCCTCCCGGCGCTGCGCTCTGGCAGCTGCAGGGGTGGCAGCGGGATTGCATTCTGCTGGGCATGTATGTCAGCGGCAGCCCACAAAGCCGGGACGGTCTTAGCCCATTCGGGCTGCTGCACCTCCTCCCAGATGGGCCTCCTATGCGTCTTCACGTGGCAGAAAGAAAAAAGGAGCCAACGTGCTCTCTTCAACCTCCATTTGTTTGTTAATTTCAAAATATTAATAGGGTACAAATGTTTTTGTTATGTGGATGTTTTATAATGCTTAAATCGGGCTTTTATCGTGCCCATCACCTGAATCACTGCACCCCGCAGGTAAGTTTACCCCTCCCCCCGCCGGGTTTCCAGTGACCCGCACCCTGTGTGCCTGTGGTGCCCATCCCTTCGCTCCCGATTGCTTCCCATCTGTTTCACAAGGGCACTGATCCCACTTGTGAGGGCTGAGCCCTCATCACCCAGTCCCTTCCCGGAAGGCCCCACCTCTCATCCTGTCGTGCCAGAGACTCTCAGCATAGGGTTTTGGAGGCACGCACGCATTCAGACCATTGCAGGGATTTGGGTTCTATGAGATACATTTGTCTGCCATATAACAAGGCTGCAAATTCAGTCTACACATGTTCCTTCTAGACCTGTCATCCTTTACATGGAGAAACACGTATAAATACATTGATCACTGAAAAGGCTTTCAAAACAGCATGTAGAGTGTGTAACCATTTTACTTCTTTCCAAGTACGTATGTGTGTGTCTATGTGTACGTCTGTGTATGCACTAAAAAAGAAGTGGATGAACAAATATCAAGGTGTTAATACTGGCCAGGCACGGTGGCTTATGCCTGTAATCCCAGCACTTTGGGAGGCCAAGGTGGGAGGATTGATTGAGGCCAGGAGTTCAAGATCAGCCTGGGCCACATAGTGAGACCCCATCTCTATAAAAAAAATTTAAAAGTTAGGCAGGTGTGGTGGCATGCACCTGTAGTCTCGGCTACTCGAGAGGCTGAGGTGAGAGGAGAATTGCTGGCACTCAGGAATTTGAGGCTGCAGTGAGCTACGATCACGCCACTGGACTCCAGCCTGGGCGAGTGTCTCCTAAAAAAGAGACACTTCTTTTTGTCTCTTAAAAAAGAAGAAAACTTTGGTCATCTCTGGTAGCAAAACTATTTGTGGGTGTTGAAATTACAGTGGTTTTTAAATTTTCTTCTTTTTATTTACCTGTAATTTCTAATTTTGCTCAAATGCTCATGCAATAAGAAGAAAGGGTTTTAATCTAGTGAGGATTATCTATTGTGTGGAATGTCTGCCTAGTGACCTCCTCGTGTTGGAGTTATTTCTAGGCACCTTGCTGAGATGTTAGGGTCTGCAGAAGCTTCCCCTCTGACACCAGCCCAAGCCCTATCCTGTCACACTGCGCCTGGAGGGAGCCTTGACATCCCTGTTTTAGACCCAAGAAGGTCTGATTCCAGAGAACTGCTCTTTTCATGGGGAGGCCCCCTCGCTTTTTGCAGAGCAACTGTGTGGACGGCGAACATCTTCGTGCCATCATCAGGCACTAAAGCAAGCCTAGCCCCAAGTTGTTGGCATCCTTCCCTTTCTGCTCTGTCTCCATTCCCAGGTGACGAAGCAGCCACTGGAATCAGGGGTACATGCGTGGATGTATAAGGATCGGCTTCCTCCGTAGGCGCTGGCTCACAGGCTGCACTGAGATTGCCTTCAGAATGTCTTTCAGTGAAAAGAACCTCGGACAATATTAGCAAAGCTGCGTCCTACGGCCCCTCCCCTAAGCTGATGGACTTGCGGCTTCCTCTGGGAACAGAGACTAGCGCTCCCGCAGATTCCACATTCTCAGTTTAGTCCTTCCTGCCAGATAAATGACTCTAGGCAAAATTGCCACGTTTCTCCACTTTGCCCGTCCGCCCACCAGCCAGGGAACTCCTGGCCTTGGACACCTTCCTTCAGCAACGCCAGAGCCCTGGCACGGTCACGGCCCGCCGCCTTCCCTTCCCCTCCCAGAACACCCCATCCCGATCTGCTGTTTCCTTCTCATTCCGAGCTCCCCTCGGTCCATTATAAAATGATCTTTATTCCCTCCATTAGAATTCCCGCTCTCAGCTGGCTCCCAAAGAAGAAAACAATGAACTTGGTCAGTCTGAGGTGGCAAATGATGGATATGGATTTATGGGTGCCTGTCCTGGGAAAACATGCTCTTGGGAGAGGGGGAGACACGGGAAATTGGAGAGGGCAAGGCCTAATCCAAAGAGAGGAGCGGCGAGGTTGTGGCTGCGGGCGTGGCAGGGACGGAGGCCAGGTCTGCAGCCTGTGCCTTCCCAGAACCCTGAGTGCAAAGCGCAGCCACGGCGTCACGTGCGTGTGGGGTGCTCTGGCTCGCTGAAAGCCGGCCCCTGCACACCCCGATTACCTTTCTCTGCCACAGGCTGTACTCAGGTTCCCCGTCCACTTGGCAAGGCCTTCTCTGTTCAACTTCCAGATGGAGGACAAGTGGCCGGGCGTGGGCGGAAGCCTGGAGCTGACCCATCTCTGCCCGACTCACACAGCCTTGGGGAAGCACAGTGACCTCGCCCTTAAACTCTGCAAAATGGAGGGATGACACGAACCCACTGGTTCCCAGACTCTTGGATTTTATAGCAAAGATTTTTGTAAAATGTTTTGTTTTATCTCAAAAAGATACTTTTAAAAAACATCATCTAATAAAACAAGATACTTTACACCAAAAAGGGAGAAAAACAAAATCTCAGAGTAAAACTTGATCATTTAAAATGAATAAATGTAGTTTCTTGGGAAAACGCACTACAACCTTCCTTTCTCTTGAGTTGGGAGCAGGAGACACTCCGGCCTGGAAAGGCCCCTGAGGTCCCTCCAACGTCGCATCCTGGGGAAGGAAAATTAGAAATGAAAAGCGAAGCTTTGGGGCAGAATCAGGGAAGCTCCTTCAAAGCCAAGGAGGACGCTTGAGAACTTGGGACGATTGCAGACTCCGAGTCTCAGCAGAGGCTTTGCGATCTAGTAAGACTTTAAGAGGAAGAATTTAAAAATCCATCTGTTTGCCTTGGGGGGCTCAGAGCAAGAGCAAAGCTTAAAGCTGATAGGCTCATGATAATATAACATATTCATTAGGTAATAAAGGGTAAAATAAATGACTGCATGTTCGGAGGTTGCTCCAGCTCCTCATTTATACAGCTTTTAGGAAACTCACTTCGCATGCCCCAGCGGGAATGGCTTCTCCAAAGCCGTTTCCCAGACTGAATAGCTGTTCATTATGTCTTCGGGGAGGGTTCCATCTGCAGTCACGAATCCCCATGAAAATTTGTGGGAAAATATCCCTGCTCTTTCATTACATCTAAAATGTGATCACCCGATATTAAAACACAAAGAGTGGTTGCATTTTAAAGGTGAACTGCAGAGCTAAATTGAGACTTGACTTAATCTCATTTTTATGGGCTGATTAATGTCCCGAGTAACCAGGCTGGGAGGAGAGTTAATGCCTTTTTCCCTTTAATGGAATGCACCACATTTCTTGCTTTTTATCAGGGGAGCACATCAGCCTCCACTGCGATTCGTTCAGAACAAGATTCAAAGCCACTGTCACAACTTTCCTTGTGCCAAGTGGGCCCAGAATTATTCATGCTCCAAAAGTCCTGCCTTTCAAAGCTTTAACCCTTAAGATAAGAAAAAGTAAAATAAATTGGAAGTTGAGATTTTTTCACCAGAAGCTAGTAGCATCTATTTGTGACAGCCTGAAACCTGAGTTGTGTTGAGATGATGCATAAACTCTTCCACAAAAGTAATAACCACTCTTTGGGTAGCTACTCTGAGCAAGGAACTGTGCCAGGCGCTGTGCATATTTTTTCTGAGCCACACGAAGAGGTTCAGCAACTTGTCCAAGGGGTGGATGTAGTCTTGCCTGGCTTAGGAAGCTGCCTTGCTTCTCCCCTTCTAGGCCACCCCAACTCTGTAGACTCTGTCAACCTTGGTCAGATCAGCAGCGGTGTAAAGAAGACATCCTTTCATTTGTTCATTGACTCATCAGGGAAGAAATTAAAATTTTATGGAGCTCTTTCCAAAAGCAACATGGCCAGGCTGGGCAGATTCCTCTGCAGCTCCCACGCCCCACCCACGGCCACCACGCAGCCTGACACACGTGGCCGTTTCACTCTCAGCCCTGCAGCAGACACCTCCGTGACCCAACAGGCCACGTGCACGCCCATTATGAAAAATATCGATTATCACCATGGTATTACCAAAACACTTTTGTAGTGCTTTTCCTGTCCCAGAACTCTTCCCCTTGAGTTATTTCATTTGAGAAATGACCTTGGGCAAAGAGTGGAGGAAGAAAGATAAATGACTTCGTGGCGATTTGGTTTGGGAGAGTAGATCTATAGAGAACACCCAGGCCCGCAGGGTGTAGAAATGACTCACCCATGGTGGCAATAGAACTCAAAGTGGCTATAGGTCACTGTCACTTAAATGTATAGGATTTGGGTCTCCACCTTGATCTTAGCCAAAAGACTGAGACACAGCTATTTTGGTTCCCAGCAGCTCCTGCGTTAGGCTGGATTGTGAAGAAGTTACCATCTTCCAATACATCCGCCCTTTTCTTCACACTGCAGGATCTCCAAAAGCCACCCCACACACACACACACACCATTAACAATCACTGTCAGGAAAGAATAGAACCTATTCGCACTAAAGTGTAACAACCAAGCACAAACCACCACTTACCTGCCATTTGCATCTCAATTGGTTGCTTTAAAACTATGGCACAGAGAAGAGTCCACATCAGCCTTTTTGCTTTTTAATGATGTTACCCTTAAAAGGAATAGTAGCTAATAATAGCCAGAGTGTATTTCATACTCATTGTTTTCCAGGCACTGTTCTAAGCATGTATTAACTCATTTAACCCTGCCACAGTCCTTTGATGTAGGTGCTGTCATTATCCACATTTTATAGATCATGAAACGAGGCCCAGAGAGGTCAGGTGACTTTCCCAAAGTCACAGAGCTGGAAAGTGACAGCTGGGACCCAGAGGAAACATAACAGGGTTCGAGTCAGCAATTCCACCAAGCAGTGGTATGACCTTGAACCAGTCCCTCAGCCTCTCTGGGCAGCCAGGACACCGGACTCGTCTCTCTGGCCATACCCAGCTCTCTAACCTGGGGACTCAAGCTCCTCTGTGACGTCCCTCACGCCACCCCTGAGGGCTGGAACCTAGTCCGTTTTCTTAGTAGCAGGTGCGAACCAGACCCTCCCCCGTTTTGAAGCCCAGCGGGCCAGGCACGAAATGCCTTCTGTAAATGCCTAGCTGTAGCCGGGTGCAGTGGCTCACGCCTGTCATCCCAGCACTCTGGGAGGCCGAGGTGGGTGGATCGTTTGAGCTCAGGAGTTAGAGACCAGCCTGAGCAAGAGCGAGACCCTGTCTCTACTAAAAAGAGAAATAAATTAATTGGCCAACTAATATACATAGAAAATTTTAGCCGGGCATGGTGGTGCATGCCTGTAGTCCCAGCTACTCAGGAGGCTGAGGCAGGAGGATTGCTTGAGCCCAGGAGTTTGAGGTTGCTGTGAGCTAGGCTGACGCCACGGCACTCAATATAGCCTGGGCAGCAAAGCGAGACTCTGTCTCAAAAAAAAAGTCCAGCTGTGACCGCATTCCTGTTCCTGTAATGGGGACATCAGCCCAATTTCCCCTGACCCCTTCCGGCTCTGTCCTACCCCTGGATCCTTGTTCATTCGCCATTTAGACTCCAGCAAGGGAGAACATTTCACTATTAACGTGGCGCTACTTGCGCGGGGGCGCCTGGCGCGGCGCTTCTCCTCCCCGGCTGCCGCCTGGCTGCCCAGGAGCCGATTCTCCGTCCCAGACTGCGGCTTCGCGGCCCAGCCCGGGAGGAAGGAGGAAGATAGCCACAATCCCTTCAAGCGCATGTCAGCTGTCTGATTTATTTTCCCGTTTGCAAACCCTTCTTCTCTCTTTTTCATTTCTGCTACAAGAGTCGTACCTGGAAGCTGCCACGGGCTTTGGCTACCTCGCGGCCCCGACAGTCCGAGCGCCTTTCTTTCCTGACCTTGGTGCTGGGACTGAGAAGACGGGACTTGATTTTAGTGTTACAGGTTGTGGGGACTTTTGTTCTGTTAGTTGTTGTTGTTGTTGTTTGTTTGTTTTATGTTTGTGTCTTTTTGCCTGAAGCAAGCAGCCAAGTGGGGGAGCCCAGGCTCTCTCGAGGGGAAGGGAGAGGCCCTGTGCAGCCCCCTCCTGGCAAGTGACATGGGCCTTCTCAGGCCTGGCGGCGTGACTGACACTGCGCCCGTGTTGCTCTTCAGGTGCCAGCGCGCTCTACCTCCGCCCGGAAGACACGTCCTCTTTTCTTTCTTGATGGCAAAGCTTTGTCAAACCTGCGTAAAGGCAACGACAACGGGTAAAGGGACGGCATTCCAGAACCAATCCCTGCCTAAGATGATGCCCTGCTCCAAGAGAAAAGGAAACTTCTGGAACAACTCACAGAGCAAGAAAAACCGGACCATGGCAACAAACGGAGAATCCCATCAGTCCAGAGCAAGAGCGCTTTTCCTGCACAAAGAAAATGAGCAATTTCAGGAAGTCTCCGCCTCCCACAGTAGGTTGCCTCTTAGAATGCATCATGCGTGGGAAACATGATATACATGCTTTGCAGAGGAGAGGAAACAGCAATTAGCAAAATCCCCAACAGGAAGTATTGAATAAGATGCTGCCTTTACCAACCTCCAGGTTTTCAGGAACAGGTTTAGTAACGTCAGCGGGAAGCCTTTAGGAGACTGAAGGCCACCGGTCAGAAGCAAAGGCAATCCCAAAGTCCCCGAGTCGCCTCGTGCTCACGGAATTCCAAGGGTGGCCACATACACAGGGCTTCTCTGAAAGAGAAGTGCAGCCTCCAAGGGCAAGACCAAAGTCAGAACCCCAAAATCACCAACGTCTAAAGCTACACTCATCAAAACTGCTGACCTGACTCCTGAACGAGAAGCCGAAACATGCGACGGAGGGGGCTGCCGTAGCCCACCCTGCGCATAAACCTGCTGTCTTAGAAGTTGCTGACAAACTCATTAAACCGGTTTTTACAAAGAAGTTTAGATGCATGGGGTCTTTCTAGCATCTTGTGGAACAGATGATGCTCAGCGGGTCTGTGCCCCGTTCCGTCCCCGCCCGCTTTGCCCAGACCAGCCAGGGCTGCGTCTGCTGTCTCCTTGCCGTCTCTGACCCGGGCGTGACCACAGCAGGTCTCTCTTAGAAGTCCCCGTTCCAGCAGCACTTAGAATCTGAGATTTATTTTGTACTCGTGACCTCGAGGATGTTTACTGCCAAGTACGCCTCCAGCCAACTGTGCCCAAGTGACTGTCTCAGGTTGAAGTTAGCTGCCACTTCCCTCGGAAGGACGGGACATCTAACCCAAACCCCAAGCCAGAAGCCCCGTGTAGCCCTTGCTAACTTTCTCTCCCGGGGCTGAATGACTCTTGCACGTGCAGCCCTGGCTGGCGTCCTGGCCAAAAGAGGACGACACTCAGCCCCAGACGCCACCTGGCACTTGCCTGCGTCCTACAAGGGCCCTGTCCTCTGGGCAGCCATGCGGCTCAGATCAGGACAACGGCCTCCGCCCTCTAGATTTTGGGCGTCTCACTCAAGGGACATCAGTGCTGCCAGCAGTCCCTTTGACCCATCCCACCCGGGCCTGGTTTCCTTCCTCTTCTCTCGAGTCACTGAGTCCCAGGTTCCTGGCCTCCAAGCTGACCGGAGATGCAATAAATCCCGGGAGGATGAGGTGATCGCTCAGGCACAATTTGAAGGAAACCAGGAAGTGCATGGTTTATAGTTTGCAAGAGGGACAGACTTAAAAGGAAAGGAAATCATGCCTTTCCAATGGGTGGCAGACAATCACAGGATTTTTCACTGGTGAATGAAATGCATTGATTTATTTCCTCACCTACGTTCGTGGCATGTGTTTGCAGTGTCTCAACCGACAGAAAGACAAGGAAGGCTCGCAGAAGGAAGGAAATAGGGAGACACCGTGGGAAGTCCTAGAGCAGAGGAAGCCTGGAAAATGTCCATTAATTTCTCTCTTTTTATGGCATACAGACAATCCCATGAGCACAAGTCCTCCAGATAGAGAAGCAGTCCCAGGGACACTTCCCCCCCAAATGTCTCTGTCTCTATAAACTTTTTAAAAAATACGTGCGCAGCATAAAATTTGCCACTTTAACCACTTTGAAGTATGCAGTTCAGCACATCAAGTACATCACGTCATTGGGCAGCCGTCACCCCCACCGTCTCCAGGATTGCTCGTCATCCCAAACCGAAGCTCCGAACCCGAAACACTGACTCCCCTTTTCTCTCCCTGAGTCCCTGGTGACCTCTGTTCTGTTAGCGCTTTCTGTCCCAGTGAATCTGCCTTTTCCAGTTGCTCCATCTAAGTGGAATCATGCAGTGTGTCCGTTTGTGTCAGGCTTATTTCCTCGCAATAGTATTTCCAACGTTCATCCATGTTGTAGCGTGTGCCGGAATTCACTCCTCTGTCAGGGGACATCCCTTGTGTGTGTGCACTATGAGGACACATCGTTTGTCCATTCATTTGTTGATGGACAGTTGGTTGTTTGCGCCTTCTGGCTGGTGCGAACAGTGCTGCAGTGAACATGGGCCTGCAGCAACTGCTCGTCCCTGCTGTCCATTCCCTAGGCTGTGTGCCTGGCAGTGGCACCGCCGCACCATGTGATAATTCCACTTTTAACTTTTTGAGGACCCACCAGGCTGCTTCCTGCAGCAGCTGCGCACCCCATGTTCCCATCAGCAGTGCACGAGGGCTCCAGTCTCTTCACATACTTGCTGTGTTCCAGGGTTTTCTTTCTTTCCTTTTTTTTTTTATTATAGCCATCTTAATGGGTATGAAGTGATATCTCATTGTGGTTTTATTCGCATTTCCCTAATGGCTAGTGATGTTGAGTGCTTTTTCGTGTGCTTATTGGCCATTAGACAAACACTTTTGGCCTCTTACTTATCTGAAGTGTTAAAGCACCAGGGTTATTAATTTGCCCTGAGAAAAAAATTATTCTAAAGTTCTGTGACAGGATAATTTTAAAATGTCATTCTCCTTGCATCTGCATATTTTAATCCATAAATAATAGCCATTAAGAAACAAAACAAGATATCCATCAGGACTGAGCAGCTCTCTACTGTCTTCCCTTGCCGTCAGCCAATGGGACCTGTGCGCTCATTCAGCAAATGCTGACTGCGCGCTGCGCGCCCTTGTGCCACGCACAGTGTAGGCCTGGAGTGACCACAGGGTGATCGAGTCAGGCAACTTCTGTCCTCCTGGAGCTTTTGATCTAGGAGACAAGTGACTGACGTAAAGCAACGCGCGTCCGTGAACAAGAGGAGAAAACCAAAACCAATCCATTTCTTGCTCCTTCAGCAGCCTCCAGGGTGGCCCTCCCGGGGTCCCTGTCTCCTGAAGTTCATGCTCTGTGTAATCCCCTCCCGCTGAAGGTGGACTGGATGCAGTGACTTGCTTCTAATAAACAGAACACAGCAGCAGTGACAGGATATCACTTCTGAGATTAGGTGACAGAAAGACCGTGGCTTCTGTTACAGCCATCGGCTCTTGTTCCCATGCTGGCTTTCTCCCAGGAAGCCAGCTGCCCCCTGTGCGCTGCCCAGAGGAGAGGCCGATGTGGCAGAGAACTGGCATCTTCAGCCGACAGCTGTGTGAGCGAGTGTGGACGCAGACCCTCCCCACGCTCGGCCTGGAGATGGCCACGATGCTGGCCGATGCTTTGACTGCGGACGTGTAAGTTCTCAGCGTGTGTCTGGTCTGGAGACCCTTTGTCCCCGAGACCCTTTCTGAGGCTCTCCAAGGTCAAATATATTCTCATAATAAGATATTTTATGTCTTCTCAGGCCGGGCGCGGTGGCTCACGCCTGTAACCCTAGCACTCTGGGAGGTCGAGGCGGGCAGATTGCTCAAGGTCAGGAGTTCAAAACCAGCCTGAGCAAGAACGAGACCCCATCCCTACTATAAATAGAAAGAAATTAATTGGCCAACTAATATATATAGAAAAAATTAGCCGGGCACGGTGGCGCATGCCTGTAGTCCAGCTATTTGGGAGGCTGAGGCAGCAGGATTGCTTGAGCCCAGGAGTTTGAGGTTGCTGTGAGCTAGGCTGACGCCATGGCACTCACTCTAGCCCGGGCAACAGAGTGAGACTCTGTCTCAAAATATATATATATATAGTATGTCTTTTCTTACTCTCTTTTCTCCCCAGTGTACAGTGGCACATTCCAAAGGCTATATGACGTGATATTGCAACAGATCAAACGCAGAAGCAGATGTAAGAATATAGCCGTCTTCTTTTAGGCCATACATTAAAGAGATTTTCAAAAATATACAACATTACCATGCTTCTCACTAATTTTTGTTTTAGAAAATTCAGCTACTTCTTATTAAAAATGGGTTATTTATATTAATATGTACTGGGTATATTACTGTTGTTTTTAAATAAGTTAATACATATTTTTAAATTTTTTCATTTGAATTTCTAGTATGATAAATATCTCTAGGTTAACCCACATCAGTTAAAGCTCATGTAGGTCTTTAATCATTTTCAAATGTATACAGGGAAGTTCATGTTTCTGCTTAGCATATGCAAAGCTAGAAAAGGCATGGATCCTGCACTTACAACAAAGACGAAAAAAGATCTGGCAATCTGCACATTCACAACTTTTCTTGAACCCATCAGTTTCAGGGCCACAAACTGACCTGAAATCTAAGCAAAGAAAGGAACCTCCAAGGAGAGAGGGAAGATGAGCACTTGATTACCTGTGGCAGACACCAGACAGGCTGTTCAGGAGAATTCAGCTAAAATGTGCAATGAATTGCTGAAGGCTAAATGTGGGTTAGTGTGAGGGTACAGAACTCCTGGGAGCCTGAACACAGGGGACTTTGTGCTATCCACAGGTTCTTCTCCATAGATGTCACTGGGTGCTCACAACAAAGTCTAGGGGCAGGACAAGAGTCCCAATAAACCTCCTTTGTGGTGCTGCTGGCCTGAGGAGGGAGAATAGTAGTGACAGAAAGAAAAACCCAGAGACATCCCCCATCCTGTTTTCCTATCACCCATATTGAATAAGAGCCTACGCTGAAGCAGGAAGAATATAAACTCTGATGTCCTTAGGGCACTGCGGGAGACTCATTGCAGTGAGAGGAAGGAAAGAGAAACATCCCTCTAACCCTGGCAGAAAAATAGCTTGGGTCCAGAGCATCAGAGATCTCCTACCATTGGCGAATGTGGGTGGGTACAATCACTGAGCAGGCCCCACCCCCAAGACCCAGAAACACAGTGCTAGCCTAAGATGTAGGCTGAATCAGAACAACAGAGAAAGCCTCACATCCCACCACCAAGTGAATGCGTATCAGGCAACAAGTAACAAGTCTAGTGATAGGAGAGAGACAAGGGTATGGGAGAGACCCTGTCTAAGGTTCATGCACAAAGGAAAGCTCTAAAGCCAAGGGTGGAACAGACATTGAGAAAAATCTTCCAATAAACCAGTACCCACTCTAAACACAAAATAGCACTAGAATAATTTGATTTGAAGCCTGTGGTGCACTGAGGGTAGCCATAGAGAAAAATAAAACCTAAACCAGTGTCAGCTTTTGATCTCATTGACTTGACCCCTCAAAAAATACACTAAAGACCAAACCAAAAAAAAGCACTCATTTACAGGCATAAAATCCATTTACCTTAGCCCCTCTACTATATTCTAAACAAGATATCTGGCTTTCAAAAATAAATAAATAAATAAAAAACTACAATGAGGGAAGAAGCCAAAAAAAATTAACAAACTGCTAAAAGTTACAAATTTGCAGGTATGACACAAGTGTTGGAACTTTCAGAAAGTAAATTTAAAATAGTTTTCATTAATACATTAAAGGCTTTGGTGGTCAAGATAGACAATATGTAGATGAGCATGAGTAATTTCAGCAGAGGAAGTAATACATGAAGAACATTAAATGGAAATGCTAGACATAAAAAACACAATAACAGAAATGAAGAACATATTCAACAAAACTAAGGAAAGAACTGGTGAACTTAAAGACAGGTCAGGAAAAATTACCTAAATTGAAACACAGAGAAGAGGTTTAAAAAAAAGGTAGAAATAAAAGGTGGGGGAAAAATGAACAACCCACCCAAAAGCTGTAGGACAACATCAGATTGACATCTGTGTAATCTGTCCAGAAAGATGAGAGAGAGAATGTGCAAAAATAATAGAAAATATAGTGGCCATGATTTTCCAAAAAATTAATGGTAGATAACAAACCAAATGTTCAAGAATCTCAGTGAACACCAAATAGAATTAATCCTTAACAAAAATTATGCATAGATAGATCACATTCAACCTGCTGAACACCAGAGACAGAAACAAAACCAAAAAGTCTTGAATAGAGCTGGAGAACAACACAGTTTACATAAAGAGAAACAAAGAGAATACAGCAGAAATATGGCAGATGTTTTCAGAAACTATGCAAGTCTAAAAGACAATGGAATGACATCAGGCTGTGTATAATAGCTCATACGTAATCCCAGCACTTTGGTAAGCCAATGTGGGAGGATCACTTGAGGTCAGGAGTTTGAAACCAGCCTGAGCAAGAACAAGACCCCATCTCTATAAAAAATAGAAAAATGAGCAAGGTGTGGTGGCACACCTGGGAGGCTGAGGCGGGCGGGTTGCTTGAGCCCAAGAGTTTGAGTTTACAGTGAGCTACGATGGTGCCACTGCACTCTAGCCTGGGCAACAGAGTGAGAGCTTGTCTCAAAAAAAAGCAAAAAGTAAGACCCAATTACATGCTGCCTATAAGAAACCAATTTTAAAAATAAAGACATAGATAGTTTAAAAGTAAAAGGATGGAAAAAGATAAATCATGCAAACACTAATCAAAAGAAAACTGCAGTCACTATATTAATATCAGACAAAGTACACATGATGATAAAGGAATCAATTATCAAAGAAGATATGACAATCCCAAATGGATATGCACTTAATAATGAAACTTCAGAATACATAACATAAAAACTGACAGAACTGAGAAAGAAAAATAGACAAATTCACAATTATAGTTGGAGATTTCAACATTTCTCTCTATGAAATAAATAGAATAAATAGATAGAAAATCAGTAATGATAGCCCTGAACAACATGTTCAACAAACCTTACCTGATTAGCATTATTAAACACTTCATTGAAAAACTGCAGAATATACATTATTTTCAAGTCCACACACCCAACATTTACCAAGCTAGAACATATTCTGGGCCATAAAACAAATTTTAGCAAATTTTAAAAATTGAAATTATACAAAGTATGTTCTCTGGCTATAATAAAATTAAGCAAGAAATTCATAACTGAAAAATATCTGGAAAATCTACAAATATTTAGAAATTAGACAACACACTTCTAAATTACCTATGCATCATTGAAGAAGTCACAGGAAAATTAGAAAACAACTTGAATTAAGTGGAAATAAAAACATAACATTAAAATTTATGGGATGAGGCCAGGCGTGGTGGCTCATGCCCGTAATCCTAGCACTCTGGGAGGCCAATTGGGTGGATTGCTCAAGGTCAGGAGTTCAAAACCAGCCTGAGTGAGACCCCCATCTCTACTAAAAATAGAAAGAAATTAATTGACCAACTAAAAATATATATATACAAAAAATTAGCTGGGGATGGTGGCGCATGCCTATAGTCCCAGCTACTTGGGAGGCTGAGGCAGTAGGATTGCTTGAGCCCAGGAGATTGAGGTTGCTGTGAGCTAGGCTGATGCCACGGCACTCACTCTAGCCTGGGCAACAAAGTGAGACTCTGTCTCAAAAAAAAAAAAAAAAAAATTCTGGGATGCACATAAACAGCACTTATAGAGAAATTTACAGCATTAAATGTCTATCTTAGAAAGTGAGAAAAGTCTTAAATCCATTAAATAAGCTTCCACCTTAATAAGCTAGACAAAGAAGAGCAAATTAAATCCAAAGCAATCAGAAAGAAGAAAATAATAAAGATAAGAGAATTAATGAAATAAAAAATAATAGAGAAAAATCAATGAAGCCAAAGCTGTTTTTTAAAAATCAATAAAATTATAAACTTCCAGTCAGATTGAATGAAAGAAAAAAGAGGGAAGGCACAAATTCCCAACATCAGGAATGAGAGAGGGGACACCACTAGGAATCCTACAAACATTCAAGGAGCAATGACACAATATTATGAAAAACTCAGTACCTCCAAATTCAACAGCTTACATGAAATGGACAAACATTTTTTTTTTTTTTTTTTTGAGGCACAGTCTCGCTTTGTTGCCCAGGCTAGAGTGAGTGCCGTGGCGTCAGCCTAGCTCACAGCAACCTCAAACTCCTGGGCTCAAGCAATCCTCCTGCCTCAGCCTCCCGAGTAGCTGGGACTACAGGCATTCACCACCATGCCCGGCTAATTTTTTCTATATATTAGTTGGCCAATTAATTTCTTTCTATTTATAGTAGAGATGGGGTCTCGCTCTTGCTCAGAGTGGTTTTGAACTCCTGACCTCGAGCAATCCACCCGCCTCGGCCTCCCAGAGTGCTAGGATTACAGGCGTGAGCCACTGCGCCCGGCCGGACAAACATTTTGAAAGACATAAACTTCCAAAGCTCACTCAAGAAGAAACGGGTGACATGAATAGTCCTGTATCTATTAAACTTGATGCGTCCCCAATGTCCGGGCCACAGACGGACACCTGTTAGGAACGAGGCTGCACAGCAAAAGGTGAAGGTGGTGGGTGAGGGAAGCTGCATCTGTGTTTGCAGCCGCTCCCCTCCTCGCGTCACCGCCTGGGCTCCGCCCCTGTCCATCAGAGGTGCCTTAGATTCTGCATTATGATGAGTTGAATATCTCATTATATATTACAATGTAACAATAATAGAAATAAAGTGAAAAATAAACGCAATGCTTGAATCATCCGAAACCACCACCCCCCCAACCCCTGGTCCATGGAAAAATTGTCTTCTGTGAAACCAGTCTTTGGTGCCAAAAAGTTTAGGGACTGCTATATTAAAGCAATTGAATTTGTCATTAAAAGCCTTCCAATAAAGAAAACTCCAAGCCCAAATTGCTTCCCTGGAAAATTTTACAAAACATTTTAAAAGGAGAAATAATATCAACCCTACACAAACCCTTCCATAACATAGAGAAGGAAGCAGGAATTTATGAGGCCAGCATTACCTGGAATATCAACATCAGACAAAAAGGTTACACGAAAAGATAAAAGCAAAGATACTTTATGAACATAAATGCAACATCATCAGCCAAATATCAGCAAACTTAATGCAGTAATATATAAAAATGACAACACGTTTGTCTAAGAGGGGTTTATTCTGGGTGTGCAAGGCTGGTTCAACATTTGAAAATCAATGTAGTTCACCAGATCAACAGACTGAAGAAAAAAATCATACGACTGCCTTTATAGATGCAGGGAGAGTCTTTAACAGAATTCAACATCCATTCAGGATAGGGGGAAAAAGTCTGCAAATTATAAATTAAAGGAACTTCCCTCAATCTTATAAAGCATATTCTTCAAAAATTACAGTTATTATACCTAATAGCAAAAATGTAAAATTTTCCTCTTAAGATTGGGAGCCAGGCAGGGATGCCTGCTTCCCCCACCTCTATTCAACATCGTAAGGAGGCCCTAGTCAGGGAAATCAGGCATAAAGGTATAGAAATAAAAGTCATATGGATTGGGAAGGAAGAAATAAACCTGCTGCTACCTCCAGTGATGTGACTATCTGTGTAGAAGATCACAAAGAATCTACCAAAAAAGTTATAGATCAAATATGTGAGTTTGGCAACGACGCAGAATACAAAGAAAGTATTTATAAAACCAATTACATTTCTATATACTAACGACGAAGAATTGGAAATTGTCTTTTCCTAAGACAAATGCATTTGAGAACTATGACCCTAAATAATGCCAATAACCAGCAGTCGTTGGTCCGACCACTGTCTTCAGGCTGAGGAATGTTCAACCCTCTGCTTCATAAACTGCACCGACATTTGGCAGAGGTGATGCTTCTTCCCCCCAAACACTACTTCCTGCTTCTCTGAGTATTTAGGATAGCAGACCAATTTTTCCCAATCTATCACAAACCGATATTTTGTAAAATACAATAAAAATAAATGACTGGCAGAAATGAAATACAAAACAAAGATATACAGAATGACGCCCTATTTTTTAATTTTCCCTGTTAGATTCAACAGACATAAAATTACTCTGGCAAATTGCTATAAAAGTGTCTAAACGCTTCCTCTCAATGTTTGTGCTTCTCCCACCACGAACCAGGACAAAGCAGTGTGCAGAGCAGCCCCGACCCACGGCCGCACACACCGGGCGGCGGTCCCAGAGCTGCGTCGGCAGGGGGCGGGCAGTGCCGGGTGCTGCTGCAAGCGACAAGGCACAGCAGTCTAGGAGAGGCTGAGGCTTCACTTTGACTCCAATCAGTACGAGTTTGGGAGCAGTCCCTTGCTGGCCACCCTGAGGTTTCTTCACGCTGTCGTCTGAGCGCTCAGGGCTCCTGGTACCAGAGGAGGCTGCCGCTGAGAAGCCCATGGGCGACCGGGCCTGATTTTATTAAATGTGAACCGGTTCCATTTTTCCCTTTTCCACGCTCAAGAAAACAGTTTCCTCCCACTCCTCTAATATTCCTGTATGTTTTCTTTCTTCCCCCTCATTCTTTTTGTTTGTTTTCATTTCCTCTCTCTCTCTCTCTCTCTCTCTCTCTCTCTCTCTCCCCCTCTCTCTGTATATTTGCAACCGTAGAATATAGAAAATCAAGATGACTCAGGAGGACATACCACGTGGAGTCTTCTTGAAAATTGGTAAAGCTTTCTTCTAATACGCTGTCCAGAGCATTAATGTGTCACTATAACCAACCTAGAATTCTCTCTCTCTCTTTCCCTTCCTCTCTCCCTTTTGCTTTCTCTCATACATTCAATTTAAGCACAACTTGGAAAAGTTAAAGATTGACCTTTCATGTGCTAGTCATTCTGGTAATCCTTTGTACGCCAGACTCAAGTCAAGCATTCCGTGTAACCTGACGGTTCTGATTCCAGATTTTACCAGTGCCTGACAATTCCCATTTGACCACTCAGTTTACTTCTGAAATATCCAATATTCACTGCTTAGTAAGAAGCTGATTGTCTCTGAGTTGGTTGATTATTCTGGAAGCAGAAGGCTGCTCTTCCATGAATTCGATCATGTAGAAAATTCTTCTTGTGTTGCTCTCATTGACTGTTTTCCGAAAGGAAATTCTTTGAAGATCCTGTATGGATAAAGTGAACGAGTTGTCAAAGCATGACCAGGAAGGAAATTGTTGGAGTCTCTTTTGTGCGTTTCTGAGTGCCACTGAGGCCTTAGAAATACAATTTACATGAAGTTTGACATTTTGCGACTTTACAAACTATATCCTGATGAAGGTCACTGAAATTGCACCAGGATCTCCTGTTATTAGCAAATAATTATGATAAAAATCAAGACTATTGAAAGAGTAAATTCAATACATCATTTTTCCCCCACAGGCATTGCTATATATTTCCAGGGGAAAAATTACTCACTTTTAGAAAGGTTTGCTAATATAAACCACAAAAGGTCATCAGAATGTATTGATTTCTGCTTCTTTTGGTTAGGAGGTTGGTTTGTAGGGAAATCAGAGGCAACTAGAAGTAAGAGAATGAGATTATGTTTCTTCTCTCCCTTCCTCTGTCCCCCTCAAGAACCAAAAAGAAAATAAATTAACAATAATCTCTCCTTACTCCTAGAGTAAGGAGTTCATTGGAGAGGAGAATAAAAATCCTTTCCTCATAGATGCCAGAACAACATATAAAATGTGGAATCTTCCTTCAAGGAATTAAACCTGGAAAAAGAGGAGAAATTTCTTCCGATCCCCCCAAACCCCATTCCAGAAATAAGCTCTGCCTAGAATTCCTTCCTGAGGCTGCTGGTAGGATGCAGTGTTTCTTAGGAACAATGAGATCTAGGATTGGCAGGGTTTTGCCTTTCCTGCAAGGTAGAGACACTGTTTCCGAGGAAGTGTCGGTGTATATTCAATTATAAACAATATTGCAAATAGGTAGAGGTTTTATTGGCTTACTGCATGTAATTGTGTGTGGATACCATTTTCTATCCTCCTAAAGCAAACTTCATTGATTTAATTATAAATACTAGAGGAAGAAGGCATGATTCAAAACCTATATTTAAAAAGTAAGGAGAACTGAAAGTATAGAAAAAATAAAAATATGGAAAATACATGAGAAAAAGCCTATCTTTATTTCAAAATAGAATCTTAATAATAACTCCTATTTTATAATGTCTTTCCCAGTGAGATCAAAGGGCCTAACAGCACTGTAGAATTCTCATAATAGACGTTTGAGGTAGGAGGAAAAACACTGTGATCCTGTGACTCTCATTTTGTAAGTGAAAGAGATGAAACTGGAAGATGACATGGTTCACTGAATCTCAGTATAGAATCTTGGAACAAATTGCCTCTTTTTCAAAAACTGAAAATTGAATTCATCTTAGCTATGCAGTAGTAAACAGGGGCCGGAAGAAGAATCTTAGTAGAGAAGTAGCTGTAGCTGTGGTGGGTTTTACTCAGCACCTACATTGTTCCAGGCATTGTGCATCCAGAACACTAAGGAAGGTTCTGCAACTCCTCTCCATGTCCTGCCAAAGCTGCACAAAGCTGTGCTGCTCTCACCAGCCTTAGGTTGATGCTGCTTGGTTCCCCCTGGGGCACAAGGGCATGAGTTTCCTGCAATGGAAGGCCATGGGCCTTCGGGGGCGGGGCACAGCCCCACTAGGTGTGCCTTACAGAGGCACGCAGTCCCTCAGACAGCCTGAGCTGAGCCTCCAGCCAGCCAGGCTAGCAGGTACACACCAGCCTGTCCTCCAGCTGCCTGCCGTGGGCCACCAGTTTGGCCAGAACATGCACAACGCCCCATCAAACAGAGACTTAGCTGGTCCCATTAATTCAGAGTAGCTTTGTGCCAAGTTGGAGCTTGTGCTCTTAGGGGAAGCTCTGGCAAGCTCCATCCTTGTTGTGGGCAGTACCTGGTGAGGCTCACAGGCCTACCCTTCTTCTCAGCTTTCTCAGAAACCCCACCTTCATTTCTTAGAGGGGACTCCCTAGTGGGTATGGGAGGAGACCCAATCAAATTAATAGACTGGAAACATCACCTACTCAGTTTTGTTAGAGAACCAAAGACTGAGTGGTCATAAATTGTTCTGCCTGCAGCAAGAATTAGGGCAATTACACCAGATTTCAGTCAAAACTCTCAAGTGGCTGGACACAGTGACTCATGCCTGTAATCCCAGTACTTTGGGAGGCCAAGGCAGGAGGAATACTTGAAGCCAGGAGTTCAAGACTAGCCCGGGCAACATAGCAAGACCCTGTCTCTACAAAAACCTTAAAAATTAGCCAGTTGTGGGGGTGCACACCTGTAGTCCCAGCTACTCTGGGAGCCTGATCCAGGAGGATCACGTGAGCCTGGGAGTTGGAGGTTGTAGTAAGCTATGGTCATGCCACTGCCTTCCAACCTAGGCGACAAAGTGAGACTCTGTCTCAAAAAAAAAAAAAAAAAAAAAAAAAAAAAAAAAAAAAAACCTGTCAGGCAATGGACATCACCTTTTAGGGTGATGCCGAGCTCAGCGCTCACAGCCCACAGGAGCGCCAGAGGAAGCGCGGCGTGCTCCCACTGCACACTCCAGCGTGCCTCGGTAGCCCTGCGTCCAGCCCTGCGCTGTTGCTAAGGAACGGTGGCCAGGAAATACAGGTTCCATGTGTCTTGGGAGCTCAGTAAAGCGAGTTAAGAAGTGATTCTTGAGCGGGTAGCCAGGGTTTTCTCTAAAGGGGCGAGAGCCCTGTGCTCCGGACGCAGGCAGGCAGGCACACTCAGGCCTAGCCCAGGACAGGCCCGAAGGCTTGACATCATGGCACCAGCGCTGGCACAAGACAGCTTCGCAATTAAGCCAAAATCAAAAGCCTGTGTTCAATCAAGTCATTGGAAGACAAAGAGACTGTTGTGCAGAAAAGCAAAACCCAAGAGCATGATACAAAGAGAGAAAGGGCGTTGAAGTCAGGGCCAAAGGGGGCAGCCAAGCCCACAGCAGAAGCCCGGAGGTGGCCCGAGCCGTGCAGAGCCACGAGCAGGCACAAAACACGCAATCAAGGGGAAAGTTGAGGGTGTCGAACTGTCAGCACCAGTAAAACCCAAGTCCGAGGAGACGCAGAATGAGTGCGAAGGTGCAGGAGCCGCTGGGCAATGAGCAGGTGCTGGGCTGCCGTCCGTCCCACGCAGCACGTGTCCCAGGAAGTGGCTGGTGCTGATTAAAGACCTGGACAGAGGTGGGACACACAGATCAATTCCTGGGCTTGAGGAAGTCCCACTGACTTGTCAACATCTTCGGTAACATGCACAGGGGGCTGGTTTACCAGGACACTGGCAGTCACATTAATAGAAGCATGTGTGTCCCGACATTCTCAGCAGGGAGCAATACATGACTAATTGGTGGGGTTATGATTTGTACTCCTATCATTAAAGATGCATTGTGTTTTTAGTCCAATACATTTCTTGGAAGCCCAGATTCTCTTGAGAACAGTCCTCACTGGGTTTATGGATTATAGGTGCGATGAGGAACAAAATTTTAATTCGCCTCCTGCCTTCCTTGGAGATGAACTTCCCCAGACCTTCATCACCCAGCCCCCAGCCAGCAAGACGCTGAGCAACGCCAAGCGCTTGCACCACCTGTGCCCAGAGCGGTGAGCCGTGGCTTGGCCCTCTGTCAGCACAGCGGATGAACACCCTCGACAGGTGTGTGCTCATTAACAGGATGTGCAAAACAGGTATTTGTTGTAACAGGGAGCAGATAACACGTCTTTCCTGGTTTTAAACTGTCCTGCACCGATGTTGCATGTAATAGCTGTTCTATAAGTAACATTTTCCTGCAAGAGGATATCATAGTTTCAATATTTTTAAATCAAAATTAGGTACTTTCCTACTGTCTTGGGCAAAATATAAATGTAGAAAATTAAAGCAAATTAAAGATGCTCGTAAATGAAAACGAATAAACCTCAGTGGATCTTTGATTCTGCTGGAAGTCTAGCTCTTCCATCCGTGACCTGGCATGTGGCCTGCCACCTGTGTGTCTTTTGTGACATCGTGAGGGCTCATAAGGAGCAGTGCTTAGTGGTGATGGCTAACATTCACAACCTTGTTAGGAGCTCTGCTAAGTCCTCTTTTATTATTTTTTTTTAATTTTTGTGTACAGACAGGGTCTCTGTATATTGCTATAGCTGGTCTTGAACTCCTCACCTTGAGCAATCCTCCCACATTGGCCTCCCAAATGCTGGATACAGGTGTGAGCCACCAGGCCCAGCCCTGTGCTAGGTCATTATTTGCATTATCTCATTTAATCTTCTCAACAACCCAAAGTTGTAATAATGCTCTCCCCATTACGTCAGTGAGGAAACTGAGAGGTTCATAGCTCAAAGTCACACCATTAGTAACTGGCTGAACCCAGGAGGCCAAAACCATACACACTCATAGCAGCTACACAGACTGTAAAAACATTAAAGTGAGCGCTTTGGGAAAAAAATTCTTTCAAACAACACAAGTTCACACAAAAGCACAACGGAGGGAGAGATTTAGATGGCAGGCCCTTCTTTAGGACTTGAGGGAGGTGCATTTTCCCAGAGCAAGGGTGAAGATGAAGCCAAAGGAAATGGCCAGTTTGTGTTTTTCCAGGCGAAGTATTTATGTGAGGGATATTCTGAAGAGATGGGTTTTTCCCCCTTTCAGCCGTCTGCTGTTGCGATATCTCAGCCCTTAGCCCTGAGCCACAGAGGAGCTCTAGAACACCTCGAGCGGTTTCCCAACAGGTCCCCTTCCTCTGGGCCAGCCCAGGGGGACCAGCCCAGCTCTCTGCTTCTGAAATGTCTCTTGAGTTAATGAAAATCCTGCAGACCCTGTTGAACCTAATTTATTGCTGAGATCCATGAAAAATAGCTCCATAAATCTGCCTATGAAGAAAAGGTCGGTTTCCCAGGTTAGGATAAACAAATTGAGCATTTCAAAGCAACCTGTAGGCTACTTACCCCACTTTGCATATAAATGCCAACAACCACACCCCATTGTTCAACGAGTTGGTGAAGGGTATTGGGTTTTATTGTCCAACTAGCCTGTTTGTCACAAACCAGTCCCTTGAAAGATTTACTTCATAACCTGCTTCACAATCAAGTGTCAGGACAGGGAAATGACCCTTGGCTTGTAGCCATCCCAGATGGACAGACCATCCCGTAGGCAGCTTCCAGGGCACCTCCTTGCTCCACGGGCCTGTGAGATTGGTAGCCAGATGCAGAGTCCAGGGAGGGACCATGCTCAGGATCAAGCGTGATCAATGCTACCAAGTCTTGGCGGAGAGATCCCTTTTCCTATTTCCAGCCAGGAAGTTTGCATTTTAAAATGTCCACAACAATGTTGCTTTGAAAGGTTGTTTCCCTTTCCCACACTTATTCAACTTTTAATAAGCACCACAAGAGGGGGATGAAGGGAAGTTGATTAATGGGTGTAAATATACAGTTTGATAGAATAAGATCTAGTGTCTGATAGATCAGTAGGGTGACTATAGTTTACAATAATCTCTTGTATATTTCAAAATAACTGAAAGGGAATAGTTCAAATGTTTCTAATATAAAGAAAAGACAAATATTTAAGGTGATGAATATCCCAATTATACTGATTTGATCTTTACAGATTGTATAAATGTATTAAATTAACACAAGTGCCTCCAAAATATATACAATGGTTATGTACTAATTAAAAATGTTTAATAAAATATAAAACTAACACTACTGGAAGCAAGTTGACTTTGGTTTGGGCCAGGGCTCAGAGGAAATATAAAGAGATTTATAATATTTGAAGATATATAAATAAATAAAAGGAACATAGGAAACCAGAAACAATGTTTATAAGGATTAGGAGGTCATTCAGGACTTTTCCTTGCACACACACTCACACTCACACACACACACACACACACACATTTCCTTTTTAAAATTTACTTTTGGTTTTTTAAAGTTATCTACACAGTAAGTAATTTTCTTAAGAGAATACTATGTAATAATATGATAAAAGAAACATATAAAAGTCTAAATTATAAAACTATAAATGGATGAATAAGAGCCATTTGAGTTTTGAAGTAAAATGGAATATTTTAAAGAAGATGCTGAGTTTGGGGGAGGGGAAGGAATTTATAGCCTTTGGTGTGTTCTTGAAGGAAAGTGGTAGGGAGGTATTTGTTGCTTTTATTATAGCCTCTGGGCTGAGGTTCATCGCCCTGAAAAGAGAAGAGAATTTGCCCAAATTGCCCTAGTGTGGCCTGGTCTATGAAGCCATTGAGGATGAAATACTAAATCAGGTTGCAGATTCCAGTTTATCTACCTTTGTGACCAACAAAACTCTCAGTGGCTTGTTCTTGATTCCTTAGGGAGACATTGTCTAATGAAAGCTTTGGGTATCTTAAAATACTCCAGTGAAAGTACAACTCTTAGTTTAAGGAAGATTCGTGCTACACTTCTGGGTGAGAATTACTGTCTTCAAATGAGTTTAGAGACTACACCAAATTTGAAAGGTAGGCTGAGCCATTTGACCTTGGCAATGCTTCATTAATTTTCAGGCTCACTTGAATTTTTTTCTCTTCCACTTCCTTCACTAGTAATTTTTTTTTCCTTTAGGCTTCCCATACAAAAATGATAAAACCATAAAACAATGGTTAGGATAGAGAAACAAAAGAAAAGACAACACATTTTTGTTTACTGACAACCTGAATTCAGATGCCTGATAATGAAAGCCCTTAATCTGTCCTTCATCTAATTCTCTCCTTTGGATTTTGGAGGCCTACAAAGGTTATTGATCAAAGCTCCTCCCCACTGGGAGTTCACAGTTTAGTCTCCAAATCCAGGTGAGAAATACCCTCATTTAGGACAGCAGCTGCGAGTTAAAGTCTATAGTATCAAAACCATACCCACTACATTTAGTCAAAAATGCTTCGATGTGAACTTCTAACACTTAGAAAGAAAGAAACTGCTTTTAGAAGTGTGGTGTTTTTCCACTGTCCTCATCAGTTCCCTAGGGAAATTCCAAGGGGAAGAGACCAGGGATAAAGAGCTTTTTGTATTTCTCTTGGTTTTAACTGCTAAAACAATTTTTGTTCCATTAGGTTTGTAATGCGAGATCCTTCAGAGTGAATTTACACAACGGCCTCTGAGTTTATTAATTCATCACAACTAAGTTAGTCTTCCCATGTCTAAAAACAAATTGCTGACTTCTCACAAGTTCCAATATCTACTTATGCACTGCCTTGAAAATTGTTAAATGTAAAATTATTCCAGGTTACAAAGTCTATTCAATTAGCATGGTATATAGCATGCAATAAATAGCTATCAGCTGATCTTTCCTACATTTACTCAGATTTAGTCCAATGTCAAGCTAATCTTTAAGATACGGGTAGCTAAACACCATCTGAAATAGCCCCTAGAGGTCATCTGGCCATTAAGCTGCTAGATAGGATAGATCTCCTAAAAGGCTTGAGGAAGGACAAATGCCTTGAGATATTATCTAACTGCTTACCCAAAGTATCTCCCAGGGTTACTTATTAATGACTTTCCTGTTATCTTTTTCATATTCAAAAAACGGGGAAGGTTTGTAGAAGTTTGGCTAATCAGCCTTCCCTAGCAATAAAGACTGTGAAACTCTTAAAAAAGCAAATCCACTGGAAAGTTGCAGCCTTGCTACAAGAAATAACCCCAAGTGGTTAAGCTCGGCTCTGCCACCTTCCCAATTCCAGCTCCAGGTCCCTAGAATGGCAGCCCAACGCATCACACCAGCACACTGCGGATCAGCGCGGCGCTGGCAGACCAACAAAGACATGTGTAAACTGTGCCCCAAAGAAAGAGTCGTCAAAATTTGAAAGAGGGTTAAGTTTCATTATTTCATGAGATCCGAAATTCTTAGAACAATTATAAACCAACATATTTAATAGATACGAGAGGCCCAAATCAGTAAATTGAAAATGAATATTTGACACGCTAAATCCAGTCTGCAGGTGACTGACAGGTCTGTAGATCTCAAATTTGCAAAGATCTGAAATAATAAAAAGTCAAGTAAAAACAACCACTGTGTAATGAACACACGTTCTCAAATTGTAAGGAATGTTACGTTGGGCCAGTTCATCCAAGATTCGTGTGTATACTGATAGGAATGGCTACGTCTCTTCACAATGATCATATAAAGTGTTACCATTGCCCCATTTTATAGGCAAAAAAACTGAAGATTCAAAGAGCTTACATAATTTTCCCAAGTTCACATAGCCATGGAGGTTTGAAGTTATTTGGACTAAGAGGCAGAGAAGAGGAACAATTAGAGGATATGAAGAAAAAATTCCATCCTGGCCCCAAAGAGGCCAGTTCCAGAGTCACCGTGCGAGACGCCACTGCATTCGAGCTTTTAGCCTATAATCAACCCATATTGAAACCAGATTTACGAGCCCTTCAGAGGAGAGCTTTGTGATTTTCTAAAGCAGACATGTTTGGTATTTTAGAAGGTCAAACCCCCTATGGTGCAGTGTTTTTAATAAAATCAGTTCGGCAGAAATTAGAGACACACCAGTCAATTTCTAGGAAGCCTCTGAGCCATTCAAAATAACGGGGGAAATAACATAGAAGACCTAACTATGCACAGATCAACGTTTTCAAAACGGGTAGAACGTAAGGGGTGTAGATACAGAAACATCTTGGCAATTTTTGTCCCATTTGTCTCGTTGGGGCAAATTTCCACTCAGAAAAATTACTTTGCAGGGGAGTTACATGACTTGTAAACAAGGGCTGTTCCGGGTGGCCTGCCTTTTGGCAGCAGCAAACATCTCTTCAGGGGGAAACAGATAAACCAGTCCCCAGCCACACACATCGGCTGCATCAGGAAGATCAGCTAATCTCCTGCTCCTGGCAATTGCTACTCTCAGGGGGAAGCAAAAGTAAATTCTGTATGTTGTTCATAGTAAAATTCATTCAAAGTTAAGAAACCTGCAATATTTTCGTCGAAAAGCCAAGTCATGCTCAGACCTAACCAACTTTAAGGCTGGTGGTGAGGACACGTAATACTCAACGCATATCTACAAGGAGGGAGAGGATTTCGTTACTGGGGGGAAGGATGATCCCTTATGCAGCTGAACTTGAGCCCGAGAAAACTCAATGGGAGAGGCCACAAGCACAGTGCTTATTTCAGAGCATACGACTTTAAAGTCTTCATTGTTTTATTTCCTGAAGAATTGCTGAGTTCCCAGCTAATTGGTACTGGGGAGAAATGGGATGAACAGGGAATAACATCAGGGCAAAAAGACGAAGAAAAAAATTCGACTACACCTAGCCAATATGAAGACAGGCCATATTTATATCAGCTGTAAGAGCCAATGAGTGTGTATAATGGAGCAAAAAATCTTTCAATCTTCAAGCTGCAAAACTAATGTCTCCTGACTGAGAGCCGGAGTGGGCATGAGAGTGGAAATTTCACTGACTGCTAATTTTTATCAATTCTCTTTGGGAGGTTTAACAATTCTTTTGCTCCCTCAAAATGTAAGGCATGCATGCAAGAGCCATTGATCTCAAAAAGCATAATACAAATGCTATCATTTATTAAAATGTATATTTATTCCATAGCCTAACTTGTTTGGGGCAGATGGTCTATTAACTATTAAGTAATCTAGGTACTCATTTTTATACTAATCATTTCAACTCAGATTCCTCCATGATCTTGGCTAATGCACTTACTTGTCTTCTTGAACCCAAATTATGCTTAGCATAAAATATTATATATTGAATATGCAAAAAAATCTTTAAAAAATATTAATAAAACCCCATACTCAAATATGCAGGCTATAGGTTAATTTTTAAGCAAAAATTTTAAATGAACAAAATAATTGAGAAAAACTCCATGACAAATTATTCACACATTTAAGATAAGAAAGATCTCTTTGGAGAGGCAAGTACATAAATGTGGTAAAGTAATGTTTAAATTCAGGCTGGCCAGTGTTACCAGACAGAAAGTCTTAGAAGGGAGTAAACGTCATTATTTAGTGGTATTAGTTACCAGCTAAAGCCAATGTCCTTTTTGGTTATAGTAATAAAGTGATCATTTAGGAGGAAGAAACCTCATAATACTCTGTTGTTTAAATCTCAGTTGGTATATAAGGTTTACTCTCCAAAATCTTTCTAAGGACTGGAGAGAAGTTAAAATTAAAAAATGTTAGGGGGTAACACTGTATTGAAAAAGAAGCTTTAAAAACTAAGAGCATTATACAATAAAATCAGCTAATTCGGGAGTCAAAATATTTTAATTTCGTTTGGAGACAAAATAAACTGGTCAATTAATTGACAGTAAAAATAGATAGTAGACCAAAAAAATTTAATTTCATTAGGGTCTTTTTCTTTTCTTTTTTTTTTTTTTGGATGGAGGTAGACACATGTAAAAAGGTATTCCAGAGCAACTGGATCAAGTCGATAAATATCACCTTTGCTGAGGCAGCTTCAGAAATTGATCCATCATGTCTGACCTGGTCTAAATAAGTTTAAGCTCTCTCTTAGAGGAAAGCTAAAACCTAGAATTATCCTAACAAAAAATGTGGGTGAGACACTGAATGATGGTCAGTACACATTCTGAAACTCTCCATGCTGTAAAGATTAAACAAGACCTTGGCCTTGTTTAGGAAAAAAATCACAGCAAATCCTATAGTTGAGAACTAGCTACTGTATAAGCCACAGCTGATCTTCATTTGTATAATTAGTATGCACTTTCTTACACTTTCCAGTTTCTCATTTACAAAAGACAACACTGGATTTCAGACAAAATATATATATTTCTTTTAAATCTTTACAATAAATCAAGATGTAGAAGCTTACAGAGAGCACATTTTAGTTTATTTAGGTACTCGTTTCCAGCTCCCTCGGATGCAAATAGCTCTGGTAACAGTGTGTACATAGTCTCCTCTTTGCTTTTCACCATTTTAAAGCAAATAATACATTTAACTGTATTTAAGTCTGTGCAAATAATCCTTCAGAAGAAATATCCAAGATTCTGTTTGCAGAGGTCATTTTGTCTCTCAAAGATGATTAAATGAGTTTATTTTACTTCAGATAAAGTGCTCCTGTCCAGCAGAACTCAGAGGCCTTCAAGCGTTCAAGAAGTTTAGTTCAGATAATACTCCGTCATACAAACTCCAGCTTCCCGTGCCCGCTGTACGTGCCCCAGTGAACAAGCGAGAGGATCTTATCGTTGCTGAGGTCTGCTTGTCTCATTTTATCACAGGTCAGACAGCAGTTCTCGTGCCCGCTGACCGGCACCATGCACTCCAAGTCTAACTTTGCAATCTGCCCCTTTTTGGAATGGTGTCCGTGGAAGCTGTAGTGCAAACGGGAGAGCATCTGCTGCCTCTGATCCTGCAGTCTCTTGTTTTCACTGCGAAGCATCCTCAAAGCCAACGTGATAAGCAACACTAAGATCAGCCCTCCAGCAATCGGGACAGCGATCACCGCTGCCCGGAACCACAGCTCTTTGGAGGAAGTCAGCTCCTGCACCTTGCTGATGAGGTTCCTGCTACCCTCATGCTGGTAGCGGTTTCCTTGTCCTAAAGGAGCACAAAGAAAATGATCAAACTCTAGGTTAGCTCCTCCCAGGGATGTTCACCCCCATCCAGCCATTTTAAACAAGGAATCCCATTAAAAAGAAGCTTACAATTAAATCAACGATATTTAGAAAATAAATATTGCAAAACTATCCAAAGAAGCTCATAAACGCATTTGTTTACAGACTGTCATTACTGAGATGTAATGGCCTTTTAATGTCTTCAAAATGTTGAAAAAACAGGCAAAACCTATTATGTAGACAGACATCTAATGCTCAGGCAGACATAAAAGCCACTCAATAGAGATGCATCTTTGCATCCAGCCGTGCCTCTCCCCCAGTGTCTCTAATTACATTAACAACAAAATCAATAGCAGACATACAAAGCCGAGGCTGTCACAAGTCTATAGATCAGGCAGGCGTGCTGGTTAGAAACGGCTTCTATACCTGAGGCCTCACCCTTGGGGGGAGAGAGGACATCACGCAGCCCTCTGTAATTGCACATGTCTTCATGACAGCATTCCAATGTGGGCACGGTGGTGCCAGAGTGGTTTTGGGCCTGTTTGGCTTGGCAGATGTCTGCTGTGCTCGCGAGAGAGTCCAGGCAGCCGTGGGTGAGGGGAGAATTCGTGTTCTGAGGATCAAGAAGTCTAGAGAAGCAGGCACTGAGCTCAGATTTACACATATAACCAGTGGCCACACAGTGGGCAGCGTCACAGTAGCATCGAATTTCACCTAAAAGCAACGAGAAATCAGGTCAAACTGTGCCGCAAAGACCAGATAAAGCAACTCTCAAAGCAACTGCTGAATCCCAAGTTCAAAGGCACTAACTTTTAGATTATTCAAGCTGAGTGCTTACAATAGCAGTCCATGTTGACTGGAAAAGCCCTTCGTGCGGTCAGTACTTAAGTTTCAATTCAGTTAAACATAATTTTAGAAATGTAGTAATCCCAATAGCAGATTTCTGATGAGTTAAGAGAGGAATTAAAAATAAGACTATCTTCTTTGAAGGAAAATAGTAATCTGTATAATTTCTCCTACCATAAGGGAAATCACATTATTTATTCATTTTAACCCTATATGACCATACAACATAAAAATGCTACGTTTTTTTATTTTTGTCAGTATAAATATTTGATCGGAACTACTGAATTGTTTACTATCCCGAAGGACTGTGCCAAGATTTAAGAGCTTTAGCTAACACCTTATAAAGTTATTAACTAGAAACACAACAATCTAGAAATTGCTCAGGTCAGGAGGTTTTAAAACTATGAAATGAGGCAGCTATTTGCAACCTCTCTAGAAAAGGCAAACTTTGCCTATAAAGATCTTTTCATGCAGAGGAGCTTTTAGTCAGTATATTGTAAAACAGGAACTAGGCAGTTTACAATTAGTGGTTTGCTTGCCAAAGTCAATTTCTTTCAGCCCAAATGGAAAGTCATAAAAGTGGAGGGGGTATAAAACTGCAAGGCTAACTTCTCCTCCTCCTCCTCCCAGTTTTACATGTAATTCAACATGTGATCTAAAAGGGGAAACCCTGAAACTGAAAATCCTCTGCTGGTTGAATGAAAAATCCTAAGGAAACCTCAAATTTTCTACAGGAAGTGCTTAAAAGTTTCCTTTATAAAATTTACTTTGTGAGTTGCAAGGCTCTGTTAACATTGTGTCACAATACGAGACTGGAGCCTTTAACATCAACCTCCAGTTGAAATAACCTGGGTCTTAAAGTTATCACTAATATGACACCCAACCTAGTGGACTCCAGGCATTGTTACTTGTCACAGCTAAAGCTACTGTGAATTGAACTAATGCATACACCTATTGCATTTCCCATCTGAAGATCTGTCTAGTTACCGAAATCCACACTCTGAAATTAAAGACAAGGGCTGCTCCTTTACAACCCTCTTTCCACCCCCTCCTTTTCCCCTCCTCCTCTCTGTGAATGCCTGAGTAAGGTGTCTCATTTAATTATCTGTCCAAATTCCAGGCCACCGTATGATATGCTTGGTTTTCACCGGAGGCTGCTAATGCTTCAGTTCTAAGAAAAACCAGCCCACTAAACACAGATCTTTGGCAACCCATCCATAACAGTCCAAAGCTCGAGGTCTTGCTCCTAAATCTGCACTCACTGCCCTGGGTGTGGGCCCAAGACCCTTAGCCAGTCCTCTGTCTCACGTAAGAACCTTGCTTTGCAGAAGTTCTCTTCTGCTCTTTCTCCTCCTCTTTCCAAGCTTACTTTATTTTTCACATAAAGCTCACCAGTCTTATGTGGTGATGATTACATATCCCTAGTCTGACAAATTCCATATACAGATTTAAAACATAAATAAAACAGATTAAAAGCCCATTTTGATCCTATTAGCCTCAGACCTAGTGCAGAAAAGGAAAACTGAATACAAGTAAAATGCTGCTTAAATGTTTATGAGAGCCTATTTAAAATGCTATATTTTCAATGACCTAAAAACAGTCTAATAAAATTTTGACAGGTAACTGGAAAAGTTCTAACAACTTTTTTCTTAATTGGAGCCACATTTTTAGCAAGGAGAATGGACTTTTGTATTACTGTATTAAAACTATATTTCTGTTGTTTCATAAAGTTTCTTCCTGTAGCATGCAAAAGGCCAGAGAGGGGACTGGTATTTTGAAACAGTGAACAATGCCCCTCTGTTCCCCCTTTTCTTGTTACTGTATGTAGTGATTAAACAAAAATGTCTGCTTTAGTCAAGATGGCTACAGGAGAGACTGCTGGCTTCTTTCAAAGCTTTTGAAGTCCACAGCAGCCAGAAATCTCTGATCCCCTAATTATATCATTATCAGGCACATAGTTTCGGTATCTGTGACTTCATGTCAGCCTCAGTCCCTCCCTGTTCTGCCAGCCTTTGATAGGGCCAGCAGGCTTCCCTCTGCAGGCTGCAAGGGCTGTTATTTAGGGTTAATTACACCCTTCCTTCCAAAATAAATAAATACTGTAGCACATCATCCTTGCCTGGCTAGCTTATCCTTTAACCTCATGCCTGCTACATGGCAATTAGAGAGAATTGGGGGGTGCAAAGGCTAAATAATGCTTCCTATCTTAAAAAAAATGTATCAGTTCACAGAACAGTAGGTAAAGTTCATGACAGGGAGGTGAGAAGAACCTTGAAATCCAGAGGAGTTTGGTTTATTTCCATCTAAAAGGTGAAAGCCCAAAAGGGAAAGAAGAAACTGACCCACTGACTTTTTTTTTTTTGGAGTTGCGTTTGTAAAACATGAGGTGGATGGGAAATGGGACGGCCGGCAGGACCGACTGCTCCGGGAGACTCAAATGCAACACAACACACAGTCCCGCGCACAGGCGCGCAGCTCGGACACCGCACTCGGAGACCCACTGCCTCCCGGTCACGGACACTCAGGCACACACTCGGAGACCCACTGCCTCCCGGTCACGGACACTCAGGCACACACTCGGAGACACACTACCTCCCAGTCAGGGACACGCAGGCACACACTCGGAGACACACTACCTCCCGGTCACGGACACGCAGGCACACACTCGGAGACCCACTGCCTCCCGGTCAGGGACACGCAGGCACACACTCGGAGACCCACTGCCTCCCGGTCACGGACACGCAGGCACACACTCGGAGACACACTGCCTCCCGGTCAGGGGCACGCAGGCACACACTCGGAGACCCACTGCCTCCCGGTCAGGGACACGCAGGTACACACTCGGAGACACACTGCCTCCCGGTCAGGGACACGCAGGTACACACTCGGAGACCCACTGCCTCCCGGTCACGGACACGCAGGTACACACTCGGAGACCCACTGCCTCCCGGTCACGGACACGCAGGCACACACTCGGAGACACACTGCCTCCCGGTCAGGGACACGCAGGTACACACTCGGAGACACACTGCCTCCCGGTGAGGGACACGCAGGCACACACTCGGAGACACACTGCCTCCCGGTCAGGGACACGCAGGCACACACTCGGAGACACACTGCCTCCCGGTCAGGGACACGCAGGCACACACTCGGAGACCCACTGCCTCCCGGTCAGGGACACGCAGGCACACACTCGGAGACACACTACCTCCCGGTCAGGGACACGCAGGCACACACTCGGAGACCCACTGCCTCCCGGTCAGGGACACGCAGGCACACACTCGGAGACCCACTGCCTCCTGGTCAGGGACACGCAGGCACTGCCTCCCGGTCAGGGACACGCAGGCACACACTCGGAGACCCACTGCCTCCTGGTCAGGGACACGCAGGCACTACCTCCCGGTCAGGGACACGCAGGCACACACTCGGAGACCCACTGCCTCCCGGTCAGGGACACGCAGGCACTGCCTCCCGGTCAGGGACACGCAGGCACACACTCGGAGACCCACTGCCTCCTGGTCACGGACACGCAGGCACACACTCGGAGACCCACTGCCTCCCGGTCAGGGACACGCAGGCACACACTCGGAGACCCACTGCCTCCCGGTCAGGGACACGCAGGCACACACTCGGAGACCCACTGCCTCCCGGTCAGGGGCACGCAGGCACACACTCGGAGACACAGGCAGGGACAAACTCACGCACAGATGCACTCAGAGACACAGTGAGACACAGAGACACACACGCCGGGCACACTGCACTCGGGGGCCTGCGACGCGGCTCCTCCGGGCCACCGGGGTGGGGAGCGGCGGCGCGGGCGACACCCCGCCCGGCCCGCGGCGGGGCCAAACGCGCACGAGTCCGCCGCGGACCGGCCCGTTCGGACCCTGAGGTCCAGTCCCCGCCGTGCCGAGCGCGGGGGCGCCGAGGGGGCGGCCGCGACTTCCCTGAGCCGCGCAACTGGCCGCGACCTGAGGCTCCGGCGCGGAGGGAGCCCGCCGAGCCCCCGGGCCCGCCCGCACGCACGCACGCACCTTTGGTGAGCAGCACGGCCATGGCGCAGAGCTCGAGCTGCAGCCAGACGAAGAAGTAGCTGGAGTGGCGGTCCATGGGCGCCCGCGGCCGCTACGGCCCCCGGCGCGCGCAGGGCATGGGTCCTGCCGGAGCGGCGGCGCCGTCAGCGGCGGGGCGCGCGGCCGGCCTGGAGCATGGAGCGCGGCGCGGGCGGCGCAGTTGCGGGTCCCGCTGGGCGGCCCCGGCCCCGGCCCGCTCGTCCCCCGCGCCGCCGCAGGATGGGGTGCGCCCCGGCCTCCGGCCCCCTCGACCGGCCCCCGTCCGCGAAGCCCGCAGGAGCCGCCCGCGCCGAGGGACCGCAGCGAGCGCCCGCCTCTGCCCGCCGGCTCCGCGCCGTAAATAGCGCCCCGCGCCGCGGCCGGGCGCCCGCCCCGCCCAGACCACGCCCCGGCCCGCCCGCCCCGGCCCGCCCGCGCCGTCCGGCCGCAGCCGCGCTCCTGTCAGTCAGCCCCGGGGGCGGGCCGGGGCGGGCGAGCGCCGACCTGCCCCGCGGCTCCCCGCGGCGCCGGCGTCTGCGGCGCGCCTGGGCCCGCGGCTCCCGCGCTCCCCCTCGCGGCGGCGCCGGCTTCGGGCCCTCGGGCGCTCTCCGCGGGCGCTCCCAGCCGGCGCCGCAGCCCGGAGCGCGCGAGGGACCCGGCGGGGAGCCGGGCGGGCGGACGCCGATGGGGCGCGGGCCCCTTGGCGGGCCGGGGCCGGGGCCGAGGCCGCCGAGACGCCAGGCGAAAACCGGCGAGCGCGAGGGCGCCGGCGCCAGCCAGACGGCACGGCCCGACCGACGCGCAGCTGGCCGCCCGCGCCCGGCCTCCCGGGACGCGCGTTCGTCCCCGGCTGCCGCCCCGCGCACCCTTGGCGCGCTGGGAGCTCGGGCTCTTCGTTTATTATTTACTTACTTGTTTATGCGGGGGGAGGGTAAGCTTAAAACTCAGTACCCAAGGGGAACGCTGGTTTAGCCCCAAACCTGAGATTAACAAAAGTCAACCATTGCAAAGTTCCCTTTTAGGTCGGCCAGCATTCCCCCACCTGGTGTGTGGAAAGGGAGGTAGGGAGAGAAAGACAGAGAAGTGCACCTCACGCCGCAGTGGGACTTACAGAGTCAAATCCTTTAGGACGAGAGTGCGGATGTGAGCTTTAAGAAAAAAATCCATATGTCTTGAGGACTGAAAATCAAGGTGGACATATCTCAAGTGCCTTACCCTTGTAGTTTAAAGTTGTTTGAAGTCTGCAGAGCTGCAGGATGTAGCTAATGCAATTGCCTTTGTAAAACAATGTTTATATGCAGGGAAAAATAAAATAATTTCATAATGCTCTGACCATTACCTCACTAAATCAAAACTGCATCTAAAAGGAAGGAAAGACAAGCCCAGCACAAGTTTTAAGAGAAAATTAAGCCGGTTAGGGAGCCAGGCAAGGGGCCTGCTGACCGCAGACGCTCAGTCCCAAGGAAGAAAGAGTTTGATTAGAACTTCCTCACTATTAGAGCTTCCGCAAGCTAACAATTCTAAGGGGTTCACCCAGACAATACTTTCATGTAATGATACACTGTCTTTTAACTTTAGAGAGTCAGTTATTAGCTAAAAGGAAACTTTTAGAGTGTGTTCATTCAGCCATTCTGGAACTCCCACTGCTGGCCAAGCTCGCTGTGTCTGAGCCATAAAGATGCCATAAATGGCAGGGCGCAGTGGCTCCTGCCTGTAATCCCAGCACTTTGGGAGGCCAAGGCAGGAGGATCACTTGAGGCTGTGAGTCTGAGACCAGCTTGAGCAACTTAACAAGACTCAGGCTCTACAAAAATATGTTTTAAAAAATTTGAATGCGAAAACCTAGACAGTAAATCTCCAAGAGTGGAGTTGGATGATGATAGAGATTGTGTGCAGGATGCTATGATGCATGAGAGAAAGAGGTAGTCTACTCATACTCCAGAGTTTTTCCTCTTGTGAAAAAAATAAAGAAAATAAATTTAATTAATAATAATATAAAAAAGAGGTAGTCTACCTAGAAAGTTAAAAGAGTCCAGAGAGATGAAGAGGACCATAGGAATTTAGGCATGAAATTGTTTGATTGTGGGGCGGGTAGAGGTGATAAGGAGGGGATGGATAGATGGAACAATTCTTTGTGGCTAGAACATAAAATGCAAAAGTATGGAGAGAGATATCCCAGAAATTAACTGTATTTACCTTTGATGCAGATAAACACTCATTTAATGGAAGAGGTCTGGGCAATGTGCTGGTGAAAGTTGTATTTTAGTAAACAGAGAATGTCCCCGTTCACTGCAGTGGGCATTAGCAACCAGACTAGGAGATCGTGCCCCTCTGTCCATAGCTGGTCACATGACCCAAGCTGGGCCAGTTAGGTTCTCTCTTCCTTCTCTGTCTTTGGACACAGATGTCGGTCAAATTCTAGAGGTCATTTCACAGGAAACATATAAATTCAGTTGTCAAGCAGCTATAGTCCACCTGTCTGCAGAGAGGAGCAAAATGATGAAGATAGGCAGAGTAGCCAAAATGTGAATCCAAACGGATTTCCAGTGACTTGGCTTCACTTCTTGTCCTTAGACTCAGTCACTTTAATAAGTTTCCCCTTTTACTTAAGGATCTTTTAATTGCAACCCAAAAGGCCCAAACGAAGATACTTGTATCTCACTGAATTAATATTAACTTTGATCATTCCAGCTTGCGTACTTTTTTTGCTTCAAATACAATTCAGAATAAGACCTTGTGACCCATTCTTCAGACAGTGATAGCCACTCTTTTGTTTGTATTACTAATGGACAAACTTTTTAAATGACTAGAAATTATTTTTAAGAAAAACACTTCTGTATTTTATCTAATTGTTTTAGAGAAGGCCTTTCAACTAAGTGAATAAGAGTGTTTGAGTCAATGTGGAAAATCAAAATTGGTTTTAGGAATCCTATGTAAATTATGAGACTATATCAATAGTTGAGAAAATAGGCAACAACTTTAATTCAATTTAAGACTCTTAAAGAAAATTGCTTCTCTATAGAATTTTACTTGTGCTTTATACATAATTCGGTTACTTCTTTCTTACATGTAAGTTGATAAGTAGAGGAAAAAATAGTAAAATCTACTCTTCTTTTGAATCAAGAAATGAAAGCAATGACCAAAATTCTTTTTACTCTTACAAAGGGAATTCTCAAAACAACGTGGGGACAAGCTATCTATATCCAGGAATAGAAAACTAATTCTAGATCTAACTGAAATAATTAACCACCACAATGGTTTTATTTTACTGCCTTTAAACAGTGTTCTAGATATGATTTATCCATGGATACATGTACTATATAATCACAACATGCCACTACAGGACATTTTTATGGCAGTCATACACCACAAAACCCTTTTGTTAAACAAAACTGTAAATATTCTACCAATCTCTGCTTACTCAAATAATGCTGTTGTTTCCCAAAGTTATATGTGATCCCCATTTTCAGCAATGCCTCTCTCTCTTCACAATGGTGATTCAAAAAATAGCTCATAGTACATTCTGTTCAGAAAGAAGGCAGTTGTGTTCAGGTTCCTGGCTCACACACAAACAGCTATTGCAACCTAGCGATAGAATCTAACATTTCTGCCTGTTATACAAATCTTCTACCAACTAACAATCCACAGAGGTTAGGTAACACTTTGAATTTCCAGTAGCAGCTTAAAAAAAAAAACAGTCACTTTTTCTCAGTAGAAGTTAGGTGTTCAGATTTAAATTTTACTTTTATTGGAAAAGGTCAAAGATGAGAGATCAGCCAGCCCAAAGGAATTGCTGTCTAGTTATGTCTACTTAGAGTTTTTTGTTTAGTTGACTGGTTTTTGGTTTGGTTTTTGTTTTTGTTTTGTTTTGTCTTTTGTCCAAAATGGAAAAGGAGGTAAAGGACTGACTGTAGAGTCTGGGAAACAATGCGACAGGATTTGAAGGGACAAGATTGAAGCTTACATTCCAAAATGCCCATCCTCCCACATACTAGCAAAAAAATGCTCTGGGGTCTCTCAAGCCATAGAATAACTGTTGAGATGAGGTTTTCTTACAAATTTTTAAAGCTACTAAATTTAGAGTACAGGAAGAATCATTCCTAAAGAGCATTGCTTTAGAAACTTAACAATGGGCATTTATAATCAAATAGCATTATATAATTTATAATCAAATTTATAATCAAATAGTATTAAGTACATTGTCATCCTTCACATCTTCATAAATCCTTATTCTACTTGGTTATGTTAATGTAACCCCTCAACTAAACCAGTAGAACTTAAAAATTATGCAATAGCCTGCTAGTTTTGTCTACTTGATGTCTACAGTACCTGATATTCAGTATAATTATCTATTACGAAATATGGATGAGGAAGAAACAAATTGTTCCTTTTGTTTTGATTTAACTAAAATGATGAATTAATCTTTTAAAAGGGACCGATTATCTTAGACAAACTCCTACCTGACAGAAGAGCATCGGCCCATAATGCTGCTCAGTGATGCAATGAACAGTATTTTTTAGCTTTCTCCCCTCAGCTGATAATAATTCACTTATTTTTTTTTAGAATAGAACAATTATTTATATACAAACTGCTGAAATCCAGCTTTGATATGTTCATTAGACAGCCAAACATTTAGACTCTTGTATGAAATTGGTTGAAAACACGCATCCTTTCCCAGCCCCTGCCCACACTTCTGCCCCTACCCACTCTGCTGCTCTTTGATGGCCCTGTACTCACTTCTCTTACCCTAAAGCGATTCTCTTCTAATTCTGGAATCGCAGACGGAAATCTCATTGACACAACAGAATGAGTCTTTTGCAGTAGAGCTTTGAAATGACTTCTGTTCACCATTATGTTCTGGTCACTGTCATTGTTTTTATTTCATACTTTCTAAGGAAATTACTAACTATATAGTACTTTTTTTTACCATCTACAAAATATCAAGATACACATTAAATTTAATGTATGTGTTCAAGCCATGAAATGAAATGCCAGCCGAATGAACATATCTTTGAATATTTAATGCAATTCAATGAGATTTATCCTATGGGCAGAGGTTATAGGGAGAGCTATGCACTGAGTGAGATCATCCGTGAACTGAATTCTTGTTTTATTCTTGATATTAAGGGAAGAACTTCCTAATGCATTTTGTTTTCAAATTTAATAATCTTCCTTTGTTCTATTTGGTCACTTAATAAATGAGTTCCTATTCTGCTCTGAATCCCTTTAAACACAAATAACTCTCCACTGTCCCATTCACAGTTTGGTGCTATGTTTTTATTTTATTTTATTTATTTTTAGAGACTGGGTCTCGCTGTCACTGAGCTGGAGTGCAGTGACAATCCTCCCACCTCAGCCTTGGGGGACTACAAAGGTGCACCACCACACCAGGCTAATTTAAAAGTTGTTTTCTATAGGGACTAGGGTCTTGCTATGTTGCCCAGGCTGTTCTCAAACTCTTGGCCTCCAGTAATACTCCTGCCTCAGCCTCCTAAACTGCTGGGATTACAGATGTGAAGCACTAGACCTGGCCTAGTTTGGTGCTGTTTACCTGCATGTTTAGCCTTTTGTTTCAAAGACATCATTTAAATATCATTTAAAACATTTATAATACATTGTTGGTCAACTTGTTTACTTAAAAGCGAGAGACCCACTAAAGATTAGTTAATTTAGGAAAGGTTTGTTGTGTGGACACAATAGGCTTATTGTAAAGATACAACTAGTTGGTGATCTATAAGCATCACTTATCATCCCAGAAGGCCAGCCGCCCTAGAGCTGGAAACCAGAAAACTGGGGTCTCTTTTTCTCAAGGTTGTTTCCTTATCACCTCTCTTCCCGCAGGCTGCCGTCTTTTTCTTATTTATAGTTTTGCTCTCTCATAGCTTCTGCTTGCCTCTATCCAATTGTAAGCCCCTAAACAAAGCCACTGCTCAAGAGATGGTTTTGCCTTCTGCCACCACTGCAAGCTTTCTCAACCTTTCCGGTTCCCAATCCCTGATTCTTAAGGTGACTCTGACGCTCAAGCCACATAGCTGCTGCTCAGCTTATGGAGGGACCATGTCCAAATACCCAGTGTCTGGTGTCTTCAGCAAGGGGAGGGTCTCAGCAAGGCCGTGGGCCAGAAAGACCGCACAGAAGACGGTGTGGGCAGGCCAGCCCTGTAGCTGGTCATGCACACACAAAGCTAACTCACCTATAAGGAAAAGATCCGTGAGTAGAATTAAGATCGTGTCTCCAAGTTATTAATTTTGTGTGAGTTTATCACTTGAGTGTTTGTTATCATCTAAAATAAACTTAACATAACCCATTAAAGACATCCCATCTTGTACAGACTAGAGACTCAGAACCTCTCCTGAGAGTCTGGACTTTATTTTTAATGTACAACAGTCTGGAATGTCCTATCTTTTTAGTTGATTGTGGTAACTAAAAGAGCTTTTTATCAGTTTCTTGAGAAAGATGAGTTTTGGGCTGGACACAGGCCGTTCCCACACATACAGTTTAGCTGGGGTGTGGGGCGTGGTGCCTGCGTGTCTGTGAGCAGACCAGGCGCTGGTCGACCTGTGGGAAACACCTGAGCCGAATTCATCAGCTTTGCAATCAAAACGCCAAAGTAGCCGCGTGCTTCCTTGCAGTTCCGTTCTCTTTGCTCTACCTCATAGCACTTAGCTGCTCCTCATAAAATCACAGGAGCGTATAAAAAGAATTCTCTGAAGAAGCAGCATTGTCTACATGGTTACTTAACTTTCCTTTTCTTTCTGGCTTCTCAAGGAGATGCTAAACCCCTTCAATGGTGAGAAAACATCTCTATCTTTCTTTCTATTCCCTTCAATGCCTTTCACATTGTAGTCCCAGAAAGGTTTTATTTTGAATGAATTGATGTCAATGAGTGAATCTGGAATGGAAAAGATATAATTTAGCAGAGGAAGAAATGACACTTAAATAGGAAGCTGAAGACTACATGTGTACCCACGCTGCATCACTCAATGTGATTTTTAGGAGCAAATCAATGGACACCTCTGTGCCTCAGTTTCCTCTCCCATAAAAAGATAGAACAGCAGTGGTGGGTGGCCTATTTGCCTCAGAGATTGCCACTTGAGTCACAGGAGATCCCTGCGTAGGTTTTGATAACAGTGACACTCTGTAGAAACGTTACATGATTTTTCTTAGAAGCAAAGAGTTGACTCAAATTTACTTTTCATCATCGGAATACATTTAGGATAGGTCAGGACTTCCACGTGGTTTCAGGATTTTCTTCTCTCTGGAGCTGAAGATTTGCGGCGCTAATAATGCCACCGCCAAGCCGGCCTCTGGCCTGGGCTGCGCGGTGGCATCTAACACCGCAGGGTCTTGCCAGGGAAGGTCTGCTCCCGTGACTGGTGACAGCCCAGCAATCAGCCGGGACCAAGTGGAGGGGGCTCCCCTCACGCAGGAAGGTGGCAGCTCGCGAAGGCCGTGGTTCTCGTGGCTCTAGCGCCGCCCGCCCGGGGCAGGAGTCCTCCGACGGGGCGGCATCTGCCCTTCGGCATCTGCCCTTCGGCATCTGCCCTTCGGCATCTGCCCTTCGGCATCTGCCCTTCGGCATCTGCCCTTCGGCATCTGCCCTTCGGCATCTGCCCTTCGGCATCTGCCCTTCGGCATCTGCCCTTCGGCATCTGCCCTTCGGCATCTGCCCTTCGGCATCTGCCCTTCGGCATCTGCCCTTCGGCGCGCTTCTCGCAGGAATCCGATGCTGTGTCCCCGCCTCCAACCGGAAGCACTTCCCAATAAAATTCTGATTAATTGGGGGTGTACTTGCCATGGACTGCACCCACCAGTCGCACTCCTGTTTTATGGGCGATCAAAACGACTGCCAAAGGGGCTGCTGCCTTCAAAGCGCTTGCCTCTGCCCGCCTTCCCAGGCGCCGGCCGCTTTCGCGAGGCGTGAGAGCGGGGCGCGGGCCCTGGAGCCGCCCCCGGGGCCCTGGAGCCACCCGCCCGGCCCTGGAGCCGCCCCCGGGGCCCTGGAGCCGCCCGCCCGGCCCTGGAGCCGCCCGCGGGGCCCTGGAGCCGCCCGCCCGGCCCTGGAGCCGCCCCCGGGGCCCTGGAGCCGCCCGCCCGGCCCTGGAGCCGCCCCCGGGACCCTGGAGCCGCCCGCGGGGCCCTGGAGCCGCCCCCGGGGCCCTGGAGCCGCCCGCCCGGCCCTGGAGCCGCCCCCCGGGCCCTGGAGCCGCCCCCGGGGCCCTGGAGCCGCCCCCGGGGCCCTGGAGCCGCCCCCGGGGCCCTGGAGCCACCCGCCCGGCCCTGGAGCCACCCGCCCGGCCCTGGAGCCGCCCCCGGGGCCCTGGAACCGCCCGCCCGGCCCTGGAGCCGCCCCCGGGGCCCTGGAGCCGCCCGCCCGGCCCTTGGAGCCGCCCCCGGGGCCCCGGAGCCGCTCGCGGCGCCCGCCGCTCCTCTGGAAGCAGGTGCTCGCCCGACGGGCGCAGACGCGCAGAGGAAAGAGCTGCGCGGTCAGTTTCCTCGGATGGCGGTTTCAAAGCCCGCCAAAGCCTTCGCGGCGCAAGACCTCTTTGCGCCACCGCCCAGCGAGCGCCGGGGGCGGAGGAGGGACGGGGCGGCGGGACAGCCCCTCCGCAGGCGAGGACGGCTCTGGGAGACGCGCTCCAGCCTCCACGTTCTGCCGGCGCCCGAGGACTCCCGTGTGCGAGGCGCACGCCGACCGGCCCCTCGGAGCGCGCCCCGGGCCCGCGCGGTCGGGTGCGGGTGCGGGCGCCTGAGCTGGGCCTGCGGGACAGCACCCGCGTCCACGGCGGGGGGCGGCGCCGGGAGGGCGGGCGACAGCGAGGGGGAGGGGCGGGCGGGGCCGGGAGGGCGGGCGACAGCGAGGGGGAGGGGCGGGCGGGGCCGGGAGGGCGGGCGACAGCGAGGGGGAGGGGCAGGCGGGGCCGGGAGGGCGGGGCGACAGCGAGGGGGAAGGGGAGGGCGGGGCCGGGAGGGCGGGGCGACAGGGAGGGGAGGGGGAGGGCGGGGCCGGGAGGGCGGGGCGACAGCGAGGGAGGAGGGGAGGGCGGGGCCGGGAGGGCGGGGCGACAGGGAGGGGAGGGGGAGGGCGGGGCCGGGAGGTCTGTGGCCGCGCAGGTGCAGGACGTGGCGCCCAGGCCCGCAGTCACCAGCGTGTGACTTCGGCCGAGCGCTAGCCCTCTCTAGAACCGTTTCGTCCCCCGTGGAATTCGGCTAGCAGAACGACTCTGACCCCTCCGGGCTCTGTGAAGGAGCCTCCGAAATCAAGCGAGGGCTCGGACAGCAAGTGGCACTAGCTTCTCCGTCACGGCGTGCAAAGTGGACTTACTGCTTTTCAAGAAATGCTTTAAGAAAGCCTTTAAAAAGCAGCCACATGAGCCCACGTCTCTTTCAGGAGCTCTGTCCCTGAATAGCAGGTGTGAATAAAGACACAGGTTGGAAGTGCAGCGCGAGAGCGCGCGCTCTCCTGGGTCGGCGCTGCGCAGACCGTTCTAGAAAGTCGGACCTGGTGGAGAGCGTGGCGCCTTAGAAAGTAGAGTGATCGAGTTGGTAAAGGCACTTCATACCACGTTTAAACGACGGGTAGAAAGGAAGGACCTCGTTGGTCAGGAAGGAGTCCGGCAGTCAATGCTGTCTGGAGACGACAGGAGAAGCTTCTAGAGCGCAGGCTGCCCAGCAGCAGAGGAAGTCGGAGAGACGCAGGAACTGTTGTAGGACCAGGTGATCCTTTCAAGTCTTTTCCATGCCAAGATGCTGTCCTTACAGCTACAGCTTCCAGTTACCTTTTTTTTTTTTTCTTTTTTTGAGACAGAGTCTCACTCTGTTGTCCAGGCTAGAGTGAGTGCCGTGGCGTCAGCCTAGCTCACAGCAACCTCAAACTCCTGGGCTCAAGCGATCCTCCTGCCTCAGCCTCCCGAGTAGCTGGGACTACAGGCATGCGCCACCATGCCCGGCTAATTTTTTTTTTTATATATATATCAGTTGGCCAATTAATTTCTTTCTATTTATAGTAGAGACGGGGTCTCGCTCTTGCTCAGGCTGGTTTTGAACTCCTGACCTTGAGCAATCCGCCCGCCTCGGCCTCCCAAGAGCTAGGATTACAGGCGTGAGCCACAGCGCCCGGCCTGTTACCGTTTTTAAGATCAGAGATGGTACAAGCTTCCCAACCTAGGGAAGACACTCAGCACTGGCTCTCATTTAAGGAGTAAGGGCCTAAGTGACAACTCGGGCTTCTGAGCCGTTCAAGATGGAAGATGCATAGCTGCAAGGAAGAATGGGGACGGACGTGCGGCTCCCACTTCAGGGCGGGCCATGCACCCTCGTACTGGCTGCAACTGCCGGAGAGGCACCCCAACTTTTCTAATGCACAAGAAAAGCATAGGGTGGGCCCGTCACTGTCCTGGAACCCAGCCCTTCCCGACCTCGGAGGCCTGGCCCCCGCGCAGCAGCTAGAGGGCCGGCTGCAACAGAAGGCAGCTGTACCCAGGACCTGAACTCACGTTCGAGGGCCGTTTTAAACTGATACGGATTCTCCCCAACCGGAACCTCATGTGGCCCAAAGGCACGTCCTGCTCTCTTTTCTGACCAGTGCAAAATAAACGCCTCGGGTCCATTTACTTTCAGTCAACAACTGGACAGATGTAACTTTCTGTGGGAATAAAGGCAAATCATGCCTGGCAGGCTCTACCAACCTTCCCGGTAAGTCACTTCATATCATAGCATAATTCCAGACAAAAGGCAGAGAAAGTAGGAGGGAGAGAGAAGGAGGAAAAGGAGGGAAGACCCAAGCAGGTCCAATCTCTTCCTTCAGGGCACAGTTATAGTTTATTTTCCCAGCTGTTGCTAACATCGCTCCTTGTAAGTCCCTCTTGAGCTGCTTCTAGAGCTGGACCCTCCAGCACCAGGACCAGCACCAGGACCAGGACCAGCATCGCCGTGACCCAGCCTAGTGGCTTTCCTCCTCTTGACAGCTCTGTCCTCCCCTGAGCCTCCCCAAATGTCCTGCACGTCCACAGCCCTGGAGCAAGAGCAGCAGTGCTAAGAATAGAGCTTCTGCTCCAAATCCTCAAACTTTTATCGCGTTTGGATTCTTACACGGCATCCGTTCAAGTTATTTAAAGTAATGTGTTCATTCTCTGCAGAATAATCATGTTTCATGCACGGAAAGGTTGGGAGGAAAACAAACAAACAAACAAACCTCCCCTCGCCCCACTCCCCCCCAAACCAAGATCTGAAACGTTGGCATCTATTATCACTTTTATTGTCCAGAGAATGCAATGCCTTCCTAAGGCAGCCCGCGAGCTGTCTCCTTTGGGGAGTGGGCCCCTGGCTCGGAGGGCCGGCGCTGTCGCGTGTCTCTCTCGCCCCCTTGTGGTGAGAGGGGAGCAGCGCCCGGCTGGGAAGGCGCAGTAGCTGCTGTTTGCTGTTGATCCGAGACGCAAGGTCATCTTAGGGAATATTTAGATTCCTTATTTTAGTGGCTGTCTCCATGTCATGCAATGACGTCAGTAAAAGAGGACTGTGAGCCCTGTTCCCACAATCTTTTTAGGGCTTCAGAAAAAAACAGGCGAGATTCTCTCTGTGCATAAAAGAGACAGGACCACAACAGGGTCAGTGCGTGCTACGGAGGCCAACACTGACCATTGTCCTCAATAAAACACCCTTGCGTATGTGTGTGTCACCCACCAGAAAGGGGGACTTTATGTTTTGGATGATCTTGGCTCATTCCTTTTTTTTTTTTTTTTTGGTTTCTTATTTGTTTGGTTTGGTTTGGTTTGTAGGGATAAGATCTGTCTTTGCCACCCAGGTTGGAGTGCAGTGACCCAATCATAACTAACTGCAGCCTCAAATTCCTGGGCTCAAGTGATCCTCCTGCTTCAGCCTCCCAAGTAGCTGGGACTACAGGCATGTGCCAGCACGTCTTGCTAATTTTTATTTATTTATTTATTTTTACAGATGGGGGTCTCACTAAGTTGCCCAGGCTGGTCTCAAATTCCTGGCCTCAAGCAGTCCTCCCACCTCAGCCTCCCAAAGTTCTGGGATTACAGGTGTCAGCTGGTCTTTCATGTTTCTGAATGGAAATGTGCTCACCGAGCACATGAGCCATCGGCCCTCATCTCTAAGATCTAAACATGTGCATTGTTCCTACAAATCCACAAACTGTTTTGACCGACTTAGACTTTAAAAAGCAAACAAACAGGAAGCCTCCAAAGTTGAATTAAGCAAAGATCCTCTTTCCTGATCCACATAACAGCATACAATGGGTGACTGAATTTTTCTCCCTAACCTGAGCAGGCCAGCATTGTATTGACGTGAACATGTGACTTTTATCCAGTTCAAATTCAAAGCTGAGAGACTCCCAGGAAAATTCAGCCTCCAACTCTTCATTAATTGCCAGTCTATACTGGTCAAATTAATCAAATATTATAGTTCATCTGTGCACTAAGAGTTATGTGAGCCCGCATCAGCCACTGTGCAAATTATATTATAATAAATCACAGAGACGATCACATCCATCTGCCTCTACAGCTGAGGAAACAGAGCAGGTTAAATGGCTCCCGCAGGCTCCCACCAGCTGCTCTGCAAGCCCGGCCTTCCATCTCCAGCCCAGGAAGCTGGGAAGGGCCGTGGCCTTCATCCGCACATCGAGCTTGGCCTCTCCTTGAACAGGAGGTGGCAAGAAATTGTGAGAAGAGATAAGAAGAGCAAATAAGGGAAAGGAGAGTTTCTGACAGCCGAGAACAAGGGATGTTTGTGAGCTGATTCGAGCACTGCCACTCCACACCTCGCTCAGCTCCATGGAGCCCACAGTGAGGATTTCTAGAAATGAGTTTTAGGTCACTCTTGGATGTCAGCTTTCGGTTGCAGGAACCAGCCTGCCGAAGTAGCTGCAGTGACTGGTTTCCCTGATGCTTGATTTTGTTTGCAGGCTCCTTCTGCTCCAAGCTCGGCCTTCTCCAGTGGCAAAATGCTCTGTGGGAAATGCCCAGTGCTGACCATCAGTTCTTACCAGGTATGTAAATGAGAGGAACTAGGAACCTCAGCCTTCACATCAACTAGGGTCCGCACGCCCATCGGGAAGTGGCTTCCATAGACAGGACACCCGGGCCCTCTGCAGTCCATAGCTGGCTCCATTTCTAGGAGGATGGGTGGGAGACACACCAACCATGGAGAACCTAGAGATAACTTTGTCTTCTAGACCAAGAACAAGGAAGGTAGCTATGACTTCCCCTGGAGTTCTGTCCTCTGGGCTAGAAGTGGGTCTATCCAAACCCAGCTTCTGCACCTGATATGCTCCTAGACTCTACTGCCTTCTTGAAGTAGGAGCTGGACAGCACTTTGGCTCTGGATGCAAGAGAGGCAGTTGCACATAACAGGAAAGCCCCTGGACTTAGAGTCACCTTGACACCAGCTCTTGGCCTGGCTTAGGGTCAGACCTCGCTTAGCCCCCTGGGTTGCAGAATCCTCAGTAAACCGACCCGAGAATGGCTCCTCAAGTCCCTCCTGGCTTTAGAATACTAAGCCTCCTTTGTGCTGTTTGCTCACATGGTATAGGATGAAAAACAAGCTACTAAAGTGGGGCCCTTGTTCTTGGTTCCTGCAGAGGCTCCAAAGACCTGGGTCAGTCAAACCTCAGCATGCATCAGAATCCTCTGGAGGGCTTGTTAAAACAGATTCACGGGCCCCAGCCCCAGAGTTTTTGATTTAGTAGGCCCGAGGCATGGCCTGAGAATCTGCATTGCTTTTAAGTTCCCAGGTGATGCTGTCGCTGTTGTCCGGGGACCACACTTTGAGAACCTTTGGCCTAGAGTGATACAGGAGGCACCAAGTACCCTCCTGTCGCCACAAGACACACCCAGAGGTCATAAACCGGCTCTGCCAGCACCAAGAAGGCTCCTAAAGGCAGACACCTAAACCTGTACCTGCCAACAGAGTCTGAAATACCCTGTTTCCTGTGGTTAGTCTTATGGGGAAGTAGACAATGATATCTAATATTTACAGAGTGCTGTATCGTTTTTAGAGGGATTTGCTTAACTTCATTTGGTGTTCCCGACAATCCTATGGTAGGATAGTGAAGATATCTTCTTTCTGGGAGGAACACACTGCAGCCCCAAGTGGTGAAGTCTGTGATCACTGTTGCTCAGGTACGTAGAAGTGGGCTGAGGCCCTAGAACTCACTTAGGTCCTTTGAATCTTCTGTGTTCTCCATACTTAACCAAGCTGCCCTTCAGTCTACTCTTCTGGGTTATTGGGGCGCTGTTTCTAACCAAATAATTACTTCTTTGAGGTGCTAATTCAGATTCAAAAGGTCACTTTTCTGTGGTTCAATTGTCAGATGCATCAGAAAACTGAGCTGGAAACCCTTGCTTCTGTATTAGAGTGTGGCCTTGGCAAAGTCTAGTGAACGGTGAATCAATTTGCACTGTATTTCAGTCATTGTCATCAGTGGCATCAAATAACTTTTCTGCTCTGCCCCATTTACTAGAGAAGGCCTCTCTGGATAGGATTGTCAAAAGATAAATTTTGATACTTGGTTTTGATTTTTCAAACCTCTGATCACTTTGATTCCTTTCTGTCTGCAGTCAATACAATTAACAGCAAGTCTTGGATATATTTGCCAGACAGTCAAGATAAAGTGATAAGTGCAAACGGGTAGAATGAGGGCATTCTCCTCTGCACTTACCTCTTCCGCATCAACTGTTAACAAACTTCTCAAGTACCGTTACTTAGGCGACGTGTCCATTGTCCCTCCAGAGAGCGCCGCCTGTGAGGAGGCTGCTGTTGAACACTGCAGTTTGGCCAAAGGGAATTGGGCTTGTTTATTAGGATAAAGGAACACACACACACCTGTCACCTTAACTAGACTGTTGTAGAACGACTTACCTGTGCTTGTCATGTTGTGAAACACTGATGTTGGAATAGGTGCTTTGGAAAGGAGACTGAAAAATGGTGTTCGTTCACCTGCGATTGTCCCCCCCGGCAGGGTCCTGCACCCCTCCTAGGTGCCGGTGGCGGTGTCGGGGGCCAGTCCTGACCAGTGGGACTCCCCCAAGACACAAGGTACTGAGACAGCCGGTTCTGGTCTTGCAATTAAAACCCCATCCACCCAGGCCTCTTTCCCTGCGACGAGAATCTAAGGAGAGGGGAAAGCGAAAATACTGTGGCCTCGGGCGCTGTGGTCAGCGCGGAAGCGGGCTTGTTAGTCTCCAGCACCAGCTGGACAGAGACGGCCCGAAGGGCAGCAGCGGCCACGCAGGGCAAGGGCGACGCTGCGCTGACGCAGGCCCAGGGCCGGACGGCACACCCGGACTTCCCCAGTCCTTCGCGAGGTGACAGTGAGTTTTGGCACACTGCTGGAGAGCCTTCCGGAGCACTCCACTGGGTTCTCCGTTGATATATTCCTGGTTGGGATTCTTCCTGGCTCCGCCAACTCCCTTCTTGCTGAGATCTGGCTGCCGGGCTCTGGTGGAAGTTAGGGCCCCTCTTCAGTGATGGCGCCGGCTTCGGCGCACGCCACGCCGGCTTCCGACGCACGCCACGCCGGCTTCCGGCGCACGCCACGCCGGCTTCCGACGCACGCCACGCCGCTTCCGACGCACGCCGGCGATGGGCCCACACTGGCTTTCGGATGGCTCTTGCTCCGACGCCCGGGCGGTGCTTCCCTGCCGGCAGCCGCTGCCCGCGCCCACCTGCGGCGCTGCTCCCTGGGACCCCGGACGCAGTGGGCCAGGGTGGGGAGGGCATAGCCCTGGACTCAGCTCCACTTGAAGTCTGGCAAGGCCGTGAGTATGTCTGTGACTCCTGAAGTCCTTTTATAAAAAAAAAACAGGGAATTTCACCAAGCTGTTTATTTTGTATACACTTGGTCTCGAAGTCTTTAAATTCTTCCTAAGCCTCCATTTTCCCATTTCTAAACTTGGAATAAAGTAACGGTATCACCAGGTTACTGGGAGGAAAAGAAAACGAGACGTTACATGTCAAGCCCTAGCGCGAGGCCTATTGCAGAGAAAGCCCTCCGAACACTTGGCCGTCCTGAGTATTTTGGGTACCTGGCGAGGGAAAACCGCGGAAACTGAGGCTCCTGTCTAGAAGATGCATGTTGCCCAGGTTATGTGACTTGGGAAGTGATGCTGGCATGTTTTCCCTGCGCCCGTGTGTCCTCCAGCCCCCCAGGTTTTTCTTCTATCAAACAGAGAGGGTGCCGTGATTCCCACCCTCAGCAGTCATGAGGATTCAATAAACCATCAGATGAAAACCCACTTTGTAAGTGCAAAGAGCAGTTACCGGTACTCTACAGGACTGGTGACTGAGAGGAAGCATGAACAGGAGAAAGAGGACAAAGGAGGATCCACCAGGAAGATGCTGAACACATAGTTCTCCTTCTCACAGTTGTGCCTCAGTCTACCATGGTTGCCTTTGAAATGTCAGCTCTCCAAATACGGATACATAGCTGGTGCATGGTTCCTTCCATGAGAAACATTTTAACATTAGGTACTCTTACTTTTTTTTTTTTTTTTTTTAACAGAGGCAGTGTCTCTCTATGTTGCCCAGGCTGGACTCGAACTCCTGGGCTCAAGCAATCCTCATGCTTCAGCCTCCCAAATAGCTGGGACTACAAGAGAACACCACCACATCTGGCTTAATGATACTCTTTAAATCAAGATGTTCCAGACCCCTCGGCTCATGTTCCCCGCGTTGCTGGCAAACAACATGGAGATGATGCCAAATGGTAGCAGCATCTAGGAGGCAGGGCCACTGGGCTACAGGCCCCCGCCCTGCCACTGGACAGCCGTCCCCCCACTCCAGCCAGCAGCACTGGCTCAGTGAGAGGGCACAGAGGAGGCAATCACACCTAGTGCACCTCTGTTTCCCAGGACGAGACCCACACAACGAATGGTCTATTTGGAAAAATATATGGACATTTGCTGCCCTGCCCAGAACTGACCCTTGAACACACAAAAAAAATGAATAAACACTAGAGTTAGGTTATCACAAGGTTCATCTTCTTTTAAAGGAACAAAAGCCACAACATATGTGTTGAAGCGTGATACCCTCTCGCCTCCTCCTTCCTGCCTTGAGCTCCTCACCGACTACATCATGAGCTCAGGCTGAAACGTCAACTTGAACTTTAGCATTGTGGCTCCACCAACTACAACTCAGTTTAAGCATGCCTTCTTTTTTTTGTTTGATTGAGTGTTCCAGTTTACTTTGCACTTCTGAGGTTCTTGGGTTAAAACAACATGATCTAATGCAATAAAAACCCATAAAAAAACAAAACAAAACAAAAAAAATTCTTTACTTCTAGTAGCGCAAGTCCAACAGAATCTACCCAAAGCGTACCTGAACAGTGTTAATCTGCCTAAGTGCCAAATGGCTTTTTGTCCTTTCTTGGTGCCCACTCATCCAAATAAGAAGCCCCTCAGTTCTCCAACAGTATGTGAACATACACAGTTTCAGGAATAACTCAGCAACTAGTGAGTGCCTAGGGAGGTTCCTGAAGAGTTTTAAGGCAGATCAGGCCAAGGAAAAAAGAACTTTAGTCTTCAATAACTAATTCTGATTCCATGACGCCCACCAAGAATGTGGCGCATAAGAACTTTACAATATTCTTGAGGACATAAAACCAGGAAAGGGGCCAGCAAGAAGCTGGTACTTGACTTGGGCCAAGCAAGAACAGGACTTGATAGATCAGAAAGGAGAAGCAAGGACACTCCGGCAAATGGAGCCATGCAGGTGAAGGCAGGAAGGCGCGAGCACGTGCGGGCGCGCACTCGGCAAACACGGATGGCGCGGGAGCCACGTGCGGGGGCTGGGTGCCGGATACGGAAGTGACCGTAAAGATCGCCTGGATCTGGCATTCCCATGGACGGAGACACTCAGCAAAGAAGTGCTGAGTGACGCGTGGAGGTTCCAGAGGGTGACAGGTGCTGTGGGGAAGAACGCAGCTGGGAAGAGGATAACGGTCCTGAGTGAGTTGGAGTGACCAGAGGCCGCCTCGCTGAGCCGGTGGCCGTCTGGGCGAGGGCGGGAGGCGGGAGGGCGGCGCGTGCGGGGGGCGCACTGCGCACAGAGCGCGGGCGAGCGCGAGGGGCTCCCGCACAGCCCGCACCGCGCCCCGCAGGGAGACGTCGTCCCAAGGGGGGGAAGATTATGCTTGGAGGATGAAAAAACCCGTTTTTAAAATGCGTATGACACAGATATGTTAAGGATGCAGGAGAGAAACCTACATGGTATAACTGTGGTGTTAAAATGTCTTGCCCCTGGCGGGGTGACAAGGAAAGGCTGGAAAACACTGACTTAGAGGAGCAGGAAGGAGCCTGAGGAGGCTTGAATGGAGCGAGCACGGGAGGCATAGGAGGAGAGAACAGAAAAGTACCGAAGTGGTCTTAGAGGTCATCGAAATCGCTTTGGCTTTTATTCTGAGAAAAGCTGGGGACGATGGTGGGTTTTTCACAGAGGGACGTGACTCGACTCGGGGCCTGGGTGTGAAGCGCCCGGCTGGCTGCGAGCCGAGCGCGCTGTGGGAGCGGGGCTGCTCACTGCCGTGTGCAGCTGCGGCGGACGCTGTAGTCGGGATAATGCGCCGGCTGTGCATGTGTCGACTGTGGCTGGGAAGGGGTCAAATACGACTCCAGAGTTTGGCCAGAAAACTGGAAGGATGGAGTTGCCGTCGACTGAGACCTGGACCGTTGGGGAATCGTAGTCAGGCGCTCCCGTTTGGCATGTTAGGTTTGCGGAAATATCTATACCACAATTCTTTTATCCCTTCTTCCATTGAAGGACACTCAGGTTGATTCCATATTTTGACTGCAATGAATAATGCTACAATAAACACGGGGGTGCAGAGATCTCTTTGACACACTGATTTCCTTTCTTTTGGGTGTATATCCAGAGTTTTTTGAGAAACCTCCATAGTGTTCTTCATGGCGGCTGCACTAATTTACATTCTCAACAATGCGTAAGAGTTCCTTTTCTCCACATCCTTGCCAGCATGTGTTACTTTTTCTTACTGATACAAGCCATCCTAGCGGGGGTGACATGACATCTCACAATGGTTTTGATTTGCACTTCCCTGATGGTTAATGATGTTGAGCATTTCTATCATACATTGTTATCAGTATTTTAGATTCTAGCTTTCAAACTCTTGTTCCTGCAAAACAGATACAGGGAAATGTAGCCTGAAACTGCACTGACATTTTAAAGTTAGAGCTCTCACCAACTACGGTAATATTTTGCTTATCACCTTAACAGTTTTAGCTCATATAGATAACAAATGTCAAGGCATTAAAATGTGGGGTGGGGAGGGAATCAAGATGGCGGACAAGAAACACCACCAGACAGAGTGTCTCTGCAGAAAAGACAGATTCTAGCAGAAATTAGAAAAAAGAAGCAAGAACACAAGCCTTTAGCGGACGAGGGACGGAAAGAGGGGTACCTGAGACCACGGGAGACTCCACGGGAGGAGGCTGCAGAGGAGACTGGAAGCAGAGACCTCCAGAGCATCCCGGAGACCAGCGGGAAGGGTAGGTGGCTGGGCCAAGTTTCCCCTCCCCTGCATCTGGGACTGCTGGGGGGCTCCCCAGTGGGTGGAGAGACTTGTGGACACCAGCCCAGAGACGGCCGCTGCCAGTGAGCAGTAAGTCTGTAGCGGACGCAGCACTAGGCTCCCAAATCCCACAGGGCACCTCCATGTGCATAAACCCAAGCCACATGGCAGGCGCCATATTGCCTCCCTCTCCCTTCCCCCGACCCTACCCACGGCTGCCCAAAGAGACAATATAGCCACCAGCCAGAGGCACCTCCAGGGAATGGGACCTTCCCTTTTGGGGCCCTACAGCTGACTAAGGGGAACTCAGACTATGAGCTCCTTACCCGCCAGCCCTCCCAGGTGCTAATGGCATGGTGATCTCAGGAGAACGGGGCAGACCCTGAGGATGAGAGACATTGACCCAGCTTGGGCTCCCTGTGGGTGAATTGAGACCGGCACTCCTCTCCCTGGTGAGGGTAGGGATTGAACTCTTGGGCTCAGAGATCAGACCTGCAGACCAGATCCCATGCACCGAGGTCTCCCATTGCCCGGGGCACAGAAGGGATATTCGTGAACAGCCTACTGAGGTGTGTGTGCCTTCAGGGGCAGATCAGGGTCCTAGAGGGCAACCCTCCCCCCAAAGGGAGCCCGTGCTCCCAGCCCAGGTGGCATTCCTGTGCAGGGAACCTCCCAGCCGGCACCACAGGCAGGGGAGGCCTGGTGGCGTGTGGTATGGCCTGCTGGCAGAGGCCCAGGAGTAGCTGTGGAGTTGGGGAGGGTGGAAAGAAGCGAGGCCCGCTCCAGACGGCAGGTCTGACTGACTTTTGCAGGACATTCTACCCCAAATCCACTGGATATACGTTCTTCTCATCAGCTCATAGGACATTCTCTAGGACTGACGATATCCTAGGACACAAAGTAAACCTCAAGCAATTTTAAAAAATAGAAATCATACCATTTATCTTCTCAGATCACAGTGGAATGAAAGTAGAAATCAACCCTAACAGAAACTCACATTTCTACATAAAAATGTGGAAATTAAACAACCTCCTACTAAATGATTACTTCATAAATGAAGAAATAAAGATGGAAATTTAAAAATTCTATGAACAAAACGAAAATGGAGAGACAAGTTATCAGGTCCTCTGAGACACAGAGCAGTTCTGAGAGGAAGGTTTAGCTCCATAAATGCCTATAACCAAAAGACAAGAAGATCACAAATAGACAATCTAATGAAACGACTCAAAGAGCTGGAAAAAGAAGAGCAGACCAACCCCAAACCCAGCAGAAGAAGTGAAAGCAACAAGATCAAATCAGAACTAAATGAAATGGAAAACAGGGAAGCTATTCAGGAGATTAATAAAACAAAAAGTTGGTTCTTTGAAAAAATAATCAAAATTGACACACCATTGGCTAAGCTAACAAAAAGCAGAAAAGAGAAATCTCTAATAAGCTCCATCAGGAACAAAAAAGGAGATATCACAACTGATCCCAAAGAGATACAAGATACAATTTATGAATACTACAAAAGCCTCTATGCACACAAACTGGAAAATATGGAGGAAATGGACAAATTTCTAGAAACACACAGCCTCACTAGGCTCAACCAGGAAGAAATAGATTTCCTGAACAGACCAATCTCAAGAGCTGAAATAGAAACAGCAATTAAAAATCTCCCTAAAAAGAAAAGTCCCGGTCCAGATGGTTTCACACCCGAATTTTACCACCTTTACAAAGAAGAACTAGTACCTATCTTGCAGAAACTATTCCACAACATGGAGAAGAATGGAAACCTCCCCGATGCCTTTTATGAAGCGAATATTACTCTGATACCAAAACCAGGAAAGGATGCAACAAAAAAAGAAAACTACAGACCAATATCCCTAATGAATATAGATGCAAAAATTTTCAACAAAATCTTAACTAACCGAATCCAGACACTTATCAAAAAAATAATCCATCACTACCACGTGAGCTTCATCCCAGGGATGCAGGGATGGTTCAACATACGTAAATCTATAAATGCAATTCACCACATAAACAGAAGCAAAAACAAAGACCACATGAATCTTTCAATAGATACAGAAAAAGCTTTTGACAAAATTCAACACCCTTTCATGATACGAACACTTAAGAAAATAGGCATAGAAGGAACATACCTAAAAATGATACAAGCCATATATGACAGACCCATAGTCAACATCATACTGAATGGGGAAGAACTGAAAGCATTCCCACTTAGAACTGGAACTAGACAAGGCTGCCCACTATCTCCACTTCTGTTCAACATAGTGCTGGAAGTCTTGGCTACAGCAATCAGACAGGAAAATGGAATTAAAGGTATCCAAATAGGGGCAGAAGAGATCAAACTTTCACTGTTGATGATGATATGATATTATATCTCGATGCAGTATGATCAGTGCCCATCGATGCAGTCTGATCAGTGTCCATTGATGCAGTCTGATCAGTGCCCATCGATGCAGTCTGATCAGAGTCCATCGATGCAGTCTGATCAGTGCCCATCGATGCAGTCTGATCAGTGTCCATCGATGCAGCCTGATCAGTGCCCATCGATGCGGCCTGATCAGTGTCCATCGATGCGGCCTGATCAGAGTCCATCGATGCAGCCTGATCAGTGCCCATCGATGCAGCCTTGCCCGTCCACATCATCTCAGCCTCACCAGTGCCTGTATTGGTGGAACTCCCCTTTTACCTCAGGCTCACACTGGTGCGGTGCAGGAACTGCAGGATTACAGAGCCGGTTCCTCCCCGACCTTTTCAGTTCACACCACCGTATGCGAACCACACTGGGATCTGTGAACTCTCACAGGAATCTGATGGCATCGGTGAGAAGACCCATGCGATCAGATTCCACTGCAGGGAAAAAGAAGGCATGTATGCCTTTTTTCTTCTGAATCTAATGCTCATAGATCGCAACAGTGTGAACCGGGGCTTACACAGCTCACAACACACATCATACACAACTGAATAGCAATCAGAATATAAATGCACTTACTGTCTATTAAATTGGGTCTCCTACTCCTCAGCTGTCTGCAGAGCCGGATTAAGTTCCCACGGGGCCCTAGGCAGATTACCGGTTTGGGGCTCCCATGCGATAACACTGAGCACTGACCATTTGCGATAACACTGACCGCTGAGCATTTGCATTACCTCTGAGCACGGACCATTAGCATTACCTCTGAGCACTGACCATTTGCATTACCTCTGAGCACTGACCATTAGCATTACCTCTGAGCACTGACCATTAGCATTACCTCTGAGCACTGACCATTTGCATTACCTCTGAGCACTGACCATTTGCATTAGCACCGAGCAACTGAGCACTGACCATTTGCATTAGCACCAAGCAACTGAGCACTGACTATTTGCATTATGACTGTGATGCAACTCCCCTAGAAACCACCCCCAACCAACTAACAAACTTTAAAAAAAAAAGTCTCTCCTAACTTCAAAAAAAGGCGCCCCCTATCTGCAAAACACAAAGACCTCCTAACTTCAGAAAAGAAAGGCCCCCCTTAACCTCAAAAAAAAAGCTCTACTAACTGCAAAATAAACAAAAACAGACTTCCTAACTTATTCTTCCCTCTGTCCTCAGTTAGCAGCAGCCTGACTCCTCAGAGCACACCTGAGACTGAGAGGAGGGTTCGAGAGACAGAGAGGAGGGGAGTTGGAGAGTGCCGTGCACATTCCACACATGCGCACTGTGGGCCCAGGACAAGTCGGCTGCTAAGCAGGACAGCCACCCGCCAGGATAATTGTCCTCGGCGGGCCGTAGTTTGAGGACCCCTCGTGTAAGCCACCCTTACCATTAACATTTGTTTGAAAACTAATGTGTCCAAACATTTAAAAATAAGTGAATCTTATTTTAAAAAATAAGTAAGGATAAATTGCGGCTCCTTAATGCAGCAGGGTTCAGAAACTAAGCCAGTTTAGCTTTTTGAACTGCTATATTGATAAGAATTATTAGGAAATAATATAAAATAACCATAATGAGCATCAATTTTGTGGGTCTAAAGGTTATTGACTAGCTTTTTGGTAACTTTTTTTTTTTTTTAGCTACAAATCTAGTATTAATGTACCTTATTCTAGTACCTTATCCATGGTCTTCGCTCAGTGAGGCCCTTGGTACTATGATAGTTCTTTTACTAAACATAGGAACTTGAATCAGTCAGTTAGTTATTCTTGTGCCACAGATTCCCCAACTTTATTTGGCATCTATTTTCTTTGAAAGCATGTTAGGAAGATTTGTGATAAACTGTATCAATACTTTATATGTTTTATGAAGTACAAATGTTTTATGATCTTTTCTTAAATATCAGGTTTCTTATGGCACTTAAGGTGGGTGGCAGTGAATGCATGCAGCAGTTAACCTATTAATAAGTGTTGAAGATTGGAGCCTCTAAAGAAGTCAGCAGTGTGTTTACATTTGTTTACAAATAACACTGGAAAGCATTTTTGAAGTAATTACACATGGTGCTAGACAAAGTTTTATGCAGAGAATTAGTTTACCAGACTCCTGCCATAATTTGAAAACAAGCTAATGCAGATTTATAGCAGTTGGACATAAAGACAATTGAGTGAAAACATTGAACTAGTAGTACATTGTGTATAAATCAAGAGTAAATGCCATTCAGGGATTTAGGCAAGCATGTATAATTTGTACATTAAGCCAAATTAAGAATATGCACTATGGCTGTCTGATACCAGGATGGGTTCATACCTATTCTACTTTCCTCTCAATAATTCTAAAAAGCTTTATGGGGGAGATATGATCAAAGATAAAATGGATCCAGGCATGCGGTAGAAAAATAAATTGTAGACCTGTTTGATAGGTATCAGAGTATTACCACACAGGATTTGTTTCTAATAGCCTTATTCAACCCTCATTCAAGCCTTATTCAAAAGATAAAGTAGAAATTACAAAATTGAAGTAGTTATCAAAGTAGATCTGTTATCTACACATGTTTTAAATCTGGACCCCTTTGTTCTGTGTAGGGTACAGTAACCTAAATAGCCCCAGAAATTGGCATTTGATGTAAGATGTTTTTATTATGAACTTATCCCCTATAGTTATTATGATTCCTGTATCAATATGTATTAAAACATTTTCATATGTCTTTTGAATTTTAAAGAAATTTGTGGATTGAAAATTTCCAGCTTTGATTCCTTAATATTGGGAGCATTTGTTACCTGGTATCATAATAGTTCAGTGAACACAGTTCTAGCCTGATATTTTTCCATTTCCCTGTTTACACCTTTGATTATTTAAAGCATACACATATATACATACCACGACATCTAGAATTTGAGATATGAGTCATTTTTATTGTTTTGTTTCACATAAGTTCTTTTTTATTTGTTTTTTATTATATCTTCTCTCAGCACTTTATATTTAAATCTTAATTGTTGATGGATTATACTTAGAAAATTGAATCTTTAGGATCTAGTGTTTCCCTCATCCCAGTGCTTATGTTTTACTAGCAACAATGCAAAATCTTAGCTTTCCTTCTACATCGAAAACCTGATTATCAAATTTTGATTGTGAATACTTTTTTTTTTTTTTTTTTTGAGACAGAGTCACACTCTGTTGCCCGGGCTAGAGTACCGTGGCATCAGCCTAGCTCACAGCAACCTCAAACTCCTGGGCTCAAGCAATCCTCCTGCCTCAGCCTCCCGAGTAGCTGGGACCACAGGCATGCGCCCACCATGCCTGGCTAACTTCTTCTATATATATTAGTTGGCCAATTAATTTCTATTTATAGTAGAGACGGGGTCTCGCTCTTGCTCAGGCTGATTTTGAACTCCTGACCTTGAGCAATCCTCCCACCTCAGCCTCCCAGAGTGCTAGGATTACAGGCGTGAGCTGATTGTGAATACTTTTGAAACTATTCAGTGAGATTTCCTACTAGCTAGGAATTCTGTTTTAATTTAACTTTTCTTGTTAAAATTTAAACAAAAGAATGGGAAATGTACGCACAGAAGGAGACCTAATACCACCGCCTTTACTATCCTTTCCATTAAAGCAAATAATAAGCCACAAATAATAAAAGCCTGTCCTTGGGAAACTTAATTTCTAGGGAACCAAAACTATTAAAAGCCAAAATCAGGGACACAGATGATTATGAAGAAAAGTTATCAAGCCATTAATTTAATATTATTTATTACGGTCCAATGGCAAACATGACTGACATAAGGTTTATTTAAGCAGATAGGCCTACAAAGAGAGTGACATTTGTCCTGACCTGAGCCTTGGACTAAGGAAACTATTGATATAATCCTTATAAAAAGAGACATTGTTTCCTAGCCTCCTGCATTCTTTAATTTGTAGTACTTCCTGATGCCGTTATTTTTAGCTCATTTGATGATACAGAATTATTCTTTTTTTTTATTTCGGCATATTATGGGGGTACAGATTTTAAGGTTTCAATAAATGCCCATGTCCCCCCTCCCCCCACAAGTCTGAGTCTCCAGCATGACCATCCCCCAGATGGTGCACATCTCACTCTATATATGTATATACCCGCCCCCTCCCCCCTCCCACCTGCCCAATACCCTATTACTGTAGTACCTATGTGACCACTTAGGTGCTGTTCAGTTAATACCAATTTGCTGGTGAATATATGTGGTGCTTGTTTTTCCATTCTTGGGAAACTTCACTTAGTAGTATGGGTTCCAGCTCTAACCAGGAAAATATAAGATGTGCTATATCACCGTTGTTTCTGAGAGCTGAATAGTACTCCATGGTATACATATACCACATTTTATTAATCCATTCTTGGATTGATGGGCACTTGGGCTGTTTCCACAGCCTTGCAATTATGAATTGTGCTGCTATAAACATTCAAGTGTAGGTGTCTTTTTTGTAGAGTGTCATTGGATCTTTTGGGTAGATGCCCAGCAATGGGATTGGTGGATCAAATGGTAGATTCACTTGTATCGCTTTAGGGTATCTCCATATTGCTTTCCACAGAGGTTGAACTAGTTTGCAGGCCCACCAGCAGTGTAGGAGTGTTCCTCTCTCTCCGCATCCACACGAGCATTTATTGTTTGGAGACTTTTTGATAAAGGCCATTCTCACTGGAGTTAAGTGATATCTCATTGTGGTTTTGATTTGCATTTCCCTGATGATTAGAGATGTTGAGCATTTTTTCATATGTTTGTTGGCCATTCTTCTGTCTTCTTTAGAAAAGTTTCTGTTCAAGTCCTTTGCCCACTTTTTAATAGGGTTATTTGATTTTTTCTTGCTGATTTTCATGAGTTCTAAGTATATTCTAGTTATCAGTCCCTTATCGGATGCATAGGATACAAAAATTTTCTCCCATTCTGTAGGTTGTCTGTTTACTTTCATGACTATTTCTTTGGCTGTGCAGAAGCTTTTTAGTTTGATCATGTCCCATTTATTTATTTTTGTTGCTGCTTTGATTGCCTTTGGGGACTTCTTCATAAACTCTTTGCCTAGGCCGATGTCTAGGAGAGTGTTTCCAATTTTTCCTCTAGAATTCTAATAGTTTCATACCTTAGGTTTAAGTCTGTTATCCAGCGTGAGTTGATTTTTGTGAGAGGTGAAAGGTGTGGGTCCTATTTTAGCCTTCTACAGGTGGCTATCCAGTTTTCCCAGCACCATTTATTGAAAAGGGATTCTTTTCCCCAGTGTATGTTTTTGTCTGCTTTGTCAAAGATTAGATGGCTATATGAGGATGGTTTTATATCAGGATTCTCAGATCTGTTCCACTGGTCAATATTCCTATTTTTGTGCCAATACCAGATTGATTTAATTACTACAGCTTTGAAGTATAGTTTGATATCTGGCATATTAATTCCTCCCATTTTTTTTTTTTTGTTGTTGTTGCCTAGCATTGCTTTTGATATCCGGGGTCTTCTTTGGTTCCATACAAAGCATAAAATTATTTTTTCTATATCTGTGAAGAATGCTGATGGGATTTTAATAGGTATTGCATTGAATCTGTAGATCAGTTTGGGTAGTATAGACATTTTGATGATGTTGAGTCTGCCGATCCAGGACCATGGTATGGATTTCCATCTGTTTACATCCTCTGCTATTTCCTTCCTCAGTGTTTCATAGTTCTCCCTGTAGAGGTCTTTTACCTCCTTGGTTAAGTATATTCCTAGGTACTTTAATTTCTTTGTTGCTATGTGAAGGGAATTAAGTCTTTGATTTGGTTCTCAATTAGATTGTTGTTGGCGTATATGAATGCCTCTGATTTCTGTGTATTGATTTTGTATCCTTAGACTTTACTAAATTCATTGATCAGTTCCAGGAGTTTCTTGGTTGAATATTTGGGGTTTTCTAGATATAATATCATATCATCATCAACAGTGAAAGTTTGATCTCTTCTGCCCCTATTTGGATACCTTTAATTCCATTTTCCTGTCTGATTGCTGTAGCCAAGACTTCCAGCACTATGTTGAACAGAAGTGGAGATAGTGGGCAGCCTTGTCTGGTTCCAGTTCTAAGTGGGAATGCTTTCAGTTCTTCCCCATTCAGTATGATGTTGGCTATGGGTCTGTCATATATGGCTTGTATCATTTTTAGGTATGTTCCTTCTATGCCTATTTTCTTAAGTGTTCGTATCATGAAAGGGTGTTGAATTTTGTCAAAAGCTTTTTCTGCATCTATTGAAAGAATCACGTGGTCTTTGTTTTTGCTTCTGTTTATGTGGTGAATTGCATTTATAGATTTACGTATGTTGAACCATCCCTGCATCCCTGGGATGAAGCCCACTTGGTCATGATGGATTATTTTTTTGATAAGTGTCTGGATTCGGTTAGCTAAGATTTTGTTGAAAATTTTTGCATCTATATTCATTAGGGATATTGGTCTGTAGTTTTCTTTTTTGTTGCAGCCTTTCCTGGTTATGGTATCAGAGTAATATTTGCTTCATAAAAGGTGTCTGGGAGGTTTCCATTCTTCTCGATGTTGTGGAATAGTTTCTGCAAGATAGGTACTAGTTCTTTGTAAGTTTGGTAAAATTCGGGTGTGAAACCATCTGGACCGGGACTTTTCTTTTTAGGGAGATTTTTAATTGCTGTTTCTATTTCAGTTGTTGAGATTGGTCTCTTCATGGAATCTATTTCTTCTTGGTTGAGCCTAGGGAGGCTGTGTATTTCTAGAAATTTGTCCATTTCCTCCACATTTTCCAGTTTGTGTGCATAAAGATTTTTGTAGTATTTATAAATTATATCTTGTATCTCTTTGGGATCAGTTGTGATATCTCCTTTTTTGTTCCTGATGGAGCTTATTAGAGATTTCTCTTTTCTGCTTTTTGTTAGCTTAGCCAATGGTGTGTCAATTTTGATTATTTTTTCAAAGAACCAACTTTTTGTTTTATTAGCTTCCATGTTTTCAATTTTGTTTAGTTCTGGTTTGATCTTGTTGATTTCACTTCTTCTGCTGAGTTTGGGGTTGGTCTATCCTTCTTTCTCCAGCTCTTTGAGTTGTTTCATTAGATTGTCTATTTGTGATCATTTTGACTTTTGGTTATAGACATTTATGGAGATAAACTTTCCTCTCAGAACTGCTTTAGCTGTGTCCCAGAGGAGTTGATAACTTGTCTCTCTATTGTCATTTTCTTCATAGAATTTTTTTATTTCCATCTTGATTTCTTCATTTATGAAGTAATTCTTTAGTAGGAGGTTGTTTAATTTCCACATTTTTATGTAGAAATGTGAGTTTCTGTTAGGGTTGATTTCTACTTTTATTCCACTGTGATCTGAGAAGGTACATGGTATGATTTCTATTTTTTAAAATTTCTTGAGGTTTACTTTGTGTCCTAGGATATGGTCAATCTTAGAGAATGTCCCATGAGCTGATGAGAAGAACATATAGTCAGTGGATTTGGGGTAGAATGTCCTGTAGATGTCAGTCAGACCCAATTGTTCCAGGGTTTTGTTTAAGTCCATTATTTCTTTATTAATTTTCTGTTTGGAGGATCTGTCTTGTGCCGTCAGTGGGGTGTTGAAATCTCTGGTGATTATGGAGTTGCTATTAATCAATTTGCTTAGCTCCAGTAAGGTTTGCTTTATGAATCTGGGTGCACCTAAGTTGGGTGCATATATATTTGAAATTGTTATCTCTTCTTGTTGATGTGTGCCCTTCACCGTTATATAATGACCCTCTTTGTCTTCACTACTTTTGTTGGTTTAAAAACTAAATCGTCTGAAATTAGAACTGCCATACCAGCCTTCTTTTGGCTTCCACTTGCCTGGCACACTGATCTCCACCCTTTTACTTTTAGTCTATGTGCATCCTTGCAGGTTAGATGTGTTTCCTGAAGACAGCATATACTTGTCCTATATTTTCTTATCCATTGAGCCAGCCTCTGTCTCTTGAGTAGAGAGTTTAAGCCATTCACATTTATTGAGAGAACTGATAGGTAAGGTAGATTACTGTTCATTCTGTTGGGTTGGATGTTGTTACTTTGATTTCTCTCTTGAGCCATTGTAATATCTGGCCTTTAATCTTTGGGTTTGGGTTGTTTTTATATTTATGAGTTTTTATTATGGTGTTCCATGCGTAATACTGTTTTGAGTACTTCTTGTAGGGCTGGTCTTGTCTTGGTGAATTCTCTGAGCCTTTGCTTGTCTGAAAATGTCTTTATTTGTCCTTCATGTATGAAGCTTAGTTTTGCAGGGATTAAGATTCTAGGCTGGGTATTGTTTTGTTTCAAAAGATTGAGAATGGAGCCCCAGTCTCTCCTTGCTTGTAAAGTCTCATTAGAGAAGTCTGGTGTTATTTGAATTGGCTTTCCCTTGTATGTTACTTGCTTCTTTCATCTTACAGCCCTTAGAAGGGCCTCTTTAGTTGATATTTTGGTCAGTCTGATGACTGCATGTCGTGACATCTTCCTGTTTGCATTGAATCTCCCAGGGGTCCTCTGAGCTTCTTGAACTTGCATATTGAGATTTTGAGCAAGGCCTGGGAAATTTTCCTCTATTATATCTTCAAATAGCTTGTCCAACCCTTGAATGTTGTCTTCTTCCCCTTCTGGTAACCCTGTGACCCTCACATTAGGTTTCTTCACATAATCCCACATCTCCTGTAGGCTTTGCTCTTTTCTCTTGTTTCTCTGCTCTATCTCTGTGACGGTTTTATTTAGTTGGAGGATGTTATCTTCAATCTCTGAGATTCTTTCTTCTGTTTGCTCTACCCTGTTCTTGAGACTTTCCACTGTATTTTGTAGTTCCCTGAATTGATTCTTCATTTCTAGAATTTCGGTTAAAGTTTTCTTCATTGTGTCTATTTCTTTAGTGAACTTTTGTTCTAGGTCCTGGAGGCTTTTTGTGGTTTCTTTGTGTTGGTTATTGAGTTGTTCTTGCAGGTCGGTGAGTGTTCTTATGATCCACATACGAAATTCCTCTTCTGTCATTTTGGTTGCCTGATTTTGGTTGGTGTCTGTTTCTAGGGGGCTGGTGCTCCTCTTTCGGGGTGTGTTTTCCGTTAAGTTCTTCATATTTCCTGAGTTCCTTCGTTGATTTCTTCTCATGTGGATCAGTTGTTGTTTCTTTCCTTCAGGTTTTCATTTGGGTATTCACACACCTTGTTTAGTTTCTGAGCCGTTAGGTGGTTTCTGTGGGTGAGATTCAACCACTCCCTGTATAATGAGTCAGTGGGTGCTGTGGAAAGGCTGTGCAGGATGCCGTCCCTGTCAGTAGGTGGTGCTTTCTTGGAGGAACATGCTGTGCTGTTGTTTTTGTGTCCTGTTATCAGCTCTTGTTCTTGGCAGAGCTGGGTTGGGTAAGCCTGCCCTCAGGCACCACCAATGCCTTTAGCAGGGGTGAAAGTTCTGTTATCTGCTTCCAGGATAAGCTGACAGAGAGGGACTGGAATGGTCTCGCTCAGCCAGAAAGTCTGGGTGTGGGGGTGGGGCTGTCTGAGACCCGCAGTCTGGAGCGAGCCTCACTTCTTTCCACCCTCTCCAACTCCACAGCTACTCCTGGGCCTCTGCCAGCAGGCCAGACCACATGCCACCAGGCCTCCCCTGGCTGTGCTGCCGGTAGGGAGGTTCCCCGTGCAGGAACGCCACCTGGGCTGGGCACACGGCCTCCTTTTGGGAGGAGGGTTGCCCTCTAGGACACTGATCTGCCCCTGAAGGCACACACACCTCAGTAGGCTGTTCACATATATCCCTTCTGTGCCCCGCGTAATGCTAGACCTCGGTGCACGGGATCTGCTCTGCAGGTCCGACCTCTGAGTCCCAGAGTTCAAACTGTATCCCCACCAGGGAGAGGAGTGCCAGTCCCAATTCACCCACAGGGAGCCCAAGCTGGGTCTATGTCTCTCAGCCTCGGGGTTTGCCCCGTTCTCCTGGGATCACCGTGCCAGCAGCACCTGGGAGGGCTGACGGGTAGGTACCTCACAGTCTTTAGTTCCCCTTAGTCAGCTGTAGGGTCCCAAAAGGGAAGGTCCTGTTCCCTGGAGGTGCCTCTGGCTGGTGACTATATTGTCTCTCTGGGCAGCTGGGGGTAAGGTCGTCGGAGGGGAGAAGGAGGCAATATGGCGCCTGCCGCGAGGCTCAGGTCTGTGCACACGGAGGTGCCAGGAGGGATTTGGGAGCCTGGTGCCGCGTCCACTACAGGCTCACCGCTAGCTGGTGGCGGCCGTCTCTGGGCTGGTGTCTGCAGGTCTCTCCACCCGCTGGGGAGCCCACCAGCAGTCCAGGATGCAGGGTAGGGGAAATGGCCCAGCCACCTACCCTTCCCGCTGGTCTCCAGGCTGCTCCGCGGTCCCAGCTTCCAGTTCTCCTCCACAGCCTCCTCCCGTGGAGTCTCCCATGGTCTCAGGTACCCCTCCTTCTGGCTCTCGTCTGCTGTATGCTCGCCTTCTTGCTTCTTTTTTCTAATTTCTTCTAGAATCTATCTTTTCTGCAGAGACATGCTGTCTGGCGGTGTTTCTCGTCTGCCATCTTGATCCCCACTCCAAAATTATTCTTAAGAGTAACATAACCTTTACCAGGACCAGTAATTGGACACAGTTGGATATTATGGCATAGTGTCTGGAACCAAGACATGATTGAGAAGACTTACTTTAGCAAAACCACTTATAAGTGGTAGAAGTGGGCAAATTGCTCACCCTTGCCAGGCTTGACTAAAAGATTGGACTAAATCAGGATTTTTAACCCAATATTGTGATAATTAATTGACAATACATATATCAGTAAAGATAAAATAATAGATAAAAAATGAGTAACATAACCTTTAACACACCAAGCTTTTATTTCTAATCATTGCATGTTTTATTATAGTGCATGCTATATATGTTAGAGCTTTCTTAAATTCTATTAACTTATAAATTTCCATTTAGGCCGGGTGCTGTGGCTCACGCCTGTAATCCTAGCTCTCTGGGAGGCCGAGGCGGGTGGATCGTTGGAGCTCAGAAGTTCAAGACCAGCCTGAGCAAGAGCCGAGACCCCGTCTCTACTAAAAATAAAAAAAAAAAAAAAAAAAAAAACGTTAATTGGCCAACTGAAAATGGAAAAAAAATAAATAAATAAAGGAATAAAAAAAAATTAAAAAAAAACTTTCCATTTAGATTAATTTCTGATTGATTATTTGACACTTTTTAGTTGCTGATAGTCCAACTCCACCACCACCACCTCCAGTAGATGACATTCCCATGTTTGATGATTCTCCACCTCCACCACCACCACCTCCAGTGGATTATGAAGATGAGGAGGCTGCAGTAGTTCAGTATAATGATCCATATGCAGATGGGGATCCTGCTTGGGCCCCCAAGAATTATATTGAGAAAGGTAAGGTCCAGTCATCATTGAGTTACCAGCCTGGGCAATATAGTGAAACCCTGTCTCTACCAAAAAGGAAAAAGTAATGAGCAAGGCATGGTGGCTGACTTGTAGTCCTAGCTACTAAGGAGGCTGAGACAGAAAGATCACTTGAGCCCAGGAGTTTGAGGTTGCTGTGAGCTAGGCTGATGCCACAGCACTCACTCTAGCCTGGGCAACAAAGTGAGACTCTGTCTCAAAAAAAAAAAAAAAAAAAAGATTGCAGTGAGCTATGATCATGCCATGTACTCCAGCCTGGGTGACAAAGTAAGACCCTATTCCTCTCTTTCTCAAAAAAAAAAAAAAATCATTGAATTAATGTGAAGGAAAATAACCTGATTATAGAATTTTATAACAATAAAGAACGTCTAGTCTAGTGTTTCTTTTAAAGTGCCTTATCAACCAAAATGATTTACCTAAACCTTACTTCCTAAGCTTTGTAAGTAGAAGAGTCTTCCTTTATTTTTAAAATTAAAACTATGTTATGTTTGCTTTCTCCATGCTTCCAACTGGAGATTAACACACCTGTTTGCATTTTATAGATGAAACAAGGCACAAAAAAGGAGTTAATTGAGTTGCTGAATTATATATGAATGTAATTAGTAAAGACCTTAAATATGAATAGAAGCCTTTCAGATGTTAGTAAGATGGTCGCTGGCTTGGATGGTTCAGGATTTTTCAAAATGATGATGGTGCAAAAGTGATATGCATTCACTATGCTCCTCTTTAGGGTGCCGTTATGTCTGGATAAACCCATAGTAAATCGAAAATGTACCTAAGTTGAAAATGCACTTTTTTTGTTTTGTTTGTTTTGTTTTTTGTTTTTCCACATAAATCTTTTGTTTTAATAAATAAAGCATATTCATAGCTTAGGTTTCAAATCACATTTACAGATGAGGAAAATGTCTAGGCTGAAATAGGTGACAGTGAAGCTACTACTGCTGGGAGGAATGCGTGTGCCACATGAGTTTTAAACCTAAAGAACAGAGACTTCAAGGCAGAGAACACTATACATGTCACCCTCTAGACTAGATAACTGGGAGCTGGGGAGGAGGAGGAGACTTGGCGAAGTTCATGCAGCGCCGTCTGACCCCCACCCAGCGCTGTGGGGCCAGCTGGGAGCTGTTATTCTGCGATGAACTAGAGGCGGGTCCTGATCACAGCAAGTGGAACGCTCTCCCACTGTTAGCAACTAGGCCAAGGGCATCGGCCACAGAAGGGCACCCACTTATAAACACAGAGCAACATTAGGACAGCGGAGAGGGAGCTACACAGACACTCTCGCTTCTTTAAATATCAGAAGCTTCCATATCGTAGCCGTAGAGTAGTGGATGGACTCCGTGTCCCGAAGGCCTAGTTCAAAACTTCCTATCGGCATTTGCGCCGGACAGGCTCCCCGTGCTTCCGGCATCGCCTGCTGGGCTATGAGGTCCGGCCGGCTTTCTAGGGTATTGGAAACCTTTATTTTACGATCTCCATTATGGATCTCAACGCCACCAGCTATGTCCTCAGGCAGGTAGGCCTCCTGATCAATTTGAACATCAACATCATTTTTAGCGGCAATTTTGTACATAGGGACCGCCTTTTGCACTGCAGCCTTTACCAGAGGTAAATCCTGTTTCCTGCAACGAACAGTCATTCGGGGTTCCAGTGACTAAAACCCTGGAGGACCAGTCCATCCAGCAGCACCTGGTACCTGGTTGTGTCTTTGACCACCTTGCTGAGTCTCTGTTTTGCTTCATTTAGTAGGTCTGTGATAAGGTCACCTCTTGCTTTGAGGACTCTGAGCCTTGCTTAATTCATCAAATTGGATATCTGAATTTTCTTCTGCTGTTTAATCTGCTTCTCTTTCTTCTCATAGTATTCCATAATCTTCAGTCTTTGGGTTTGCACAAGCCAACCTTTCTCAATGTTGAACTCTTCTTCTGCTTTTGCATCTATTTCTTCTGCTTTTTCATTGGCTTCTTGTTCAATGAAAGCCATCATATGCTTAATCTGCTTTTGCACATCAGCATCGCCGAGGGCCATGGTGAAAGCAGTGCTAGGCCAGTGGGCAACAGGATTGACTAGAGGTTGAAGAGAACGGGGGGAGGGACAAGAAGAAGAAAAACAAAATGCACTTTTGATTTACAATATTTTCAACTTATCTTTGTCCGGACATAACCCCATTTTAAGTAGAGGGGCATTTTATTTAAAAATGTATTGGTACTATCATGAGAAAAGCCTCAATTAAGGTTTTCAGTTAGGTGATTTTATAAAAGAGAAACAGATCACTAGGATTTTATTTCATGAAATTATATACAACTCTAAAGTGTAAATTTACCTACAGTACCTGATGTTCAGTATAATTATCTATTACGAAATATGGATGAGGAAGAAACAAATTGTGTTGATAAATGTTTTCTCCATCCAATTCTGTTTTTTTTTTTTTTTTTTTTTTTTTGGAAATAGAGTCTTGCTTTGTTGCCCAGGCTAGAGTGAGTGCCGTGGCGTCAGCCTAGCTCACAGCAACCTCAAACTCCTGGACTCAAGCGATCCTCCTGCCTCAGCCTCCCGAGTAGCTGGGACTACAGGCATGCGCCACCATGCCCGGCTAATTTTTTTATTTTATGTATATTAGTTGGCCAATTAATTTCTTTCTATTTATAGTAGAGACGGGGTCTCGCTCTTGCTCAGGCTGGTTTCGAACTCCTGAGCTCAAACTATCCGCCCGCCTCCGCCTCCCAGAGAGCTAGGATTACAGGTGTGAGCCACCGCGCCCGGCTATGTTTTTTTTTTTTAATTTATTTATTTTCATATTTTTTTTCTTCATTTTACTAGCATGGCTTGTACCAATTCTGTTTTTAAATCCCCAGCCCCAGCTCCAACTGACTTCCTTAGAATTTCTCCAGGAAACCGTTGGGTGGAAGGGAGAGGGAGAAAAGCCGTTGAGTGAGTGGGGCGGGAGGGAGCTCCGTCCAGCAGCTACTTTTCACCCCACTGGCCCAGTGAGAACGTCACCTGTGCTTCCGGGAAATGAGCCAAAGACCCTCTCAGGTGGCCCCGGAGCCCCGGCGGGTGCCAAGGGCACCAAAGAACATGCGGGAGGTGGGGGTGGAGACGGAGTCTGAGGCGGAGCCGGAGTTGGAGCTGCCCGACGCTGCAAGCCCCACATCCCAGGAGGAGGAACAGCCAGCGAGCTTGCCCTCAGAGCAGTCCTCACCATCGAAAAAGCATAAGGGCAAGCCATCCTCGCGGGAGCCGGGGCGCCGCTGCAACACGGACTGCCTGGATGCGCGGCTGTCCCGCGCCTTCGGGTGGCTGGGCTGGGCGGTGGGCACGCACCCCTGGTACTTCCTGCTGGTGCCCATGATGCTGGCGGCCACGCTCGGCACCGGCCTGATCTACCTGCCCAAGGACGGAGACGAAGACCTCGAGGAGCAGTACACCCCGATAGGGGGCCCCGCCAAGGCCGAGCGGCGCTTCGTGCAGGCTCACTTCACCACCAACGACACCTACCGCTTCTCCGCCACCAGGATGAGCACCGAGGTCAATTTTGCCTCCATCCTGGTGGTCAGCGACACCGACTCGCTGCTCAAAGAAGACACCTTTATAGACGTGAGTAGACTGGACCACATGGTGCAGTCTCTGTCTGTGGAAGAGGTTGACGGAACCGAGATCACCTACCCGCAGGTGTGCGCCAGGTACAAGGCCTACTGCGTGCCCTCCAACCCGCTCATGTACACCTGGCAGCAGAACAGATTGCTGAACCTCAAAAACCTCACCTTCCCCATAATGACATACAAAGACCAGCCTATCTACCTGAGCGGCTTCTTCGGGGGAAACGTCTTGGGTGAGCACATGGGAGGGAACCGGTTGCTCCTGCGGAGCAAAGCCCTGCGGCTGCTGTACTACCTGAAGACCGAGCGCCCGGAGGACAGCCTGCAGAGCAAGCAGTGGCTGAACCAGTTCCTGAACCAGTTCAACAACATCAGCAACGGTCTGAACTTGAAGAATGTCCAGGTACCGGGCGGTTAGAGTTTACAGGGAGGCCCGGAGATGGGAGGATGAGGAGACGTGCTCCGAGAACACTAACAGTGGCACTCCCCTGACTGTGTGATAAGGTCCTTGCCTCAAAGATGGGTGTTCTCTACTGTATTTGGTCCTTAATCCAACTTTCTTAAATTAGCCCTGAAGGATGCCACAAATCATGAATCTCTGGTAACATTCTAGTCCATAACACAAATCCTACATCCACCAGGTAGATCTGTTCAGTACAGACATTGAGCTTCGTGTTCAATTTGGGCATTTGGTTTTCTAATCAAATTCCAGTACTTTGAAATTCTTACTTTTAGTTAGTCTTCACTGATTTGGGAGAGCCTCCTAAAACTTGTTTGGAGTTCACTGGGATAAAAAAACAAACTTTTAAGTAAAATTTCCATGGTTAGGAAGGCAACTGACTCAGCATTTTTCAAGTGAGTTGTAGATAGAACACTTAGCTTCATGTGAATTAGCTGCTCAGTAATTGTTGGGTCAAAAACTCAACTAATACTTATAAATATGCCTGGCGGAGGTTAGATGCCTTCTGGAAAGAGCCTTTGAAGACCAGGCCTTCTGGAAATGATATTTATGCAATTAAAATAGTAAAGGGGCCGGGCGCGGTGGCTCACGCCTGTAATCCTAGCTCTCTGGGAGGCCGAGGCGGGCGGATTGCTCAAGGTCAGGAGTTCGAAACCAGCCTGAGCAAGAGCGAGACCCTGTCTCTACTATAAATAGAAAGAAATTAATTGGCCAACTAATATATACTAAAAATTAGCCAGGCATGGTGGCGAATGCCTGTAGTCCCAGCTACTTGGGAGGCTGAGGCAGGAGGATTGCTTGAGCCAGGAGTTTGAGGTTGCTGTGAGCTAGGCTGACGCCACGGCACTCACTCTAGCCTGGGCAACAAAGCGAGACTCTGTCTCAAAAAAAAAAAAAAAAAATAGTAAAGGATACCAACCTAATAAAAATTTAGAGAAAGCTATACTTTCTACAGTTATTAATGAGGACAATATTTTATAGTTTTATATAAAATTCAGATTATATATATTCATGAGTTTTAAACTTTGGATTTTGAAAGAAACTTTGGAAACTACATCATAGATTTGTGGGAAGAAACATATCTACATTATCTTCTGTATTCTAAAATCATAATCCATGTATTTTGATATCTTACTGAATTTTAGTGTGTTTCAATCAATAAGATAAAGCATTTCAATAGCGTTTTGTAATTCACACGTGAATACTGGAATTATAAGTTATTTACCTGAGTATATTTTTGTGTCAGGTGGTCTACTTTTCATCACTCTCTAGAAAACTGGAATTTGAGTCAACTTCTAGGACAGTGATCCCTTTGTTTCACTGGGCATACTTTCTCATCGTAGTATTTGCGACCATATCATGCTACAGGTAAGATGATTTGATCAGTTTTTTAATCTCATACTTTGTAAGAAATATTGTAGTAAAATATATATGATATATAACATAAAATATGCCATTGTAGCCATTCTGAAGTATACAATTTGGTGGCATTAATTATATCTACACTACTGTACAGCCATCACAACAGTTTCTAAATCTTTTCCATCACCCCAAACAGAAACTCTGTAACCATGTCACAATAACTCCCCAAGGCCCTCTCCCCTCCAGTCTCAGTTAGCCTTTAATCTACATCTCTATGAATATGCCTATTCTAAAGATTTCATAGTAGAGTCATACATTTGTCTTTTTGTGACTGGCTTATTTCACTTAGTGTAATTTTTTTTTTTTTTTTTGAGACAGAGTCTCGCTTTGTTGCCCAGGCTAGAGTGAGTGCCATGGCGTCAGCCTAGCTCACAGCAACCTCAAACTCCTGGCTCAAGCAATCCTCCTGCCTCAGCCTCCCGAGTAGCTGGGACTACAGGCATGCGCCACCATGCCCGGCTAATTTTTTGTATATATATTAGTTGGCCAATTAATTTCTTTCTATTTTATAGTAGAGACAGGGTCTCGCTCTTGCTCAGGCTGGTTTCGAACTCCTGACCTCGAGCAATCCGCCCACCTCGGCCTCCCAGAGAGCTAGGATTACAGGCGTGAGCCACCGCGCCCGGCCAGTGTAATGTTTTTAAGGCCCTGTAGCATGTATCAGAACTTCATTCCTTTTTATGGCTGAATAATACTGAGTTTTCCAAAACTTTTTCTTTTTCAAAGTTATTTTGGTCAATCAGGACTCCTTGCAATTCCATGTGAATTTAAGGGTTGGCTTCTCTATTTCTGGGGGGAAAAAAGTTGTTGGAATTTTGATAGGAATTGTGTCAGAGTAGACTCTGTAGACTCTGTAGAGTGTTTTGAGTAGGACTGGGCATTTTAGCAATATTGAGTCTTTCTATCCATGAACTAAGTAAGCATCTTTCTATTTATTTAGGTCTTCTTTAGTTTCTTTTACCAATGTTTGGTAGTTTTCAGTGTGCAAGTCTTTCACCATCTTGGTTAAGTTTATTACTAGATATTTTATTTTTTTGGAACTGTTTAAATGGAATTGCTTTCTTAATTTCCTTTTTGGGTTGTTCATTGCACACCTATAGAAACACAACTGATTTTTGTGTGTTGGTCTTGTATCCTGTAGCTTTGCTGAATTTGTTTATTAACTCTCATAGTTTTCTTGTGGATTTTTTGGAATTTTCATATATAGTAATGTAATCTGAAAAGGGATAGTTATATGTAATGTAATATGAAAAGGGATAGTTAATGTATTTCTTCCTTTCAAATTTAAATGCCTTTTGTTCCTATTTCTAATCTAATTGCTTTGGCTGGAACTTTCAATATAATGCTATCACTGGTTAAAGTAGGCACCTTTGTCTTGTTTCTGATTTTAAGGAATAACCTTTCTGTCTTTCGCTCTTGATTTTGATTATGGTTTCGTGATTTTCATAAATGCCCTTATCATTTTGAGGAATTTCCCTTGTATTTCTAGTTTTTGAGTGTTTTTTATCATGAAAGAGTATTGGATTTTGTCAGGTGTCTTTTCAGCATCTGTTGAGAATGATTGTGTGGTTATTCATTGTCCTTTGTTCTGTTAACATAGTATTGATTGATTTTCCCCTGTTGAAACACAAGATTTTCCCTGTTGTATTTCGTGGATAAATCCCACTTGGCTATGGTATACAGTCCTTTTAATATGCTATTGGATTGGGTTTGCTGGTATTTGTTGAGGACTTTTGCATCTATATTCATAAGAGATACTGGTTTATAGTTTTCTTGTGAGTGTCTTTGATATTGGTATCAGGGTAATGATGGTGTCATAAAATGTGTTAGGAAGTGTTCGCTCCTCTTCAGTTTTTTGAATTTAAGAAGGATTAGTGCTAATTCCTCTTTAGATGCTTGGTAGAATTCATTAGTGAAATCATCTGGTTCTGAACTTTTCTTTATTGGAAATTATATTCCGAATTTGATTGAGAGTTTTGATTTTTCTTTTTATAGATCTGTTGAGATTTTCTGTCTCATCTTAAGTCAGTTTAGGTCACTGGTGTATTAGTAGGCATTTGTGCATTTCATCTAGGTTATCCAATTTGTTGGCATATAGTTATTCATAGTATTTTCTTATAATCTTTTCTATTTTTATAAGGTCAGTAGTAGTATCTCCACTTTCATATCTGGTTAGTTATTTGTGTCTTCTGTCTTTTTTTTCCTTTGTCATCATAGATAAAATTTAGTCAATTTTGTTGTTTTAAGGAACCAATTTTTGGTGGTATTGTCTATGTTATGTTTATATTTTATATTTTATCTCTATTCTAATCTTTATTATTTCCTTCCTTCTTGCAATGGTCTGAATGTTGGTGTCCTCCCAGGATTCATATGTTGAAACGTAACCCCCAGTGTGACACTCTTAGGAGGTGGGGCCTTTGGGAAGTGATTAAAATGGAATTAGTGCCCTTTTTTAGAGTTCCAAGGGAGCTTATTAGCCCCTTCCACCATGTAAGGACACAGCAAGAAGGCACCATCTATAAATTAAAGAGTGGGCCCTTACTAAACATCAAATCTATTGGCCTTGATCTTGGACTTCTCAGCCTTTAGAACTGTAAAAAAATAAATTTCTGTTGTTTACAAGTTACCCAGTTTAAGGTATTTTGTTACAGTGGCCTAAGGGACTAAGATACTTCTATAAGCTTTTAGTTTGGTTTTCTTCCTTTTTCTAGTTCCACAAGGTATTACTGATTTGAGACATTTTTTCTCTTTTAATGTAGGTATTTACAGTTATAAATTTCCCTCTGAATACTGTTGTCACTGTATCCCATAAGTTATGGTATGTTGTGTGTTCCTTTTCATTCATCACTAAGTATTTTCTAATGTCCATTGTGATTTCGTCTTTGACCATTGGTTGCTTAATAATGTATTGTTTAATTTTTGTGTACTTCTTAATTTCCTAGTTTTCCTTCTATTGACTTTTAGCTTTATTCTATATTTGATTAGAAAAAATACATAGTATAATTTCAACCTCATAAAATTTATTCAAACTCATTCAGAATATGGTCTATCCTGGGGAATGTTCCATGTGCACTTGAGGAGAATATATATTCTGCTATTATTCGGTGAAGTCTTGTATATATTTCTGTAGAGTCTGATTGGTTTATAGTATTGTTCATTTTCTCAATGTCCTTATTGATATTCTGCCTGGATGTTTTATGTATTATTGAAAGTGGTGCATTGAATTCTCCAACTACTATTGTACAACTGTTTTCCTCTTGAGTTCTGTCAATATTTACTTCATATATTTTGTGTCTCTGTTGTGTGGTACACATATGTTTATAGTTGTTATAAATTTTTCATGAATTGGCCCTTTTATCAATATGCAATGTCCTTTTTGTCTTTTTTAACAGTTTTTGAAATAAAGTCTATTTTGTCTGATATTAGTATAGCCACTCCTGCTATCTTTTGGTTACTGTTTGTGTGAAATATATTTTCTATACTTTCAACTGACTTACGTCTTTGTGTCTACAGGGAGCCTCTTGTAGACAGCACATAGTTGGATCATGTTGTTTTATCCATTCTGCCAACCTCTGTCTTTTGATTGGAGAGTTTATTCCATTTACATTTAAAGTAATTGCTGATAAGGAAGGACTTACTCTTGCCATTTTTCTATTTGTGTTCTTTATGTCTTATAGCTTAATATTCTTCATTTCATCCATTATGCTTTTTTTTCACACTTCATTTTTTATTAATTTTTTTTCCTGGTAGATAGTACACTTGGATATTATATGCAACAGGCATAAGAAGTAACAATTCTACCACAGCAATACTCCATTATGCTTTCTTTCATGTTTAGTTTATATTTTTTTTTTTCTTGCCCTGCGGCCCAGTTTATATTTTTTCTAGTAAGCTGTTTTGATTCTCTTCTCATTTGTTTTTGTGACATTTTTAAGAAATTTTCTTTGTGATTATCATGGGAATTTCATATAACATCCTAAATTTAAAATTCTATATTGAATTGATACCAATTTAATGCCAAAAACATACCAAAACTCTGTCCTCCCCCTTTATGTTGTCACCAATTACATCTGTACATTGTATGTCCAACAACACAGATTTATAATTATATTTTATGCATTTGTCTTTTAGGTTCCATAGAAAATGTAGAGTTACAAACAAAAATACAATACTTGCTTTTGTATTTATCCATGTATTTCCTTTTACTGGGTATTTTTATTTTGCATACAATTTACAATTACTGTTCTAAATTACTTTCTAAATTCCCCAGTATACATGGTTGCTTTTCAATGTCTTAGATGCCCAGAGAAGTGCTCCCCATTTTTTGCCTTAGATGTCTTTTGTACATTTGGGCTGTAATCTTTGGCCCTAGGCATCTGAGAGTTGTTAATTCGTGTTGGTTATGATGTTTGCCAGCTTTTTCAGCCTGAGTTTTGACTTAGGCAAAACAGAGAGGAGCACCTTCTGTCAGTCCAAGTAGCCCCAGACAGGTTAGAAAAGCCATATACAATATTTTCTGAATAAGGTCTGCTCTGCTCCCTCGAGATCCAGGGAAACGGCCCCACACTGAGAATGTGCGCTGTCATCACTTTAATATTGCTGTTGCCTTAAGTTTATTGCCACTTTAAGACTGTGGCCACTTTAAGATTCTCACTACTTTAAGACTGCTACACACCAGGGAGGGAGGGAGGGTGGGTAAAACTACTACAAAGCCGGTCTTGGAGTGCCTTTTTTTGGATTCATTACTCGCTTGGTTGCTGTAACTTTTCATTGTTTTCCAGAGTTCATAAAATTGGTTCTGATGTTTTCTGCTTGTTTTTTGATGTTTCTGTGAAAGGACAAGAGCTTGCAACTCTGCCATTTTGCTGACATCCAGTGCTAAACCGTTATTTTATAAACCTGGTGACTTAAAAACGTTTACCCATCAGCAATAGTGTAGAATCAAATGGAATAGTAAAAATAAACTGTGGCCAGTTTTGTTTGATTTGGCATTATCTTTTTTAACCTTACATATTGCATCAGTTATGATTAATTGTTCTATTTTGAAGGCATATAAGTTGTTAGAACTAAGAAGCAGTCCTATTTCTACTATAAATTTGAAATAGTACCTAAATATATAAAAAAATTAAGCTCTAATTTAATTGGATGTCTCCATTGTTCTGATGTGAGGTTTACCTTGCTAAGCATTTAAATTAGAGATAGTTTGAGTTCTTGAGATCAGAAAACTAAAATACGAAAGATATCAACAAACAATAGAACTTAGATGTAGAAGGAATCCCACAGATTATTATTCCACATTAGAGTCACCCAGAGAGCCCTAAACCGTGCATTTTCAGGCCCTGCCCTACTGAATCAAAATACCTTGGGGTTAAATCTAGGAATCTATATTTCAGAAATTTCTCTAGCTAATTCTCATGTGTAGGTAGGGTTAGTAACAAATGATATAATTTAACCTATCTAGATTTAAGGAAGAAAAAGATGAGGTAAAGGACTTGAGCACAATGGGAATCCCTTTAGAGTCAATAAACTACTTCATACTTTTGTTAGTCTGGATAGGAAGACCACATCCCTTAGAAAATAAAGAACAAAAAAAGAAGCGGAAAAAATAAAGGAAAATGCAGTCTTATTAAAGTTAGTACGATTTAAAAAAAAAAAAAAAAAAGCATTTTTAAAATTAGTATGGAATCTACAAGGTACCAACAATTGGTTTGACAAAACTTTTCTACTAGATAGTTGATTTTGAAGATTCAAATTTATAGCCAGTTCTTGCTTATCTCTACAAATGATTATAGACAATAATGTAGAAAAATCTTATATTAAAGGCAATTAGAAAATTATTTATATTTGTCTTTGAAAACTTTTTTATGCTTATGTAACCAACATATTGAACACACAGGACACATAGGTTTAAACATAAAGCAACTTTATTTTTGTCTCCCTTTGTTCCCTGTAAGTTTTTTTTTTAACCAAGAAAGTCATATGATTTTATTATTAAGGTAAGTAGCATAACTGATTCAATTTCTAAAAGACTTTTTCTAGCATTACTCAATATGGTGTTTATTTTTTATTTTGATAAGACAGTATAAAATATTTCTTTTTCTGTATCTGCAATTTTTTTCTATATTAAACTTGAATTTTTTACTGTCTAGAAACCTAATACTGGCTAGGGAACACTGGGAATGCGTAATTCATACAATACTGAAATATTAAGCTTAAAAAAAAATGAATTCTCAAGGCTTTCCTTCCATTGTCCATTGAGCATTAAAAGAAAGCCCATTTAAAGAAAGTCAACACAGCAGGTAGCCAAAGTAAAGTTACTACAATCAATACTATACCTCATTCCCCCATCCCCTGAAAAATTCACACCTAAAAAAAACAAAAACGGTAAAAAAAGAATTGGAATGAACATGTCACATATAATTTTTATCTTCATTAATCTCTCTGGTTTCAAATTTCATCTTTTTTTTTTTTTTTTTTTTTTTTTTTTGCTAGAGTGCTGTGGTGTCAGCCTAGCTCACAGCAACCTCAAACTGCTGGGCTCAAGTGATCCTCCTGCCTCAGCCTCCCAAGTAGCTGGGACTACAGAGGCATGCGCCACCCTGCCCAGCTAATATTTTCTATATATTTTTAGTTGGCAAATTAATTTCTTTCCATTTTTAGTAGAGATGGGGACTCGCTCTTACTCAGAGTGGTCTCGAACTCCTGAGTTCAAATGATCCACCCTCCTCAGCCTTCCAGAGTGCTAGGATTACAGGCGTGAGCCACCATGCCCGACCTCAAATTTCATACTTTCTTATCTTGAACTCCTGTGAACCAATATTGTTGTTTTAAGAAAGTGTTATAATAAAATTATATTATAACAAAGCAATTGACTTTTTCCCTGGAATTAATATGTGTTTATATGTTGATTTGGGGCCCTGGATTTAATAAATAGGACTAGCAGGTTGGAAAAAAAGTGAAATTCAGCCAAAATTTTATTAATAATAAGAAATTTTATTTATTTAAATATCATCTTGCCTGCAGGTCTTTAGTCATGTTTCTGCTGTTTTGAAATCAGTGGCTCCAGTTCTTCAGTTGTCTTTCCTAGACTTCAATCCCAAACTTCTCTTCTCGACTAAAGTGTCCAATCATTTGTTCGAAGCAATTTCTAATAAGTAAAATCTAAAACTAGAGGTTGTTGCCAATATTTTAAAATGTAATGTCATGGTTATTGGAGAGGCGAAACAGTCATAAGTTGGGTCATTCAAACTGTAACATATTTCCTTTTTTTCTTTTCCAAATTAGTAGCAATTTTTCCACAGAACCCACTTCACCAGTAAAAAAGAATCCTGAAAATTATTTAAAAGAAGATTTTCATACTCTTTTTTAACCACACCATGCATTGAACTAGCTTTGAGATACAGGAACTATTTAGTACTATGTTTATGGCTAGTTGGAGTTCAGGGGGAATAAAAAAGATAACTCGGTATGTTCTCTTTCTCCAGTACAGTTTGCCCTCCATTGCCTGTTATATTCCATTCACATCCTTCCGAAGATCAGAGTGGGACTAACCATCCGCAGTGTTTTAGTAATTCTTTGTGGTTCTGAAATGCTAGTTGGCGAATTAGTGCTTGGCTAGTTGCATAAGAATTACCTAGAAGAGTTTGGTAGATTCTCAACTTTTCTGTTCCCCCTTTTTTTTATTCTTTTTCCAGTTGGTCTGGGATAGTACCTGGAAATTAAAGGTCTCCAACAGACAAGTGTGGAAATTATTGCCCCAGAGGTTTCTGAATAGGTGTCCAAGGCAAGAATGCTATCAATGGATGGAATTTCAGTAGAGATGCTACCACCAAAAATTCCATGACTTTTCCTTCCAAATTTACAGGTTGGACTGTGTACGAAACAAAATGTGGGTTGCAGTCTTTGGAGTGATTTGTACTTTCTTGGCAGTGGTGAGCGGCTTTGGCCTCCTGCTGCACGTGGGGATGCCGTTCGTGATGATAGTTGCAAATTCACCGTTTCTTATTCTAGGTGAGTAAAACAAATGTGAGGCTACCTTGTGCATGTGGGGGTGTGGCATAGATACATGAAAGAGTTGTAGCTCTCCAGACCCAAAATGAGGTGTCTGGAAACTGGAAAATCAAATTTAACTGTGTATCTTTAGAGGTAGAAAGATCTAGTAGCCCAAATGGAAAAACAGTGGATGTGAACAGCAGTTCATATAAAAAACAAAATACAAGTCACTGAAAATATGGTCATGTATCACTTACTGTCAAGGGTTCTGAGAAATGCATAATTAGGCAACTTCATCTTTGTGCAAACATCATAGAGTGTCCTTACACAAACCTAGATGATATAATATAACCTACTACACACCTAGGCTATATGGTACAGCCTATTGCTCCCAGGCTATAAACCTGTACAGCATGTTACTGTACTGAATACTATAGGCAACTGTAATACAATGGTAAGTATTTTTGTATCTAAACACAGAAAAGATACAGTAAAATAACAGTATAAAGAATAAAAAACATAGCACACCTGTATACCGTACAACAGGAATGAAGCTTGCAGGACTGGAAGTTGCTCTAGGTGAGTCAGTGAGTGAGTGGTGAGTGAATGTGAAGGCCTAGGACAGTACTGTACACTACTGTAGACTTTATAAACACTGCATACTTAGATGACACTAAATTTATTTTTTAAAAATATATTTTTCTGGCCGGGCGCTGTGGCTCACGCCTGTAATCCTAGCTCTTGGGAGGCCGAGGCGGGCGGATTGCTCAAGGTCAGGAGTTCAAAACCAGCCTGAGCAAGAGCGAGACCCCGTCTCTACTATAAATAGAAAGAAATTAATTGGCCAACTGATATATATATAAAAAAAAAAAATTAGCCGGGCATGGTGGCGCATGCCTGTAGTCCCAGCTACTTGGGAGGCTGAGGCAGAAGGATCACTCAAGCCCAGGAGTTTGAGGTTGCTGTGAGCTAGGCTGACGCCATGGCACTCACTCTAGCCTGGACAACAAAGTGAGATTCTGTCTCAAAAAAAAAAAATATATATATATATATTTTTCTTTCTTCAACAATAAATTAACCTTAGCTTACTATAACTTTTTTACTTTTTAAACTTTTAAATTTTTTTTAAACTTTTTGACTCTTTTATAATACTTAGCTTAACACACACACACATTGGATAGCTGTACACAAATGTTTTCTTTATATCCTTATTTTATAAGCTTTTCTCTATTTTTAATAGTTTTTTTTTAAACTTTTAAAACTTTTTTGTGAAAAACTAAGACACAAACACACACATTGGCCTAGACCTACCCAGAGTCAGAATGATCAGTATCAGCCACATCTTGTCTGACTGGTGTGTCTTCCGGGGCAATGACACGCGGAGCTGTCATCTCCTGTGACAGCGATGCCTCTTCTGGAATGGCTCCTCAAGGAACTGCCTGAGGCTGTTTTATGGTTAACCTTTTTTTCCATAAGTAGAAGGAATATACTCTCAATGATCAAAAGTATAGTATAGTATAGTAAATACATAAACCAGTAACAGTTATTTATTATCAAGTATTGTATGCTGTACACAATTGTATGTGCTACGCTTTTGTATGACTGGCAGAGCAACGTGCCTGTTCACACCAGCATCACCGCAAACACGTGAGTAGCCAGTTGTGCTATGACGTTATGAAGGCTGTGACATGGACGGGCGATAGGAATTTTTCGGCTCCATTATATGGGACCACCAACATATATGTGGTCTGTTATTGACCGAAACATCATTATGTGGTATAGGACAGTATAAGAAAAAAAATTGACCTTTCAATTAATCAAGGGATGTAAATTAAATCAAAACTAAGACATCTTTTTTATTAATACTAGCAATATTTTTGGAAGGTTCTGTGCAAGTGATGCAAGCTCATGGTCTGCTGGGGCAACATGCAAATTGATACACACTTTTTTTCATCCAAGTTTGGAACAAATCAAGACTTTAAAAGGGACCCACCAATTCCATTTTCAGGAATTTGTCATAATAATTGGACAAGTGCTCAAAATTAGCATAAGTGTGTTCATTTCAATATGATTTAGAATAGGAAAATATTAAAACAACCTAATTCCATATCAGTATGAGATTAGTCAAATCAAACACAGCATATTAAAACATGAGAATTATATTCAATCTTTTAAAAGAGGGAGATATCTAATATTAAATGAAAATTTCTGGTTATAAAACAAGATGTTCAAAATAGACATTTATATGTGTATATTTGTATAGAACAAATTCTGGACGGATATATATTAAAATGCTAGCAGGAATTATTCCTGAAGGGTAGAATTAGAGTTGTTTTCAATTTTTCTTTGTATTTCTGGTAATTTCATAATATATCTTATCGTAAGCCTCATGAAATAAAGATGCTTATATTTTAGAAAGTAAACACCTTGGAAGAAATAGTATTTGGTTTTCTGGCGGCCACAGCAAGCGAGCTGTGCACTGGGTATCAGCTTGCTTGTTCTAGTTTTTCAGGGCACTCTTTCCTCATGCACAGTCACACGCAATCATTCGGTGACCCACAGCCGAATGATTAAGGTATATCTGATTGATTTGATATAAGCCATTTTTGTGTAGCTCGTGTGTACACAGGAGTGTGTGCACGTGCACATATGTACACATGTGTGTGTATGTATGCGCATATGATTTCAGCAACTTTAAGCAAGGAATGTGTGAGCACAATTTCTGAACAAAGTTCTATAAATATTAATATTAGTTTTAAAATACCTAAAAAATATCAATGAGTTTATTCTCGGTCTCTTAGCATTTCTGATTCTTCCCTTTTGTTGTGCTGAACACGACTGGAATCCTCAGAGCCAGCAGCAGATGGGTGCCACAGTACACAGTCTGTGTAGTCTGGGACAGGCTGCATAGACTTGTGACAATTTGGATCCTTCTACCTTAATCATATCCACTGAACATCTGAACTAGAGGCAAGGGTGCAATTCCCAGTATTCTCCTAACTTGAGCATGTAATCTGTGGGGAAAAAATTGAAATTAAGATCAACATTTCAGTTCCAAGCACCAATTTCGTATCAATACACATGGAAACAAAGACATATATGAATGGAAGTAGTGTCAACTCTAGTAGAAAGTATGAGGGAGGTAAAATTTACCTGCAACGTGCTCGTGCTGCTCTTTTCAGTCCCCTTTCTTTGTAATACTCCTTCCCCAGTCTTCAGTGATGACTTTAAGTCCTCAAACGCTTTCTCGTTCTCTCTATTCCACACCAGTCTGAAATGTCATTGAGCAAAGGAATTAATTACCTAGTAGGCATTGATATGTAAAGAATTCTTAAGATTTACTTTGGTACATGCTTCTGATCTTAGGAGTGGTTGAATTGTTATGAGATAATGCCTTAACCTGGACAGGTGAAGTTTGAATAATAACATTCTAGGTATCAAAAACAGACTAGCAGAAAAACTACGTTTGTGCTTGTGCCTATATATGTGTCCATAAACTATGTATACCACACAGATAGCCAGAAGCTACCTGTAGAACCCATAAATCCAGCTTCTATTTTAAGTGGCAGATTGTTGGCTGGATGTGTCTGTACCTTAGCATGAAATGTCTTATGAGAGAAAATGATCTCTCACCAGTCTAGTAGAACAATGATACATTGTTAATGCTGCTCAACTGACACCCAATCAGCCAGGTTTCCTGATCTCATCATTACAGACACCCTAAGTGAAGACTAGGAGTGCACTGTGCTATGTGCAGTTAACAGGAGTATGTACAAAGCAGAGACTTATTACAGAGGAAGGAGTGACAAATTCTGTTGTGAATTCAGAGGCAACCAGAGAAAGCATCACAGAGAAGGTAGTATCTAAAGCAGAGATTGGGCAAAATAAATAAGACCTTAAGAGATAGAGAAAGAAAATGGTTTGAATCAATCTGTTCAGTTGTTAATGGATATCAATATGTATGAAGATTCTACTTCTTTTTCACAGGTGTTGGAGTTGATAACATGTTTATCATGGTTGCTGCCTGGCAGAAGACCAGACTCGCAGAAAGCATACAAGAGCGGATGTCCAACGTCTATTCAAAGGTGGCAGTGTCCATTACAATCACCACACTCACCAACGTCCTGGCTTTCTATACAGGGACTATGAGCTCTTTCAGGTCCGTACAGTACTTTTGCATCTATACAGGAACAACCCTGTTATTTAGTTATATGTATAACATCACTTGTTTTGGAGCATTTATGGCCCTAGATGGTAAAAGAGAAGTACTCTGCCTACGCTGGGTGAAAAAGCCAGCGACTCGTGACCAAAAATGTTCCTCATTAAAAAAGTTCTGTTTCCCATTTGGTTCTGTCGTAGATGAACAGGGAACTGACATCCATCCAATGAATGCATTCTTTAGAGACTATTTTGGTCCTTTGATCACAAATGCTCAGTCCAAGGTTTTTGTAGTGGTGCTATACCTTTTGTACATTGTCAGTAGTATATATGGGTGTTTCCGAGTACAGGAGGGTTTAGACCTTCGAAGTCTGGCAAGTGATGATTCCTACATCACACCATATTTTAATGTAGAGGAAGATTATTTTTCAGACTATGGTCCCAGGGTTATGGTTGTCATTACTAAAAGTATTGACTACTGGAATGAAGAAGTTAGGCAAAAATTGGAAAAATGTATGATAGATTTTGAAAAAAATCACTATGTAGATGCAAGTCTTACAGAGTTTTGGTTACGAGCTTATGTGCAATACATGAAAGGTAGCGGACAAGATCCTAATGATAAGAATACTTTTTTAAATGGTATTTCTGTTTTTGTAAACTATCTTCCAGTTTTTATGCATGATATTAATATTTCATCATCACATGAAATCATTAGTTCCCGGGGCTTCATTCAGACTGCGCATATTTCTACTTCAACCAGTAAGAAGATGATGTTAATCCAATTACGAAGCATAGCCGAAAAGTGCGAAATTCCCCTACTAGTGTTTAACCAGGCATTCATATATTTTGATCAGTTTGCCGCAATATTAGAAAATACTGTTCGAAATGTCATGGTTGCATCAGCAGCTATGTTCATTGTTTCCTTATTGTTAATTCCTCATCCAATGTGTTCCTTGTGGGTAACTTTTGCTATTGCTTCTGTGATTGTGGGAGTAACGGGTTTCATGGCATTCTGGAACGTCAATCTTGATTCCATATCCATGATTAATCTCGTCATTTGTATAGGGTTTTCTTTCGATTTTTCTGCACACATTTCCTATGCATTTGTTTCCAGTTCTCACCCCTCAGTAAACGAAAAATCAATTCAAGCCTTACATGAGCTAGGCTACCCAGTGTTACAAAGTGCAGTTTCAACAATAATAGGGGTGTCTGTTTTATCTACAGCTGAAGCGTACGTCTTCAGGATATTTTTTAAGATTATGTTTCTTGTTATGTTATTTGGGGCTGCTCATGGCCTAATTTTTATTCCAGTATTCTTAACCCTTTTTCCACGTTTTATTTGAATATCCGCTAACAAATCAAAGATGAATTATAGAATTCCTGATTGCCCCAATCCTATCTGATTAAAAAAATGCACTATTAAGAATAGTCAATAAACTTAAAACAAATGCATGTTTCCTTGACTTGGAAATTTCATTTTAAAATGTTATTTAAAATATCCTGAGAAAAATTAATTAGTCTTATATTAAAATATCTTTACTGTGCCCATATCCATAAATGTTTATATAGATGTTCCCTGACTTACACTGGTTCAACTTATAATTTTTTGACTTTATGATGGTGTGAAAGTGATACTCATTCAGTAGAAACCATACTTCGAATGTTGAATTTTGATCTTTTCCAGGCTAGTGATATGTGGTACGCTATTCTCTCGTGATACTTGGCAGTGGCCGCAGCAGCAAGCCACAGCTTCTAGTCAGCCGTGGGATCACGAGTAAACAGCCCATACACAATACACTCTACAGTGTATTGTATTCCACAAATTACATGAGATATTTGACACTATTTTAAAATAGGCTTTGTGTTAGATGATTTTGTCCAACTATAGGCTAATGTAAGTGCCCTGAGTACGTTTCAAGTAAGCTAAACTAACCTATGATGGTTAAGTGTATTAATGCATTTCAGGTTAGAATATTATCAGTTTTGAATGGGGTTATCATTGAGGATGCAACCCCATTGTTAAGTCAAGGAGCATCTGTATGGGTGCTCATTATCATTCATTGCAAAACAAATTTCTCTTTCTTTTGTCATTTCTTCTTTGACCCATGGATCAAACAATGCCTTTATTTTCTCCTCATTTTTAAAGAAAACTTTAACTGTATATAGAATTCTAGGTGGAAAAGGTTTTGTTCTTTCAGCACTTGAAAGATGTCATTGCATTGTCTTCCTGATACAATGCTTTCATTAGAATTCAGCCTAATTCTTACATTCTTCCTCTCTATATAATATGCCTTTTTTTTCTTTAGCTATTTTTAAGATTTTCACTTTATTATTGATTTTCAGCAATTTGACTATTATGTTTTTTCTATGTAACCTTCAATGTATTTGAGCTGTAGGATCTGTGGCTTGATAATTTCCATCACATTTGGAAATATTTTGGCCTTTATTTCTTCCAGTGTTTCTCTGCTACTTTCTCTCTCTCCTCTCCTTCTGGGACTCAATTACAAATATGTTCTTGTTGTTTTAGTTGGTTCATAAAATTGTAATATTCTTACAAGTTTGCGTTATTAATAAATTTGAATAGTTGACACCTTCTATTGAAATAGACTCTTTGTGTGGCCCATATTTTATTGAAAAAATACTTTCTACATGTAGTGATAAGATTCCCGATAAGCTTAGGAAAATTTGACTATGTGAAGGTTTATTAATTATGCTTTTTTATATTGAAATGTTTCAATATTTCAGTCCAAATATTTTCATCATTGCTGTCTTTTTTATTTCATTAAGATTATTATTTTAGACAAATATTCTATAAGACAAAACTAATCAAATAAGTGGTCTCTATTTCTGATTATATTGAGTGTTTTGCCAAACTAAATGAAGATATTGCAAAATAATAGGTTTTCTATTTCATTTCTTCCAGTGCAGAATATAAATTTATGCCAAAAAAATGGAAGCTCATCAAAAAATTTTTCTCACAAATTGAGAAAGTATAAAACACAGTTATAAAATTTCAAAACTAAATCATGTACAGTGCTTGAGCTCTATTTGATTTGTTCATTTCCTCTCTCATTTTTGTAGTGATAATTTCAATGGTTGTCTTTTAATAACTTTGTTTTCAATAATTCCAATTTGCTAAAGGCTTCAAAACTTTAGTTTCCTTCATGTTCCCTTCACTGAGTACTTTGAAGATTCAAAAGTAGTTTTGAACAAATTGCAACAAAAAGGAATAGAAGACTCATTAACAAAACTATACAAATCCATTTTAAGACATGATTGATTTGCAAAGTAGTTTTTCAAAGGCTCAAGCATTTCCAATATCTGTTATTATTGGGCAGCAAAGAGAAAAAGTTCATAATGCCGTGCTTGAATATTTTTTAATTCGCCATTAGCTTAATTACCAAATATTTGTAGTTCAGTTCTTTGAGTATTTCATAAGCTTATATTCCTCTTTCTTTATGTAGTTCCCAAATGTAATCTTTCATTATCCACTCATATTTACAAATGAAGGACTATTCTGCTTAATATATGTCGCTGATAAGTTTCCTTTGCAATTGTTAACTCTGTTTCCTGCAGCCAGAACTGTTTTATCCTGTTGTCCTGGCAAACCACCTATTTTAAATTTTTCTTGGATGTCTTATTTTACATTAAGTATTATTATTCTCATAGTAGAATTAAAATAAGCCTGGATTGGTTTGCTATACCTCTGCTTTTTACTTTGAGATTCTGCCATGGTCTAGTCTAGTAATGTGGATGACACTAGTACACGGAATAGAATTGTCACTTTAACAATGGTTAGCTCTGAAAATCACCCACTGATATACCACCTTTCTTCCAGATCCTTTACATGTGCTATGTATTATAACTATCTCTTAACCATAACTAACTATCTCTTTCAGTGCCAGTGGGCATGGTACTTACTGAAAAAGATGAAGTGTGCTCAGACACAAGTGGTTGGGGACACCTTGTGCCTTCATTAGATTCTTTATTAGTAAACCCATACTAGCCACTTCAATAAATAATCCTCAACATTTTTAGTGGCTTAGAACAATAGAAATGTACTTCTCACTGAAGTAGCAGTCACTATAGATGTTCCTGGTCAGTGAATAGCTAGCTACCTTGATCATGATGATTCAGGAACCCAGGTTTCTGCCAATTTATGTACCACAATGCAAAGGGGCTCCTCTGTTTCCTATGTCTGGGTGATGGGATGGGACAGAAAATTTCTTAAAAATCATGGCCTGGAAGTGACACATGTCACTTCCACTTATAATCTGTAGCTGATTACTGGTTCATGGCTACACAAGGAAACAAAGGGCACTAGAAAATGTAATTCTTGATTGAGCAGCCATGTTTCAGTTGCAGTTTCATGTTAGGATGGAAAGGGTTGCACAATTTTTGGTTTGACAGGAAGCACTTGATGTCACTGATTCTTAACCTCTTATGTTACACTAAAATAATTTCCAGATGGATCAATTTTTTATTATTATTATTATTTTATTTTTTATTATTTTAGCGTATTATGGGGGTATAAGTGTTAAAGTTACATATATTGCCCATCCCCCCTCCCCCAAGTAAGAGCTTCAAGTGTGTCCATCCCCCAAACATTGCACATCTCACTCGTTGTGGTTGTATATATCCATCCCCTCCACCCCCTTCCCACCCTCCCAACACCCGATAAATGTTACTCCTATATGTCCACTTAGGTGTTGCAGATGAATCAATTTTTAATGAAAAAAAGAGTATGTAATTATATTCACAAAAAAGGAAAAGTGTCTATGATGACAAAAAAAAACTTAAAACGAATGAAAGAAGAGCATCAGTTAATTCAACTACTAGAATAAGCCATGGCAACCAGCAAAATGGAAGGAAAATTTTGTAACTCCAGTCACAGGAAAGTGGTTATTTCTTTAATGTATTAATGGTTCCTATAAATCAGGAAGAAAACATTAATAGTCCGATAGGAAAATTGGCAAAAGATACAAGATGATAATTTACCCAAAAAGAAAAGTTAAGAAACAATGAAGTCAAAATTAAACCAAAGTAAGATACCAATGCCACAAAACAAATATTTTGCTGACACTATGGGATAGGCTGTGGCCTATTCACACATTGCTCATGAAGGTATAACTGATACCACCTCTATGGATATTAATTTCTTACTAGCTCTAAAAATTTTAAAGGACCTATCCTTTGGCTTACTACATCCACTCTAAAACAAATATCTCAGACATGGTTTCAGTATATAGATTAAACAAAAGACATTCATTCACTGAGAACTGTTGATAAGAGCAAACAACTCTAAACAAACTATGGGTTCCTAAGTAGGACTCCGGCTACATTTATGTTTCATTCATACATTGGAAAAGTAAAGGGCAGTTCAAAAGACCATTGTGCTCTTGATGTGTAAAGCCAATTCTTGAGCAGTGACATGAAAAAGTTGATAGCCTAGTGGATATTGTACACGAGCTCATCAGCTGTCATTTTTACATGGCCAACAGCCACTGACAGACACAGCACGTTCATCTGGAACTTGATTGTGGACTTTACCTCTGCTTGATCAGAGACTCTGAGGCCAAAAAATCATCATACTTCTCATTCAGCTTTTAATTTTGTTGAGTTTCTTCAGCGCCTAGATATCCAGGTGGGGGATATCCATAGCCTGGGCCTTGTCGCAGGCTGCTGGTACCCCAGGACACATACGGAGGAGTTGGGGCAGAGAGTGGACTTAAGCCAGATAGTACCCAAGAACTGACTGTCCTCCTTAGGGGCATGGTTCTTCAGTGAGATCTGCAGCTCTACCATTTGCAAAAACTCTGGCACTTGTGCAAGTGTTGCTGGAGACTGCTGCTCATGGTGCCCTTCCATTTTCTTACCAGTGTTTTTTTAAAACAAATCTTTTAAATTTTACTGAGACCAAGTTATCATTTTTTATTTCTCATTTCATGTTTTTATGTCCTATTTAATCTTTGCTTAACCAAACTGCAGTAAGATTTCTCCTGTTTTATTCCAGAAATTTTATAGTTTTATCTTTCATTTAGGTTTATGACCCATTTCAATGTGGTGTAGAAAGGGATTTTGAATCTCAAATTAAAATTTATTTTAGAAGATAATTTAAAACCCACTTGCTCATGGATCCAGAGAATGTGGCGGATGAGAAACACCGCCAGACAGAATGTCTCTGCAGAAAAGACCAATTCTAGCAGAAATTAGAAGAAAGAACCAAGAAGACGAGCATACAGTGGACGAGGGTCGGAAGGAGGGGTACCTGAGACCACGGGAGACTCCACGGGAGGAGGTCACGGAGGAGAACTGGAAGCTGGGACCCCCGGAACAGCCCAGAGACCAGTGGGAAATGTAGGTGGATTAGCCGTTACCCCTCCCCTGCATCCCAGACTGCTGGTGGGCTCCCCAGCCAGTGGAGAGACCTGTGTACACCAGCACAGCGACAGCCGCTGCCAGTGAGCGGTGATCCAGTAGCGGACTCACCACCAGACTCCCAACTCCCTCGGGCACCTCCGTGTGCACAGACCTGAGCTGCGCGACAGGCGCCATATTGCCTCCTTCTCCCCTCCCCCGACCCTACCCGTGGCTGCCCAGAGAGACAGAGAGATAATATAGCCACCAGCCGGAGGCATCTACAGGGAACGGGTCCTTCCCTTTTGGGGCCCTACAGCTGACTAAGGGGAACTCAGAGTGTGAGCTCCCTACCCGCCAGCCCTCCCAGGTGCTGCTGGCACGGTGATCCCAGGAGAACGGGGCAGACCCTGAGGTTGAGAGACATAGACCCAGCATGGGCTCCCTGTGGGTGAATTGAGACTGGCACTCCTCTCCCTGGTGGGGATATAGTTTGAACTTTGGGGACCAGAGGTCAAACCTGCAGACCATATCCCGTGCACCAAGGTCTTGCATTGCCCGGGGCACAGAAGGGATATACGTGAACAGCCTACTGAGGTGTGTGTGCCTTGAGGGGCAGATAGGCGTCCTAGAGGGCAACTCTCCTCCCAAAAGGAGGCCGTGTGCCCAGCCCAGGTGGCGTTCCTGTGCAGGGAGTGGCCCCACCGGCAGCACAGCCAGGGGAGGCCTGGTGGCGTGTGGTCTGGCCTGCTGGCAGAGGCCCAGGAGTAGCTGCGGAGTTGGGGAGGGTGGAAAGAAGCGAGGCTCGCTCAAGACTGCGGGTCTCAGACAGCCCCACCCCCACACGCAGACTCTCTGACTGAGCAGGGCCATTCCAGCCCCTCCCTGACAGCTTATCCTGGAAGCAGAGAACAGAACTTTGACCCCTGCTAACAGCATTGGTGGTGCCTAAGGGCAGGCTTACCAAACCCAGCTCCTCCCAGACTCTCTCCTAGACCAGCCCTCACTGAAGGGGAGAAAAGGACACACCTGAAAGTCCGAGAGCCCCACTCAGCACCTGAGGCACTAGAGTTTTCTCTACAGGAACAAAGGCGGATAACAGGACACAAAAACAACAGCGTAGCCTATTCCTCCAAGCAAGCACCACCTACTGACAGGGAGGACATCCTGCACAGCCTTTTCATGGCACCTACTGATTCATTATACAGGGAGTGGTAGAATCTCACCCACAGACACCACATAATGGCTCAGAAACTAAAGAAGGAGTGTGAATACCCAAACAAAAACCTAAAGGAAAGACACAACAACTGATCCAAATGGGAAGAAATCAGCGAAGGAACTCTGGAAATATGAAGAACCAAATGAAAAACACACCTCCAAGAGGAGCCCCAGCCCCCTAGAAACGGACACCAACCAAAATCAGGCAACCAAAATGACAGAAGAGGAATTTCGTATGTGGATCATAAGAACACTCACCGACCTGCAAGAACAACTCAATAACCAACACAAACCACAAAAAGCCTCCAGGATCTGGAAAAAAAGTTCACTAAAGAAATAGACACAATGAAGTAAAGTTTAACCGAACTCCTGGGAATGAAGAATCATTTCAGGAAACTACAAAATACAGTGGAAAGTCTCAAGAACAGGGTAGATCAAACTGAAGAAAGAATATCAGAGCTTGAAGATAACACCCTCCAATTAAATAAATCATTCACAGAAATAGAGCAGAGAAACAAGAGAAAAGAGCAAAGCCTACAAGAGATGTGAGATTATGTGAAGAAACCTAATGTGAGGGTCATAAGGTTACCAGAAGGGGAAGAAGAAAACACTCAAGGGTTGGACAAGCTATTCGAAGATATAATAGAGGAAAATTTCCCAGGCCTTGCTCTAAATCTCGATATACAAGTTCAAGAAGCTCAGAGGACCCCTGGGAGATTCAATGCAAACAGGAAGACGTCACGACATGCAGTCATCAGACTGACCAAAATATCAACTAAAGAGGCCCTTCTAAGGGCTGTAAGACGAAAGAAGCAAGTAACATACAAGGGAAAGCCAATTCAAATAACACCAGACTTCTCTAATGAGACTTTACAAGCAAGGAGAGACTGGGGCTCCATTCTCACTCTTTTGAAACAAAACAATGCCCAGCCTAGAATCTTAATCCCTGCAAAACTAAGCTTCATACATGAAGGAGAAATAAAGACATTTTCAGACAAGCAAAGGCTCAGAGAATTCACCAAGACAAGACCAGCCCTACAAGAAGTACTCAAAACAGCATTACGCATGGAACATCATAATAATAATCCATGAATATAAAAACAAACCAAACCCAAAGATTAAAGGCCAGATAATACAATGGCTCAAGACAGAAATCATAGCAACAACATCCAACCCAACAGAATGAACAGTAATCTACCTTACCTATCAGTTCTCTCAATAAATGTGAATGGCTTAAACTCTCACTCAAGAGACAGAGGCTGGCTGAATGGATAAGAAAATACAGGACAAGTATATGCTGTCTTTAAGAAACATATCTAACCTGCAAGGATGCATATAGACCCCCTGTCTCTACAGTATTCCAAGCAAATGGAAGCAGAAAGAAGGCTGGCATGGCAGTTCTAATTTCAGACGATTTAGTTTTTAAACCAACAAAGTAGTGAAAGACAAAGAGGGTCATTATATAATGGTGAAGAGCACAGTTCAATAAGAAGAGATAACAATTTTAAATATATATGCACCCAACTTAGGTGCATCCAGATTGATAAAGCAAACCTTACTGGAGCTAAGCAAATGGATTAATAGCAACTCCATAATCACCGGAGATTTCAACACCCCACTGACAGCACAAGACAGATCCTCCAAACAGAAAATTAATAAAGAAATAATGGACTTAAACAAAACTCTAGAACAATTCAGTCTGACTGACATTTACAGAACATTCTACCTAAAATCCACTGAATATACGCTCTTCTCATCAGCACACAGGACATTCTCTAAGATTGACCATATCCTAGGACACAAAGTAAACCTCAAGAAATTTAAAAAAATAGAAGTCATACCATGTATCTTCTCAGATTACAGTGGAATAAAAGTAGAAATCAACCGTAACAGAAACTCATATTTCTACACAAAAATGTGGAAATTAAACAACCTCCTACTAAATGATTACTTCATAAATGAACAAATCAAGATGGAAATAAAAAATTCTATGAAGAAAATGAAAATCGACAGAAAAGTTATCAAACCCTCTGGGACACAACTAAAGCAGTTCTGAGAGGAAAGTTTATCTCCATAAATGCCTATAACCAAAAGTCAAAAAGATCACAAATAGACAATCTAATGAAACAACTCAAAGAGCTGGAAAAAGAAGAACAGACCAGCCACAAACCCAGCAGAAGAAGTGAAATCAACAAGATCAAATCAGAACTAAACAAAATTGAAAACAGTGAAGCTATTCAGGAGTTTAACAAAAAAAAAGTTGATTCTTTGAAAAAACAAACAAAATTGTAACACCACTGGCTAAGCTAATGAAAAGCAGAAAAGAGAAATCTCTAATAAGCTCCATCAGGAACAAAATAGGAGATATCACAACTGATCCCAAAGAGATACAAGATATAATTTGTAAATACTACAAAAATCTTTATTCACACAAATTGGAAAATGTGGAGGAAAAGGACAAATTTCTAGAAACACACAGCCTCCCTAGGCTCAATCAGGAAGAAATAGATTCCCTGAACAGACCAATCTCAACAGCTGAAATAGAAACAGCAATTAAAAATCTCCCTAAAAAGAAAAGTCCCAGTCCAGATGGTTTCACACCCGAATTTTACCACCTTTACAAAGAAGAACTAGTATCTATCTTGCAGAAACTATTCCACAACATGGAGAAGAATGGAAACCTCCCCGACACCTTTTATGAAGCGAATATTACTCTGATGCCAAAACCAGGAAGGATGCAACAAAAAAAGAAAACTACAGACCAATATCCCTAATGAATACAGATGCAAAAATTTTCAACAAAATCTTAACTAACTGAATCCAGACGCTTATCAAAAAGATAATCCATCACGACCAAGTGGGCTTCATCCCAGGGATGCAGGGATGGTTCAACATACGTAAATCTATAAATGCAATTCACCACATAAACAGAAGCAAAAACAAAGACCACATGATTCTTTCAATAGATGCAGAAAAAGCTTTTGACAAAATTCAACACCCTTTCATGATACGAACATTTAGGAAAATAGGCATAGAAGGGACATACCTAAAAATGATACAAGCCATATATGACAGACCCATAACCAACATCATACTGAATGGGGAAGAACTGAAAGCATTCCCACTTAGAACTGGAACCAGACAAGGCTGCCCACTATCTCCACGTCTATTCAACATAGTGCTGGAAGTCCTGGCTACAGCAATCAGACAGGAAAGTGGAATTAAAGGTATCCAAATAGGGGCAGAAGAGATCAAACTTTCACTCTTTGCTGATGATATGATATTATATTTAGAAAAACCCAAAAATTCAACCAAGAAACTCCTGGAACTGATCAATGAATTTAGTAAAGTCTAAGGATACAAAATCAATACACAGAAATCAGAGGCATTCATATACGCCAACAACAATCAAATTGACAACCAAATTAAAGACTCAATACCCTTCACAATAGCAACAAAGAAATTAAAGTACCTAGGAGTATACTTAACTAAGGAGGTAAAAGACCTCTACAGGGAGAACTATGAAACACTGAAGAAGGAAATAGCAGAGGATGTAAACAGATGGAAATCCATACCATGCTCATGGATCAGGAGACTCAACAACATCAAAATGTCTATACTACCCAAACTGATCTACAGATTCAATGCAATACCTATTAAAATCCCATCAGCATTCTTCACAGATACAGAAAAAAAATTTTACACTTTGTATGAAACCAAAGAAGACGCCAAATATCAAGAGCAATTCTAGGCAACAAAAACAAAATGGGAGGAATTAATATGCCAGATATCAAACTATATTTCAAAGCTGTAGTAATTAAATCAATCTGGTATTGGCACAAAAATAGGAATATTGACCAGTGGAACAGATCTGAGAATCCTGATATAAAACCATCCTCATATAGCCATCTAATCTTTGACAAAGCAGACAAAAACATACGCTGGAGAAAAGAATCCCTTTTCAATAAATGGTGCTGGGAAAACTGGATAGTCACTTGTAGAAGGCTAAAGCAGGACCCACACCTTTCACCTCTCACAAAAATCAACTCACGCTGGATAACAGACTGAAACCTAAGGTATGAAACTATTAGAATTCTAGAGGAAAATGTTAGAAACACTCTCCTAGACATCAGCCTAGGCAAAGAGTTTATGAAGAAGTCCCCAAAGGCAATCAAAGCAGCAACAAAAATAAATAAATGGGACATGATCAAACTAAAAAGCTTCTGCACAGCCAAAGAAACAGTCATGAAAGTAAACAGACAGCCTACAGAATGGGAGAAAATTTTTGCATCCTACGTATCTGATAAGGGACTGATAACTAGAATATACTTAGAACTCACGAAAATCAGCAAGAAAAAATCAAATAACCCTATTAAAAAGTGAGCAAAGGACTTGAACAGAAACTTTTCTAAAGAAGACAGAAGAATGGCCAACAAACATATGAAAAAATGCTCAACATCTCTAATCATCAGGGAAATGCAAATCAAAACCACAATGAGATATCACTTAACTCCAGTGAGAATGGCCTTTATCAAAAAGTCTCCAAATAACAAATGCTGGCGTAGATGCAGAGAGAGAGGAACACTCCTACACTGCTGGTGGGACTGCAAACTAGTTCAACCTCTGTGGAAAGCAATATGGAGGTACATTAAAGCGATACAAGTGAATCTACCATTTGATCCAACAATCCCATTGCTGGGCATCTACCCAAAAGATCCAATGACACTCTACAAAAAAGACACCTGCACTCGAATGTTTATAGCAGCACAATTCATAATTGCAAGGCTGTGGAAACAGCCCAAATGCCCATCAATCCAAGAATGGATTAATAAAATGTGGTATATGTATACCATGGAGTACTATTCAGCTCTAAGAAACAACGGTGATATAGCACATCTTATATTTTCCTGGTTAGAGCTGGAACCCATACTACTAAGTGAAGTATCCCAAGAATGGAAAAACAAGCACCACATATATTCACCAGCAAACTGGTATTAACTGAGTAGCACCTAAGTGGACACATAGGTACTACAGTAATAGGGTATTGGGCAGGTGGGAGGGGGAGGGGGCAGGTATATACATACATAATGAGTGAGATGTGCACCATCTGGGGGATGATCATGCTGGAAACTCAGACTTGTGGGCGGAGTGGGGGAAAGGGCATTTATTGAAACCTTAAAATCTGTACCCCCATAATATGCCGAAATAAAAAAAAAACCCACTTGCTGCCATTGGATATAGAAGTTGAAGAAAAAAGGGAAAAACAAACAAACAAAAAAAGAAACCCACATCACTGCACAAATTTCTGGAAGTACAGATAGAATTGCTATGTGTTACTCAGCCTAGTTACTACTGGAAGTCTGAAAATTTCTTACTTTTCCTCATTGTAACTTGTGCTATGCCTTCTTTTTCATTTCTCATAATGATTATTTGTACCTTTGTTAATTTTACCATGCAAGCATATATAGCTTAACTTTTCTGCTTGCTTCTTTGGTCTCTGATAGGGATGTGTTAAAATCTTCCATTTATACTTGTTGATATGTTAATTTTTCTTTGTAAAATTTTTGCTTTATTATTGAGAGGCTGTGATATTTACTGCTAAGAAGTTATGATAACTATATTTTATTGATGAATTGTTCCTTTTATCATTATTGAATATTCCTCTATCCTTTATTTATTTGTTTTTGGCCTTGATTCTGATTAACTTGATATTATTATTGCTATAACAGTTTTCTTCAGGATTCTATTTCCCTGGTAAATATTTTTCCATCCTTTTATTTCAAGGATGATTTTGTCTTATAGGTGTTAAGCCATAGGTCATGAAATTCATCAATTTGATTAACCGTTTTCATTATTTCTTGTATTGCACACTTTCATTCTGACTTTTTTCTTAACCAAGATGATCATGGTTCAGACATAGAGGGTGGTAAACTCTTCTGTATGTCTGAAATGTGATCATCCTTCAAACATTTAATTGCATTTAAATTCTAGGTTGAGGCTGGGCGTGGTGGTTCACACCTGTAATCCCAGCACTCTGGGAGGCCAACGTGGGTGGATCGTTTCAGCTCAGGAGTTGGAGACCAGCCTGAGCAAGAGCAAGACCCTGTCTTTACTAAAAAAAGAAAAAAATTGGCTGGACAACTAAAAATATACATAGAAAATAGCTGGGCATGGTGGCACATGCCTGTAGTCCCAACTACTTGGGAGGCTGAGGCAGGAGGATCCCATGAGCCCAGGAGTTTGAGGTTGCTGTGAGCTAGGCTGATGCCACGGCACTCTAGTCTGGACACCAGAGTGAGACTCTGTCTCAAAAAAAAAAAAAAAAAAATACATTCTAGGCCAGGTGCAGTGGCTCACACCTGTAATCCTAGCACTCTGGGTGGCCGAGGCAGGCGGATTGCTCAAGGTCAGGAGTTCAAAACCAGCCTAAGCAAGAGGGAGAACCCATCTCTACTATAAATAGAAAGAAATTAATTGGTCGACTAATATATATAGAAAAAATTAGCTGGGCATGGTGGCACATGCCTGTGGTCCCAGCTACTCGGGAGGCTGAAGCAGCAGGATTGCTTGAGCCCAGGAGTTTGAGGTTGCTGTGAGCTAGGCTGACGCCATGGCACTCACTCTAGCCTGGGCAACAAAGCAAGACTCTGACTCAAAAAATAAAATAAAATAAAATAATAAAATAAAATAAAATAAAATAAAATAAAATAAAATACATTCTAGGTTGAGAGTTACTTTTAGTGCTATGAGGATATGACTCTCTCTCTCTCTCTCTCTCTCTCTCTCTCTCTCTCTCTCTCTCTCTCTCTTTTTGTCATATAATCAAAGAGAACTTTATTTATTTATTTATTTATTTTAGCATATTATGGAGTTACAAGTGTTAAGGTTACATATATTGCCCATCCCCCCTCTCCCCTCGAGTAAGAGCTTCAAGCATGTCCATCCCCCAAACGTTGCACACCTTACTCATTGTAGTTGTATATACCCATCCCCTCCTCTCCCCTCCCACCCTCCCGACACCCGATAAATGTTACTCCTATATGTCCACTTAGGTGTTGATTCGTTAATACCAATTTGCTGGTGAGTACATGTGGTGCTTGTTTTTCCATTCTTGAGATACTTCACTTAGTAGAATGGATTCCAGCTGTATCCAGGAATATACAAGAGGTGCTAGATCACCATCGTTTCTTAAAGCTGAGTAGTACTCCATGGTATACATATACCACATTTTATTAATCCATTCTTGAATTGATGGGCACTTGGGTTGGTTGTTTCCACAGCTTTGCAATTGTGAATTGCAAAGTGCTGCTATAAACATTCGAGTGCAGGTGTCTTTTTCATATAGTGACTTTTGATCTTTTGGGTAGATAGCCAGTAGTGGAATTGCTAGATCGAATGGTAGATCTACTTGTATAGCTTTGAGGTATCTCCATATTGCTTTCCACAGAGGTTGAACTAGTTTGCAGTCTTACCAGCAGTGTAGGAGTGAGTGTTCCTCTCTCTCCGCATCCATGCCAGCATTTGTTGTTTGGGGACTTTTTGATAAAGGCCATTCTCACTGGAGTTAAGTGATATCTCATTGTGGTTTTGATTTGCATTTCCCTGATGATTAGAGATGTTGAGCATTTTTTCATATGTTTGTTGGCCATTCTTCTGTCTTCTTTTGAGAAGTTTCTGTTCATGACCTTTGCCCACTTTTTGATAGGGTTGTTTGATTTTTTTCTTGCTAATTTTCCTGAGTTCTAAATAGATTCTAGTTATCAGCCCTTTATCATATATGTAGCTTGCAAACATTTTCTCCCAATCTGTGGGTTGTCTGTTTGCTCTCTTGACAGTTTCTTTGGCTGCGCAGAAGCTTTTTAATTTGATCGGGTCCCATTTGTTTATTTTTGTTGCTGTTATGATTGCCTTTGGGGTCTTCTTCATAAATTCTTTGCGTAAGCCAATGTCTAGAAGAGTATTTCCAACAGTTTCCTCTAGAATTCTAATAGTTTCACACCTAATGTTCAAGTCTGTTACCCAGTGTGAGTTGATTTTTGTGAGAGGTGAAAGGTGTGGGTCTTGTTTCAGTCTTCTACATGTGGCTATCCAGTTTTCCCAACACCATTTATTGAATAAGGATTGTTTTCCCCAGTGTATGTTTTTATCTGCTTTGTTGAAGATTAGTTGGCTATATGAGGATGGTTTTATATCTGGGTTCTCTGTTCTGTTCCACTGGTCAATGTCCCTGTTCTTGTGCCAGTATAAAAGCTGTTTTAATGACTATAGCCTTATAGTTTAATTTGAAGTCTGGTAAATTGATACCTCCTATTTTATTTTTATTGCCTAGGATTGATTTTGCTATACGGGGTCTTCTCTGGTTCCATACGAAGCATAAAATTACTTTTTCTGTATCTGTGAATAATTATGATGATATTTTGATAGGGATTGTGTTGACTCTGTGGGTCACTTTGAGTAGTATAGAACTTTTAACAATGTTGATTCTGCTGACCCATGAGCATGGTATATTCTTCCATCTGTTTATGTCCTCTGCTATTTCCTTCTTCAGTGTTTCATAGTTCTCCCTGTAGAGGTATTTTACCTCCTTAGTTAAATATATTCCAAGGTACTTTATTTTCTTTGTTGCTATTGTGAAGAGAATTGAGTCTTTGATTTGGTTCTCACTTTTACTGTTGTTTGCGTATATGAATGCCTCTGATTTCTATGTATTGATTTTATATCCTGAGACTTTACCAAATTCACTTATCAATTCAAGGAGTCTCTTGGTTGAATCCTTGGGGTTTTCTAGGTATAAGATCATGTCATCAGTACAAGAGTGAGAGTTTGATCTCTTCTGCTCCCATTTGGATGCCCTTAATTCCACTCTCTTGTCTGATTGCTGTAGCGAGGACTTCCAGCACTCTGTTGAACAAAAGTGGAGAGAGTGGGCAACCTTATCTTATTCTACTTCTAAGTGGGAATGCTTTCAATTTTTCCTCATTCAGTATGATATTGGCTGTGGGTTTGTCATATATGGCTTGTATCATTTTTTAGGTAAGCCCAGTATATGCCTATTTTGTTGAGCATTCTTATCATAAAAGGGTGTTGAATTTTGTCAAATGCTTTTTCTGAGACTATTGAGAGGATCATATGGTCTTTGTTTTTGCTTCTGTTTATATGGTGAATTACATTTATAGATTTGCATATGTTGAACCATCCCTGTATCCCTGGGATTCACTTGGTTGTGATTATTTTCTTGACAAGCACCTGGATTTGATTGGCTAGGATTTTGTTGAGAATTTTTGCATCTATATTCATAAGGGATATTGTTCTGTAGTTTTCTTTTTTTGTTGCATCCTTTCCTGGTTTTGGTATCAGGGTTATGTTCACTTCATAAAATGTGTTGGGGAAGATTCCATTCTTCTCTATGTTGTGAAATAATTTCTGCAGGATAGGCACCAGTTCTTTGTAGGTGTGATAAAATTCAGGTGTGAAACCATCTGGTCCAGGACTTTTCTTTTTAGGAAGGTTTTTTATTGCTGTTTCAATTTCAGCTCTTGAGATTGGTCTGTTCAGGAAATCTATTTCTTCCTGGTTGAGCCTAGGGAGACTGTGTGTTTCTAAGAAATTATCCATTTCCTCCACATTTTCCAGTTTGTGTGCATAGAGGTTTTTGTAGTATTCATAAATTATATATTGTATCTCCATGGCATCAATTGTGATTTCTCCTTTATTTTCCTGATGGAGCTTATTAGAGATTTTTCTTTTCTGCTTTTCATTAGTCTAGCCAATGGTGTGTCAATTCTGTTTATTTTTTCAAAGAACCAACTTTTTGTTTTATTAATCGTCCGTTTGACAACAGTTTTCCTGTTGTCAATTTTGTTTAGTTCTGATTTGATCTTAATGATTTCACTTCTTCTGTTGGGTTTGGGGTTGGTCTGTTCATCTTTTTCCAGCTCTTTGAGACGATTCATTAGGTTGTCTATTTGTGATTTTTTTGACTTTTGGATATAGGCATTTATGGAAATAAACTTTCCTCTCAGGACTGCTTTAGCTGTGTCCCACAAGTTTTGGTAACTTGTGTCACCTTTGTCATTTAGTTCAAAGAATCTTTCGATTTCCATCTTGATTTCCTCATTTATGAAGTGATCATTCAGCAGAAGATTGTTCAGTTTCCATGACTTTGTGTAGAAATGAGAACTCCTGTTAGGATTGATTTCTACATTTATTCCATTGTGGAAAAAAGATATATGGTAGAATTTCTATTTTTTTAAATTGTTTGAGATGTGCTTTGTGTCCTAGGATATGGTCAATCTTAGAGAATGACCCGTGAGCTGATGAGAAGAACATATATTCAGTGGTTTTGGTATAGAATGTCCTCTAAATGTCAGTCAGGCCCATTTGTTCTAGAGTTCTGTTTAAGTCCATTATTTCTTTGTTGATTTTCTGTTTGGAGGATCTCTCCTGTGCTGTCAGTGGGGTATTAAAGTCTCCGACTATTATTGTGTTGTTGTTTATCCATTTGTTTAGTTCAAGTAGAGTTTGATTTATGAATCTGGGTGCACCAAGGTTGGGTGCATATATATTAGAATTGTTATATCTTCTTGTTGAACTGTATCCTTCACCATTATATAGTGACTTTCTTTGTGTTTTATTACTTTTGTTGATTTAAAAACTAACTTATCTGTAATCAGCACTGCCACGCCAGCTTTTTTTGGCTTCCGTTGCTTAAAATATTGTTCTCCACCCCTTTACATTTAGTCTAACTGCATCCTTGCAGGTTAGATGTGTTTCCTGAAGGCAGCAGATACTTGGCTTGTGTTTTTTTATCCATTCAGCCAGCCTATGTCTCTTGAGGGGGGAGTTCAAGCCATTCACATTTATTGAGATAATTGATAGGTGGTGCAAATTTCTGTTCATTATGTTTGGTTGAAATTTGTTGCTGTGTTTTCTCTCTTGAGCCATTGTGGTATCTGGGCTTTGATCTTTAGCTTTGAGTAGATTTACATTCGTGAGTGTTTATTGTGCTGATCCATGGGTAACACTGTTTTGAGTACTTCTTGAAAGGCTGGTCTTGTCTTGGTGAATTCCCTCAGTCTTTGCTTATCTGAGAATGTCTTGATTTCTCCTTCATATATAAAACTTAGTTTTGCAGGGAATAAAATTCTAGGTTGGGCATTGTTCTGTTTCAGAAGAATGAGAATGGGGCCTCAGTCTCTCCTTGCTTGTAAAGTCTCAGTAGAAAAGTCTGGTGTTATTTGGATTGGCTTTCCTATGTATGTTACTTGCTTCTTTCATCTTACAGCTCTTAGAAGGACCTCTTCAATTGATGTTTTGGTCAGTCTGATGACTGCATGTTGTGATGTCTTCCTGTTTGCATTGAATCTCCCAGGGGTCCTCTGAGCTTCTTGAACTTGTATATCGAGATTTTGAGCAAGGCCTGGGAAATTTTCCTCTATTATATCTTCAAATAGCTTGTCCAACCCTTGAATGTTGTCTTCTTCCCCTTCTGGTAACCCTATGACCCTCACATTAGGTTTCTTCACGTAATCCCACATCTCTTGTAGGCTTTGCTCTTTTCTCTTGTTTCTCTGCTCTATTTCTGTGACTGATTTATTTAATTGGAGGGTGTTATCTTCAATCTCTGAGATTCTTTTTTCTGTTTGATCTACCCTGTTCTTGAGGCTTTCCACTGTGTTTTGCAGTTACCTGAATTGATTCTTCATTTCCAGAAGTTCAGTTAAAATTTTCTTCATTGTTCAATTTCTTTAGTGACTTTTTGTTCCAGGTCCCGGAGTCTTTTTGTGGTTTCTTTGTGTTGGTTATCCAGTTATTCTTGCAGGTTGTTGAATTTTCTTATAATCCACATTTGAAATTCCTCTTCTGTCATTTTGGTTGCCTGATTTTGGTTGATGTCTGTTTCTAAGGGGCTGGTGCTCCTCTTTGTGGGTGTGTTTTTCATTTGGTTCTTCATATTTCTGGAGTTCCTTCGCTGATTTCTTCTCATGTGGATCAGTTGTTGTTTCTTTCCTTGAGGTTTTTGTTTGGGTATTGACAAGCCTTGTTTAGTCTCTGAGCCAGTAAGTGGTGTTTGTGGGTGAGATTCTACCACACCCTGTATGATGAGTTAGTAGGTGCCTTGAAAAGAGTGTGCAGAATGTCCTTCCTGTCAGTAGGTGGCAGTTACTCGGAGGAACAGGCTACACTGTTGTTTTTGTGTCCTGTTATCAGCTCTTGTTCCTGTAGAGAGGCACTCTAGTGCCTCAGGTGGTCGGTGGGGCCCTGGGACTTCCTGGTGTGTCCTTTTCTCCCCCTCAGTGAGGGCTGGTCTGGGCAGAGCTGGGTTGGGTAAGCCTGCCATCAGGCACCGCCAATTCTGTTAGCAGGGGTCAAAGTTCTGTTCTCTGCTTCCAGGAAAAGCTGTCAGAGAGGGGCACTTGCTAGCAGTGGCCGTCTCTGGGCTGGTGTCGGCAGGTCTCTCCGATCGCTCTGGAGCCGACCAGCAGTCCGAATGCAAGGGAGGAGAAAGTTAATCACTCCACCTACCCTTTCCACTGGTCTCCAGGCTACTCAGGAGGTCTCTGCTTCCAGTTCTCCTGACTCTCTTATCTTTTGTAGGTCATGAAGTCAAGTTAATGGTCCTTACTAGCATTAAATAAATGAAATAGAATAGGAAATACCAGAGTGTACCATGTTTAGTTTTGTGAGACTTTTATATCTATATATATAGAGAGATATCATATATATGTCCTGAGTCACTGTATAATCTTATTATTTTGAATTGTGTCAAAAAATATTAAAAGCCATTGTTCAGAGTATGGTGCTGTGTTTTATGGTTTTATCCCAACACAGCCCATTGATTTTAAATAAAGAACTATTGCTTGATTACATACCGTAATTACCAGGGAAACAAGTTGTTTTTTGTTGTTGTTTTTTGTGTCTTTTTTAAAATAGAGACGGGGTTTCCTTATGTTGCCCAGGCTGGCCTGGAACTCCTGGGCTCAAGCAATCCTCATGCTTCAGCCTCCCAAGTAGCTGGGACTACAAGAGAACACCACCACATCTGGCTTAATGATACTCTTTAAATCAAGATGTTCCAGACCCCTCGGCTCATGTTCCCCGCGTTGCTGGCAAACAACATGGAGATGATGCCAAATGGTAGCAGCATCTAGGAGGCAGGGCCACTGGGCTACAGGCCCCCGCCCTGCCACTGGACAGCCGTCCCCCCACTCCAGCCAGCAGCACTGGCTCAGTGAGAGGGCACAGAGGAGGCAATCGCACCTAGTGCACCTCTGTTTCCCAGGACGAGACCCACACAACGAATGGTCTATTTGGAAAAATATATGGACATTTGCTGCCCTGCCCAGAACTGACCCTTGAACACACAAAAAAAATGAATAAACACTAGAGTTAGGTTATCACAAGGTTCATCTTCTTTTAAAGGAACAAAAGCCACAACATATGTGTTGAAGCGTGATACCCTCTCGCCTCCTCCTTCCTGCCTTGAGCTCCTCACCGACTACATCATGAGCTCAGGCTGAAACGTCAACTTGAACTTTAGCATTGTGGCTCCACCAACTACAACTCAGTTTAAGCATGCCTTCTTTTTTTTGTTTGATTGAGTGTTCCAGTTTACTTTGCACTTCTGAGGTTCTTGGGTTAAAACAACATGATCTAATGCAATAAAAACCCATAAAAAAAACAAAACAAAACAAAACAAATTCTTTACTTCTAGTAGCACAATCCAACAGAATCTACCCAAAGCGTACCTGAACAGTGTTAATCTGCCTAAGTGCCAAATGGCTTTTTGTCCTTTCTTGGTGCCCACTCATCCAAATAAGAAGCCCCTCAGTTCTCCAACAGTATGTGAACATACACAGTTTCAGGAATAACTCAGCAACTAGTGAGTGCCTAGGGAGGTTCCTGAAGAGTTTTAAGGCAGATCAGGCCAAGGAAAAAAGAACTTTAGTCTTCAATAACTAATTCTGATTCCATGACGCCCACCAAGAATGTGGCGCATAAGAACTTTACAATATTCTTGAGGACATAAAACCAGGAAAGGGGCCAGCAAGAAGCTGGTACTTGACTTGGGCCAAGCAAGAACAGGACTTGATAGATCAGAAAGGAGAAGCAAGGACACTCCGGCAAATGGAGCCATGCAGGTGAAGGCAGGAAGGCGCCAGCACGTGCGGGCGCGCACTCGGCAAACACGGATGGCGCGGGAGCCACGTGCGGGGGCTGGGTGCCGGATACGGAAGTGACCGTAAAGATCGCCTGGATCTGGCATTCCCATGGACGGAGACACTCAGCAAAGAAGTGCTGAGTGACGCGTGGAGGTTCCAGAGGGTGACAGGTGCTGTGGGGAAGAACGCAGCTGGGAAGAGGATAACGGTCCTGAGTGAGTTGGAGTGACCAGAGGCCGCCTCGCTGAGCCGGTGGCCGTCTGGGCGAGGGCGGGAGGCGGGAGGGCGGCGCGTGCGGGGGGCGCACTGCGCACAGAGCGCGGGCGAGCGCGAGGGGCTCCCGCACAGCCCGCACCGCGCCCCGCAGGGAGACGTCGTCCCAAGGGGGGGAGGATTATGCTTGGAGGATGAAAAAACCCGTTTTTAAAATGCGTATGACACAGATATGTTAAGGATGCAGGAGAGAAACCTACATGGTATACCTGTGGTGTTAAAATGTCTTGCCCCTGGCGGGGTGACAAGGAAAGGCTGGAAAACACTGACTTAGAGGAGCAGGAAGGAGCCTGAGGAGGCTTGAATGGAGCGAGCACGGGAGGCATAGGAGGAGAGAACAGAAAAGTACCGAAGTGGTCTTAGAGGTCATCGAAATCGCTTTGGCTTTTATTCTGAGAAAAGCTGGGGACGATGGTGGGTTTTTCACAGAGGGACGTGACTTGACTCGGGGCCTGGGTGTGAAGCGCCGGCTGGCTGCGAGCCGAGCGCGCTGTGGGAGCGGCGCTGCTCTCTGCCGTGTGCAGCTGCGGCGGACGCTGTAGTCGGGATAATGCGCCGGCTGTGCATGTGTCGACTGTGGCTGGGAAGGGGTCAAATACGACTCCAGAGTTTGGCCAGAAAACTGGAAGGATGGAGTTGCCGTCGACTGAGACCCGGACCGTTGGGGAATCGTAGTCAGGCGCTCCCGTTTGGCATGTTAGGTTTGCAGTGAGTTTCAGTATCCAAACACAGCTGCTGGGTAAGTGGAATGAGGGAGTCTGGAGTTTAGCAGAGAGATCCCGGCTGGAGTTGTAAATCTAGGAGTTGTGAGAAATGGCAATGATATTAAGGGGGAGAGGCAGGAAAAGAGGAACGAAAACAAAATAGATGGAAAACTAATAAAATGGAAGATCCAGACCCAGACATACCAGTAACAATATTAAACATCAATGGCTTAACCACTACAATTAGAAGAGATTGTCAGATTGAACTCTCTATATACTTTTTTTTTCCTAAAAGAAATTCAGTTTAAATACAGAAACTCACAGGCTGAAAGTAAACAGTTGGAAAACGATGCACCATGCAAACATAAGGAAGCTGGATTGGCTATATTAATACCAGAAGAAAGAGACAGCAAGATGAAAATTATTCCCAGAGATAAAGAGGGACATTTCATCATGATTAAATTTGTTCATCTATCAGGAAGACATAACAACCATCAATGTGTTTGTATCTAATAGCAGAGGCTCAAAATACATGAAGCGAATATTGATATAATTACAGGAAGAAAGAAGCACTTTGAAAATTGTAGTTAGAGATTTCAACACCTCTCCCTCAGCAATTGACAGAACAACCTAGGCAAAGATGAGAAAACACACAGAAGATCTGAACACCACTCACCTTTTTGGTACACTATATGTGACCAGGACAGAGTGCATATTCTTCTCATGGACATACACAGTATGTTTACTCGATAGACTATGTGTTGGGCTATAAAAGAAAAGCCTCAATAAATTTTAAAATTTTGAAATCATACAAAGCATAGTCTCTGCAACAGAATTAAATTAAAAATTAGTAACAATAAGATAATATGGCTGGTGCAGTGGCTTACACTGGTAATCCTAGCATTCTAGGAGGCTGAGGCAGAACTGCTCAAGCCCAGGAGTTTGAGACCAGCCTGAGCAAGAGTGATTCCCCATGTCTACTAAAAATAGAAAAATTAACCAGGTGTTGTGGTATGTGACTGCAGTCCCAGTTACTTGGAAGGCTGAGGAAGGAGGACCACTTGAGCCCAGGAGTTTGAGGTTGTTGTGAGCTACGATGACAACACTACACTCTACCCAGGGTGACGAAGCGAGACTCTGCCTTAAAAAAAAAAAAAAATATATATATATATATACATATATATATATATATAATATAAATATTTGGGATTTTCCTATATACATATGTATATAGGAAAATCCCAAATATTTGAAAATCAAACACACTTCTGAAGAAATCCCTGGGTCAAAAGAAGAAATTATAAGAGAAATTAGAAAAGATTTAAAGCTGAATGATAAAAATAAAACATACCAGGCCGGGCATGGTGGCTCACACTTATAATCCTAGCACTCTGGGAGTGGGAAGATTGCTCCAGGTCTGGAGTTCAAAACCAGCCTGAGTGAGACCTCCCGTCTCCACTAAAAATAGAAAGAAATTAATTGACCAACTAAAGATATATATACAAAAAACTAGGGCATGGTGGCGCCAAAAAAAAAAAAAATATATATATATATACCGAAGTTTGTGAAATGCAATCAAAGCCACTCTTATAGGGAAATATACATACTACAGTGTTTTAATTTAGAATCTAGATGCCCAGCATAGCTCACCCTATTCTGTATGTAGAGTATTTCTGACTTTTTTTTTGAGACAGAGTCTCACTGTGTTGCCTGGGCTAGAGTGCCGTGGCGTCAGCCTAGCTCACAGCAACCTCAAACTCCTGGGCTCAAGCGATCCTTCTGCCTCAGCGTCCCGAGTAGCTGGGACTACAGACGTGCACCACTATGCCCGGCTGATTTTTTCTATATATATATTTTTAGTTGGCCAATTAATTTCTGTCTATTTTTAGTAGAGACGGGTCTCACTCTTGCTCAGGCTGGTTTTGAACTCCTGACCTCGAGCGATCCGCCCGCCTCAGCCTCTCAGAGTGCTGGGATTTCTGACCTTTTGTTCCTGCTTTAGCAAGGGAGATCTCACTGACGCATGGAAGCTAACTGCAGTCTCGCAGCAGTCCCTGAGGGGCCGAGCCCCTGCGCCCCCAGACGCGCTCCTGTGCTGCAGGCGCTCCGAGCAGACCGTCCTGCCACTCCTAAGGCCCAGGCTTGCTTTGACACAATTTCTGAAAGATTGGCGAATAAAGGCTGTGCAATACAGCAGGTTTCTGCAAAGTCCAGGAAGTTTAAACGTCACCATTCTAAATAACTCCCAAATGAGGAGATGCCACAATAAGGCTCTGGAAACTGGAAAGATTTTTTTCCCCACCAGCTCTGGTCTAGTGACATCACAGTCCTTTGGTTTTCAGGTCCAACTCTGATTGAATTTTCTGGATAAATAAACCCTCCCAAGACCTCCCAACACTCCCAAGCACATAGCGGCGCTTGAGCAGATGTCATCTGACATCCATGCAGAGTCTCCCAGTGTGAGGACTTCACAACTGGGGCCCGAGCTAGTGTTTGCTCAGCTGCTTCTAGAAGATCAAAAGGGCCTCAAAAAGAGTTCCACTTAAGCGTCACAGGTAAAAACCATCTGCCAAGGCACAAAGAGTCTCTAAGTACAGCGGCATCACAGAGTAGCGGTGCTCACTTCTCTCTCGACCGCCAGAAGGTATCCGTGTTGAAACTCTTTTTGCTACCTCACACACGGGAACTCCATCTCTCAGCTGCCTGTCGGTCTCCACGTCTCCTTCTTTCCCCTGAACTCAGTTCTTGGTTAGCTCAGATCGTAGACCCTCCTCCCCCGAGCTACAGGGGGGCACCTCCACTCAACAGGCCACACTCAAACTGGGACCAGCCTCGAGGCCGTCCCAGAGAGGCCCCACTTGTCACTTCGCCCCGTCTGGGCTTCATGACTTTCACCACCTGGAAAGTCTTCCTTTTGTCAAGCCCAAACATTTTACAGAATTTTAAAGTTCCCTTTCCCCTTCAATGGACCTTAGTTGAGGCAAAGAACAATGCAGGGTCACCCTGGCATGATAACCCCTTCATGGATTTGAAGACCGTCATAAGACTGGCCAAGCCCTATTCATTACATTAATCATTGCTGTTCCTTTCCAAAGATTTCCATGACCTCTTCCATGACTTCCTTTCCATGACCTGTCTTCTAGCTCTGCGCATTGCTTCCTTCCTGCCGCGCTCAGCACTGGATGCCACGCTGTCTGGTAAGAGTGAGACCACGACAGAAAACTGGCAACTCTGGGCTCAGCTCTCAGCTTTGCCTTCCCCCAGCACTTCTGAGCAGTGGCTGTGTGAGCTACAGCTCTTTCCTCCAGGCACCTCCCTGGAGGTCTCCAGTTTTGCAGAGGCGTGAGAAGGAGAACTTGTGGCATAGTTTGGAAGGTGGGGGCAGAGGAACATGGGAAGTCCTGCCCGCTGCAAACAGCGCTGACTCCTTCTGTTTTACTCCTTGGCAAACCAGGTGGGGCGAGAAGGTTCAGTGACAGCCTCAGGGCCTCCTCTGCCGAGAGCCCGTGCTTGGACCTTTGCCTTTATGAGAAGAACTTCCTGCACCACAGCCACCCAGAAACTGCCTCTTCGACTCACAGGACAGGGCTGTCCCCAGCGGCAGAGGCAGCCTCAAGGCTGCCAACTCAGGTTGAATATAGAGTCTCCAGTGGCAACAAGGCAGGGATGGAAAGGGGCTGCGGTGACAGGGCAGGCGGGACAGCCTCTGCCAGCTCCACCCACGTTGGCTCCGCCCCAGCCATTCTGCACCTGGAGAGGAGTTTGGTGTTGACAGTGAGAGACCCTGCCGGCCTGCGTGGCACCTCCAACCCAGGGCTGGGGTCCTTCCCCACTAAACTTGCAGCGAGAGGCCAGTACAGCAGGAGGTCGTTAAGGGCAGCCCCCCTCCCAGTTTCACCACCCAACTCCCCCAGAGAGCACCCGGGTTCAGTAAAGAGCCTTCCTTCCCTGGATGAAAAAGGGCTCTTCCAAATACTTGTTTTAACCCTTGGCAGAACAGCTGAAGAGAAGGAGTCCAGAAAGGTTGCTTCCTAGAAGAAGAAAGGACATAAAGCCCTGAGTTGAAAATAGTTCTCCAGAACATTCTAGGAATTTGGGTCATGGAAATGTCTGTCAGTTATTTACACCTTGATGCAAATTTCTCGGACGATCGCATGAAGTCGATAGATCCGCCTGTGCATAGGAGAAGGAGGGGGCCCACGGGGCGGAGCTGGGGGTGGAGGTGAGCAGAGAGCTGGGGAGGGGTCACAGCCCCGGAACCCCCTCCCACCTTACTCTTTTATACAGGCATATATGGGCTTCCACGCTCAACAGCCAAGTGTGACTCAGCCCCTCTTCATGCCAGGAGCCTCCTAAGCAATGGACAAAGTGACTGGCACAGTTCCTGAACTTACGTGGGCTTCAGGGGCTGCCTCTGGGCAGCCACATACCTGGGCGGCTGTCGGGGACTTGGTTTGTGGGCCACCGCATGATGCTCAGATCACTTTACACTTCCCGTCGCTACTCAGTGCTGGAGAAGCCCCTTTCCTTCAGTGATGGAGAAAGCCAAGATTTTTAGGAGGAATTGGGGAAGGAGGTGTACTTCAATAATCAAATGGTGAAAACAGTAAGCTCTTTGGGAATTGGTGCAGAGGACAGCCGAATTATTCTGGTTAACAGCTACCCAATACATAATGCATTGATTATTCATTTTTTTGGGTAAATATTCATAACACTGATGAAAATAAGTGTGATTTTGTTCTGATGATTCCGCTAGACCTGCTGTCCCCAAGCCCCAGGCTGCAGACTGGTACTGACCTGTGGCCTGTCGGGAACTGGGGCGCACACAGGAGGGAGCTGTGCTCACAGCCGCTCCCCACCGCTGGTGTCATCGAGTAAGCTCCGCCTCCTGTCAGATAGTGGAGGCGTTAGATGGGCATAGGAGAGGACCCTACTGGGAACTGCGCGTGTGAGCCGTCTAGGCTGGGGCTCCTTATGAGAATCCAATGCCTGGTGTCCCAGGTGGAGCTGAGGAGCCAGTGCTGGGGAGGGCTGCAAATCCAGATGATCATTAGCAGAGAGGTCTGACTGCACAATGAATGTGATGCACTTGGATCATCCCGAACCATCCCCGACTCCCCAGTCAGTGGAAACGTTGTCTTCCATGAAACCAGTCCCTGGTGCCAAAAGGCCGGGGGCGGTGGGCTAGACCGCAAGTTGCTTGCGAGTGGGTGCGTCGGCATCCCTGTGCGAAATGCAGGGAGTGAAGCCCTCACGAGTGTTGGCGACAGCAAGGACAGTCACGCGGCTCTCAGAACATCTTCACGTACATTGTTTCATTTCATTCTTGCAACAAACCCTGCGGGGTTTGAGGGAAGTATTGCCATGGTCGCTTCCCAACTGAGAAGACTGAAACTCAAAGGATTAAACGGCATGACCTGTGCAACTCTAGTAACTGAGAGACCTGCTCCGGCCTTGATTCTGTGAGCCCAGGAGGCGTCTCCATTTCTTCCCCGAGTTCTGATGAATTGTGGTGGTATTCTCGCCTTTGAGCAGTTTCTGGGTGTCCTTTCGTGGGGGAGGGTGCCGGCGGATCTTCTCTCCGGCCATCTTGCTGACGTCACTTCCTCTGAAAGACCCCTTCAGCCTCTGGAGCCCACCGTCTCCTCAGGGCAGCGGAAGAAGGTGACTAGATGTCGCGTCAGCAGGTAGGAGCAGGTGAGACAGCACAAAGGCCAGCAGGGCTCATTTCTCAGACATGCAAACTTGAATCAAGGTGTTTGTGTGGGAGCACTAGCCCCTCTGTCTGGACCGCCAGCTCCCCGTCTGTCCCCGGCGGCGAGCCGCCCGCGCTGTTCCGCCTGCTGCGCCTTCCGGTCTGCGCTGGCGCCCTCCGGGCCCTGGTGTGATGACACGGGAGTAGCTCGGTGTCCCAGGGACCCTAGTGATGCCCGCACAGTCCTGTTAAGGGATAACTCAAATGTTCACGTGTTTTCTTTAAAGCATGTACAAACCATTATTCAAATATTTGCCTTTAAAACATAAGGGCCGTGACGATAATCGTATAATCAATGCTTTCAATGTGCTTTTGTCTTTACTAAGTTTTACAAGCTACCAAATTTTATGGTCTGCCTCTCATATCAACGTACTACACACAGAGGCAGATCTACACTTTGTGAAGGTCTCTTTAAGACAAACAATATTACATAATAAATACAAAATTGTGTACAAACGGTAATTTTTAAATAAGATAAATAAAAGAACCACAAACTTGAAAAAGCTAGCAAATCCCACAACACCACAAATCCCCTATATATATTTTAATTAATTAATTTCCCATTAACAGCATTCTCCCCAGCATTTTCTGGCTGCATGTTAGAATGCATGCTGTTAGAATGCTGACTTCGTACTTCTTCCCGCAGCAGTGGTAGGAAATAGCATGACGGCCGCCCTCCAGCGTGGGCGGTTGAGCCTTCTCTGTTGCAACAGCTAGGCGCATCCACATGCTAACAGCGAAATTCTTGTAAGTCTTACTTTTAGTGAATTTTATGAAAAAATAAAGATTTATAGTTTCTTGCTTGATAGAGTAATTTGACATTTATTATTTCATAATATTACAGGAGTGCTAACATTTTGGTTACATACATTGCTTTTGTACAATTTGAGTGAAAGTTATAAGTGTGCCCACCCCCCAGATAATGTGAATTGTACCTTTTAGTTGTGAATTTCCCCACCCACTCCCCCCCACCTGCTTGATTTCCGACGAGTGTTATTCCCATATGTTCATATAAGTGCTGATTGATTAGTTCCAATTTAATGGTGAGTATATGTAGTGTTTGTTTTTCCATTCTTTGTGATACTTCAGTTGGAAGAATGGTCTCCAGTTCCACCCAGGTTAATACAAGAGATGTTAGTTCACTATTTTTTTGTGGCTGAGTAGAACTCCATGGCACACATACGCCACATTTTATTAATCTGCTCCTGTATCGATGGGCACTTGGGTTCTTTCCACATCTGTGCAACTGTGAATTGTGCTGCTGTAAACATTCGAGTGCAGGTGTCTTTTTTGTATCACACTAGCCCTCATGCCAAACAAAAAGTTATAAACAGCAGATAAAATAATGGTTTGGAGACATTAGAGAGCAGCAATATGAGAAAGGCTGGAAGCTGTATGGTCCTTGGGAGAGAAAAGCACACAGAACCAAGTCCACGTGCGCCCGGGCTTCGGGGCTCCAGCGGCAGCATGGGGGAATAAAATCCAACTGGAAAAGAGCAGTCTCATGAAGAGAGAGACAGATTCGAGTTCACAGCCGAAAAGAAGCTGAAGTCTGAAAAGCAGAATACCAAAGAGGAGGAATCCACAGAGAAATAAGCTTTAAAAATCGGCTTCCCACTCAGGAGGCTGAGTCGGGAGGATCGTTTGCTCTCGGGAGTCCGGCTAGATGCGCTGGGCTCGCTCCTGTGAAAGTCACTGCCCCAGCTGGGTGGCACAGCAGGGCCCTGCTGGTCCAAAACAAAGCAGGACTAAACGGAAGTGCGTTCCTAAACTGCAGGCGCAGAGGGCAAGACTATGGGGACCCAGGTAGGAAGCAGGAGCTTGGAGTCGCGACAGCCAGCCAGAGCCTTGGCAGGTGCGCAGCGCTAGCGTCCAAGGCTGACACGCGGGACCCGCCAAGGTAAAGCCTCCAGGTCTCCAGTTGAGGCCTCGTAAGGACCGCATTCCGGGAGCAGGAACACACCACAGTTGTTAAAGGAAAACTAAATAACCAGCCATAAAAAGCCAAAAACTGTGACAGGATCAAGGGGATCGCCGGCTTTCTGCCTAAGGAGGAAAAAGGGCAACATCCTCCCGAGGTGCCACAGCTTGTCACCCACTCATCTGCCGGCCAGGCACAAGCAGGCATTCGACAAACAGGGCCAAACGAACAAAACCAAGAGAAAATGATGACCAGGAGGAACAGACTCACAGGTGATTCAGATGTGCTACCAGACAGCAACTTTTAAATAATTATGCTTGGTATATTCAAGACAATAGAGGAAAAGGAGAATTTTGACAGAGATCTGGAATCACTTTTTTTTTTTTTTTTTTTTGAGACAGAGTCTCACTTTGTTATCCAGGCTAGAGTGAGTGCCGTGGCGTCAGCCTAGCTCACAGCAACCTCAAACTCCTGGGCTCGAGCGATCCTTCTGCCTCAGCCTCCCGAGTAGCTGGGACTACAGGCATGCGCCACCATGCCCAGCTAATTTTTTATATATATATATATCAGTTGGCCAATTAATTTCTTTCTATTTATAGTAGAGACGGGGTCTTGCTCTTGCTCAGGCTGGTTTTGAACTCCTGACCTTGAGCAATCCGCCCGCCTCGGCCTCCCAAGAGCTAGGATTACAGGCGTGAGCCACCGCGCCCGGCCTGGAATCACTTTTTTAAGGAATCAAATGGAAATTCTAGAACCTGAAATACTATAACTAAATTTAAGAAATTAATAGATGGATTAATAGTGCAGAAGATATAGCAGAGCAGAAGATTACTGAACGGGAAAACAGATCAGTAGAAAATATCCACATTGAATCACAAGAAAAAAGTATAGAAACACAGAGCAATACAGGGCTATGGTAAAAAGATGCACCATGCGTGCAATGGAATTCAAAAAGGGGAGGAAAGAGAATGAGACAGAAGAAACATTTGAATAAATACTGGACAAATATTCTAAAATTGATGAAAGAGTGTAACTACAGATTTGAGAAGCTCCATGAACCCCCCCAAAAAATTAATGGGAAGGACCCTTATATAGTACATAGTGTCAAACTACTAAAAAAACCAAGGACAAAGCAAAAATTTAAAAAAGAAAAACAGAAGGAAATATACATTAATTTCAAAGAGTGAACAATAAGTCTAATGTCTGGCTTTTCAGTAGAAACCACAGAAATATCAAGAATAGGCAAAACGAATCTAGGGTGACCGAGGTCAGAACGGCGGCGACCTTTGTAGAGCAGCTGGAACTAGGGTGCCGGGCGTCTGGGTTGCTAGACACGTCCTGTCTTGTTTCAGAACTAAGAGTTGGCTCTTTGAAAAGATGAACAAAATTTTCAAACCCTAAGCCATACTAACTAAGAAAAAAAGAGAGAAGACTCAAATAAATAAAATCAGAAATGAAAGAGAAGACATTACAACTGATGCCACAAATATAGACAAAGACATATTGTTTATGGTAGTCTCTGATAATCTAATTGGATCACCTACAAGAAATGAATAAATGCCTAGAAACATACCACCTACCAACCTGATCATAAAAAGAAATAAAAACACTGAACAGATCTATAACTAGTAAGGAATTAAATCACTAATGAAGAACCTCCCAACACAGAAATGCCTAGGACCAGACAGCTTCACCGGAGAAATTGCCAAACATTTAAACAAGAATAAATGTCAATCCCTCTCAAACTCTTCCCAAAATTTAAAGAAGAGGCTGGTCGGGTGCAGTGGCTCACGCCTGTAATCCTAGCACTCTGGGAGGCCGAGGCGGGCGGATTGCTCGAGGTCAGGAGTTGGAAACCAGCCTGAGCAAGAGCGAGACCCCGTCTATACTATAAATAGAAATAAATTAATTGGCCAACTAATATATATAGAAAAAAATTAGCTGGGCATGGTGGCGCATGCCTGTAGTCCCAGCTACTCGGGAGGCTGAGGCAGGAGGATCACTTGAGCCCAGGAGTTTGAGGTTGCTGTGAGCTAGGCTGACGCCACGGCACTCACTCTAGCCTAGGCAACAAAGCAAAACTCTGTTTCAATAAAATAAAATAAAATAATAAACAAGAGGTAACACTTCCAAATTCGTTTTATGAGGTCAGCATTACCCTGAAACCAAAGCCAAAGACACTTCATTAGTCTCCCCTTATCCATGGCAGATACTTGCCAAGACCCCAGTAGATGCCTAAAACTACAGACAGTTCTGAATCTGATTGCTGTCAGTTGGAACACATTTCTGTTTGTGTTTTCCACCCACAAATTTAATGTTTTCTCCATCTTAACTAAGCACTTAACACACACTGTGGCTGTAACTTTTGCAGTTTACAGGAAAACTAGCATGAATTTCTCTTCTTCACAATTTCATGAATAGAAGATTCATTCTTACCATAGATCTTAGCAACCTCAGCATATTGTATTTTTTCTTTCCTTGATAAGAATGTTCACCTTTTGACTTGAAGATTTTACAGCTACTTTTTGGCATATCCAAATTGCCAGCATCACTACTCCTGCACTCTAAGGCCATTATTAAATAAAGTAAGAATTACTCGAACACGAGCATCGCAGTGCTCCCACAGTCACTCTGATCACCAAGGTGACCACTAGGTGGCTGACAGGTGGGCAGCAGCACTCCCAGCACATACGTGCTGGACAAAGGGATGGTTCGTGCCCGGGGCAGGAGGGAGCACAGCAGTGAGAGATCTCATCATGCTACTCAGATGGCATGTCATTTAGAATTTATAATTTTTTTATTTCTGGAATTCTCTATTTAATATTTTCTGATGGCAATTGACCACAGATAAGTGAAACCACAAAAAGTGAAACCACAGATAAGGGTGGACTACTATACAAGAATAGAAAACTACAGGCTGATATCCCTGATAAATATTGACAGAAAGTCTTCAACAAAATACTGGCAGACCAATTCAATAGCACATTAAAAGGAGAATACACCATGCACAAGTGGAATTTATCCTAGCCATGCAAGGATGGTTCAAGGTAGGGAAATCAATCAATGTGATACACCACATTAACAAAATGAAGAATAGAAATCACGTGATAATCTCAATAGAGGCAGAAAATGCATTTGACAAAATTCAACATCTTTTTATGATAAAACATTAGGAATGGAAGGAAATTGCCTTAACATAATAAATGCCATACATGAAAAGCTCACAGCGAACGTCATACTCAATGTGCATAGAGTTTTCATCATGCAAGATGAAAAAGCTGTAGCTGTCTGCTTCACAACAACATGCATATAATTAACAGTGCCACACTGTACGCTTGCAAGTTTGTTATGAGGGCAGATTTCATGTTAGGTGTCTTTTTTACCACAATGAAAAAATTAGAGTTAGCTTGAACATCTAATTTTTATCCTGTTTTCCCTTAATATTACATTGTAAACAATTTTCTCATGTCTTTAAATATCATGGAAAAAAAACAAAATAAGTAATAAATTGTGAAGCTTATAACACACCAACCAATAGGGTTAGTATCTTCTTCATTATACAAAGAGCTTTCTCAAGTCAGTTTTTTTAATGAACATTTTTTCATCTATGAGATTACCAATATATAGTAAGAATGATAGTGCCTGGGCCAGGAAGGGTGTGCTAAGGGCCTTCTCTTCAGTGCTGCTGGCCGGATTAGCCGGTCAGTCCTGCTAGAGGTCAGCTTGGCATTGTCAAGAGCCTTGAAAATAGATATTCCTTTTGACCCTGCAATTTTATATGTCAGGATTTCTCCTAAATATTGAGCATGTAAAGTTGCATGTACAAGAGTGTTACCTAGAGCAGCAGTCCCCAACGTTTTTGGCACCAGGGACTGGTTTCATGGAAGACAATTTTCCATAGAAGTAGGGGTGGGGAGGAGGTGGGCCTCGGGCCGTGATGCGAGCCATGGGGAGCGGCTGTAAATACAGATGAAGCTTCCTCCCTCGCCCAGCACTCGCCTCCTGCTGTGCGGCCCCCAGCTCCTAAGTTCCAGGAAAGACAGTTTTCCCATGGACGGAGGAGGGGACAGGCAGAGCTCTGCCTCCGGTCCCTAACAGGACACGGACCAGTGCCAGTCTGCAGCCTGGGGCCTGGGGACCGCAGATCTAGAGCTCATTGAAAAACCTCCATGCCTAACCACAGGAGATTGTTGTTAGGAAATAGATGATGACAGAGTCCTACTCAGAATAATATGCAGGCAGTAAAAATCATCATGCGAGTCTATGTTCCTTGACGTGCAGTGACGTCCATACATGTTAAATGAAAGGGGAAGCTCACAAAACCATACGGATGGAACCATTCCAGTTTCTAAACACATATTTTGTCTGTGTGCGTTAATTTATATGAAAAAAATCTGGAGGGGTGTGTGTGTACATATAAACAGTGGTTACCTTTGAGTAGTGTAATTATAGGATGTTTTTATTTCCTTCCCTACACATCTCAATATTTTTCTGGTACTGTATTTAAAAAAAATTTTTTTTTTTAATCAGAGTGGTTGTAATGGTGGTGGTGGTGGTAACTTTCCACTTTTAAAAAAAGATTTCACGGGAATGTAATGAACAGTGTGGTCCTACTACAAGAAATGACTGAGTGGTTGCCAGAAACCCAATGCTGGTTTTGCATTCTCCCCCCGCCCCCGCCCCAAGATAGAAGGCTCTTCTTGGTCCACAGGCGGCCAGCAGTGGCCTCTTCCCCTAGATTCCCTGTCTCTTCCCCCCCGTGGCTCCCTGAGCCTTCGGAACAGCTTGGCTTGGTGCAACCTGAAAAACAGCTAGTTTGAGTAAAAGTCTTTGGAGCAGAAAGTGCAGAGAAAAATGCTACTTTACGTCACAATTGAATTAAGTCCACTGGAAGCCAGGGCAAGTCACAGCTGCATTCAGATCTTCTTCCAATCAATGAAGTATTCACTGACGTGCACAGGCTATCGGCCCAGGCGGCCGTGGGAAGGATTAGGACGCCTGTGTGTGGCCAGGACCCTGGGAACTGGACCAGTGACACCCAGTACCCAGTACCCTAACAGTGTCCATAGAATTTATCATCCAACCTGGAACATTTTTCACAGTGAAAGTTAGGGTTAACCAGGATGTAGGGTCCCCTCCTCAAGGGGTTCATGGCTTTTTTCGTAGAGTCAGGGCCTCCCTATGTTGCCCAGGCCGGTCTTGAACTCCTAGTCTCAAGTGATCCTCCTGCCTCGGGCTCCCAAAGTGCTGGGATTACAGGCGTGAGCCACCGCTCCCCACCCTACTCTTGGCGTTTGAGCTGACTAACATGCAGGCCTGTGGCTGGCGCCTGAAGAAACGCATTCCCTCCCCTCTCCCTGCTGGGAATCCCGAGGACCGAGCGCAGCCGCCCGCCTGCAGGTGGCCTGGGCGTCTGGCGGCCAGCGCTGCCGAGGAGTCCCAGAAACGGAGCTGGGTTTTCACTTCATCTTACTTCACGAGCCCTGCGTGTCGGGCAGCTGAGCGGGATCCCCGACCAAACCGTCTGCGGACAGTCTGCAGCACCGTGCCACGCGAGTGTCCCTCAGTCCTCGCAGGCCTGCGGGCCAGAGGACTTCTGGCGGCCACTCCTGGAATGTCGTGGGCACTGTCCTCGCCTGTCTGAGGCAGGACCCCCCTCGAGGCGCTTCCCCGAAGACGGACATCGCGGCTCCTGCCAACCACTTGAGGGCTACTCGCTGGGGGGTGGAAATGGGGTCCTCCCGTCGCGTCCCTGGACCTCAGGGCGTGCCCTCCCGTTGCGCCCGCGCCACCGGGCAGCACACGCAGCCGTGGGCCGTCCGCAGCCTCCCGCGCGCCAGAGCTGCTCTGCGTCTGTCGCCTGGACGGCCCCACGGAACGGCTCAAGAAGTTTAACAGTTCTTCTTTAGTCCTTTTAACTATGGGCAGAGCAGCGCGGCAGGACACCAGATGGCCCGGTGCCACGAATAGCCACATGAGCCCAGCTGGGCGCCAAAGGCGCCCGCACCCGCGCCTGCGGGGCTACCCGAGCAGGCGCCTGCCGCTCCCTTCAGCTTGTTAACATACGTGGTAACCCCGAAACCCTCCCCAGGAGGTCGCCGCTGTCCTGCGCGCACGCGATGGAGGAAGGCGCGTGGACGCGAAACGCAGCCGCCAGGCCGAAGTCCCGCCCGGTCCAAGCTCACCCGCCTCCCGACCTGAGCCGCACGCGCCCCCCGGGAGAAGCCGCCTTCAGGGCACGAGCTCCCCGTCTCCGCCCTTTGGGCACCGAGTAAAAACCCTGAATGGCTTAGCAACCGGACGTTTGGTCTCTGCCACCAAAAACAAGTAGGGAAAGGACGCGGTTTCCGGTGGCGTGCCCTGTGCAGAACTGGGCAGGCCCCGCCTTCTCACTGCCCGCCTGACTCTCCCGAAACCCTTGGGTCATCGCCGCCCCTGTCCTCTCTCACCCACATCCAGCCCCTCGCGCTGCCTCCGAAATGTCCCGGCCCTGCCTCTCATCCCTGTCCCGCTCTCCCAGGTCCGAGCCTCTCCCCTGCCCACGCAGCCTCGGCAGTGGGGGTCCGATCATGTCACTGCTGTGACCAAAACCCTCCCCCGGCCCACCACACCCAGCACGAAGCCAAAGTTCTTCCAGGCCCAACACCCTCTGCCTGCGTCACCTGCCTCCCCTCTGCTGCATGGCCCCCCTTCCCCTCGGGCCGCTCCAGCCTGGCGACCTTGGCCCTAGCAGTTTCCTCTTCTTGACACCCCCAGAAACCACCACTCGCTCACCTCCTCAAGTCTTGCCTTCCACGTCACCTCTCCCCAGCGTCTATCCTGACCATTCCATTCATAGGGCAGTCAGCTCTCCTGGCCACCAACGCGCCTGGCCCTTCTCCCCTAGCTTCAGTGTTTCTGTGCTCCATACCGGAACACCTTTTAACCTGCCATGTAAATTACTCATCTGTTATGCTGGGTAAATACAAGTATCTTCCGACTGCCCCGTGAGCGTGTGGGGTTCAGGGGACAGGGGTTTTTTGGGGCTCTTGTTCACTGATGGATTCCTAGTACCCAGGACAGTTCATGGCGCATAAGTACATGCTCAATTACTATTTGTTCAATGAATGAGCAAAAAGAAAAACAGAATGTCTCTCATTTTGTTGTCAGGTTGTCTTGTTTCATTTTGTTTTGTGAGACAAGGTCTCACTTTGTCACCCAGGCTGAAGTACAGTGGTGCAATCATAGCTCACTACAGCCTTGAACCCCTGGGCTCGAACGATCCTCCCGCCTCAGCCTCCTGAGGAGCTGGGGCTACAGGCATGCGACACCATGCTCAGCTAATTTTTCTATTTTTAATAGAGACAGGGTCTCGCTCTTGCTCAGGCTGGTCTTGAATGCCTGACCTCAAGCAACGCTCCCACCTCGGCCTCCCAAAGTGAGCATGTCTCTCTCTACCAATAGACATCACACCTCGTCTCTTGGGCGCCAAAGCCACCCCGCTGTGCTCCTCTCCTGTGACTCCCACAGTCTCTTGGGAAAATGCCCCTTCCTGCTAATTCATCGGTGCGCCTGAATCGCAGAGATTACTGCACAGCTGAGATTAAACTGGTACCACCGGCTGAAGCCAAAGGTGGAAGAAAACTCGAGAAAGGGCAGAACTCCCTGGGTGCAGCCTCTTCGACGTGGCTTACTCGTATCAGAGAAAACACATGTGGTGAAACAACTCGGTTTGGTTCAAAGACCTGGGTGTAGCTTCCAAGTTCCCGTTTACTGTGTGGGCACGTGAATGACAAGTACCCCATGGAGTTGTTGCATTTGTTAGATTATTTTGTGCAATTACCTAATATATAGTAGAGCTTTGGTAAAAGACTGACTTTGTTATCTGCCTTTGTAGCTCAAGAAGACCGTTAGATTTGCCATTGCACGGTGGTTTGGCATTTCTGAGGTTCACCACCCCTGGCTGGGCACGGCCGGCTGGCTTGGCAGCCGCCTCCGCATAAACAGCATCTAGTAGCCCTGGCTGTGCCCGTCAGGGGTTGTCCTTGCCAGCTCCTCGGAAACACACACTCCACGGTCTCACTAACCCTGCTGCGTCGCCGGATCAGAAGGGGCATAATAAACACCACTTACTGAGTACCGTCTACGTGCCAAGCTCTGGCCTAGGGGCTCCACGTCCATTATCTCATTTAATTTTCACATCCACCGTTCAAGGAAGGTCACACAATCCCCACGTCACAGATGAGAAGCCCGCGCTCTCGAGGCTGCCGTGGGGCAGAGGCGAGCCCGGACTCGGGTCCGCCTGAGTCTCGGCTGACGACGCCGTTCCCGGGAAGGTGAGTCCCGCCTTGCTCCCCGCTGCGGGTCCCCACGCGCCGGCCTGTCCCCAGTCCTCTCCTGGCCCTGGCCTGCCTTAGTTTCTGTGCCTTCCAATCCAAGCCCTGTTGAGAACAGCCCTGCCCTCGGCGGTGCCATGAGTTCCTCTCGGCTGGAAGCTTCCTCACCTGCGAGCGCTGGCCAGTGCTCGTGTTGCTGAGCTGAGCCTGGCGTCCTTGCCCACGACCGAGCCTTCCCCGCACGCCCACGCCCCGCCCCAGGGCCAGTGTCGCCGTCTGCCTCTGGCTGCCACCTCCCTAAGAGACGGGTCGCTGTCCACCCGGGCTGTCGCTCACCTGCGCTGCCGATCTGTCTCTCCCGCTGGCCAGCGGCGAGGCCAGCACGTGGTCCGCGCTTCCCCAGCTGCCCTCGTCCTCCCCTCGGCCGGGTGTCCTCCCCCTGCGGGCCATGTCTGCCCGCACCACGAGAGAGAACCAGTGGGAAGCAGGTCCCTCTGGCCACAAACCGTGGGGATTTTCCAGAGTGGTTAGGGTGAGCTTCCCGCGGCAGCCCAGCACACCCTTCCTTCCAGCAGGTTCCATGGCCCTGTGACTTAGTCACCACATGATGAACCTGCGGGGGGAAAAATCCAAAACCAGCCAAGGAACTGCTCTGTGTGGAAGTGCAACCACTCTTCCGTCCTTCCGCCTCCCTCCCTGGGTTCATGCCAGCCAGGGGACCTTGCAGAATGCAGCCCCACACTGTGCCCTGGTGTCCGCAGGCCCGAAGAGCCTGGTGGCCACATACACTGCTGGGATCTAGGGGTCCCAGTAGCAGCTTTAAAAACTTGGTATTTCTTTTCTGACTCCAAAAGAACATGCTCATTGTAAAACTTTCAAGTATGCTATAAAGAGCGATTCGAACAGCCCTTTTACACAGCAGAACGCCAAACCCACCCTGCTTTGACCTCCATATAGATATTTCTCTAGTTGTCCTTACCCCCAAACTCATCAAGCGGTATCTGTTCTTGTGATCACAGTGTACAGCTATGCCCTTATTCTTAGGAGAGTCTCACTGAAGTGTGTAGGGATAAGTCCCACAGTGTCTGCGATTGGCTTTCATATGGTTTAGACAAAGGAGAGCAGGGGAGGGAAGGAGAAAGAGACAGAGAGGGAGAGAGAGAGAACTATGACCGTGTTCATTATTGAATCCAGATGGGTGATATGCAAGGAGATGCTCATTCTTGAAGCTTTTTCTATGTTTGATATGTTTTCAGAATAAAAAGTCACGAGCATCACTGAGGCGCATGCGGGAAGAGGCTAGGCACGGTTCAAATGCTAGGTGCCCAAACCTATTCAGTTAAGGGAGATATGTGGGAAAAAAAAGAGAAAGAAATATAAAAAAATTTACAAAAAACTCAGGAAGGCAGGGACTCTGATGGCCCAGTAAACAGTGCAGTGAATCACACTCTCATAGATTTCATAAGCTATTTCTATTTCTCTTGGGAACTGCCTGTTTATATTCTGCAATTTTCTATGGGGTTGTTCCTATTCCTCTTTCAGATCTATAGTTAGTCTTTGTAAGGAACTCTCTTGTCTTTTATACATAGCAATTTCCCCCCAGTTTATTTTAGCTATGTTGAATTTGTTTAGGATTTTTAAATTTGGGGGTTTTTCTACCATAGAGAAGTTTTTAGTTCCTATGCAGCAAAAAATAATTTATCTTTACTTTATGCCATCCAGGTTTAGTATCTGACTTAGAAATGCCTTCTCCATCCAAGATCATAAATAAATACACCCATGATTGTCGTGGCCCGTTTATAGGATGGAGGATGAACACAGAACACAAAACACAAACACAGAACACAAAGAAAAACGTGGACACACATACAGACGGTTGACTCGAGTAATAATACACCAGGTCAGTTTTATTTTTATACTCTAAAAAATTTAAGTTAGTTCCTTGTACGTAACCACTCAGGCATTTCAGCAATGGCCATAAATTCCGGAATACATAGCCTTAGGGAAGCAGATATCCTCTGGCTCAGAATTTCCAGGTAGTTGCTCTAGGCACCAGGCATAGATCACGGACCGAGATTAGCAAGGATGGGCAAGGTAGCCACAGGGGGCGTTTCTCAACCCCAGCTTCTCTTAGGGTGATCCCCTAAGATCTTAGACTGATCCCTGATGACTGTCCCTGGCTTAGGTCGCCCCTCCCTTGAGGGGTCTTACCCGCCATTGACTAACCAGCCATCTTATGGGGCTCAAGCAGCAATCACAGGAACAATGTGCTTATTGTGTGGCCTCCAGACCCCCAATGCCATGGGGCTGGGCAGCTCTTGCTTACTTGCAGCTCAGGTCCTTTGTTATGCCTCTAGGCAACAGCCTTGTTTATCATAGGGACCTTGTCCAGAGCACATTGCTTTTAAACGCTATAGGCAGAACACGTACATTACTCACTAAATTTAATTCTTAAACCATTTTATTGCTATGCAACCTTGTCGTCGTCACTGTGCTCCCATGCCACCTTTCCTGGAGTTGTGCCCCTGTGTGTGAACTGCGTCCATAGACCCAACAGTGCCTTTGCTCTCCTGCGCCCAGCACCGGCTTAGATTCCGCCAGCTATGGCTTTCTTTGACGTCTCCTGAGTGCAGTGAAGTCTCTGACCCTCTCGTGTTTGGGAGTCTCTTATTTGAACAATTTATGATGTGGTCATGAGACATCTTCTTAGACATTTCTCATAACTTCATGTGTTGGGAGTCGACTACCTCTCACCACCCCACCCAACAGAGAGACAGAGACACCGAGGATGCAAACACTCAAGAGGAGTTTATTTTCTGGCTAGCCAGGGTCCAAGCCATAGAGCACCAACGCAGTTGCCACTCTGGTAGGCAAGGACCCCGACCGGGGTTGCAGCGTGCCTTTTATCCCTATGGTGCGTACGCTATGCAGTGGCTGATCACGCGTGGATCATGCATTGACCTTTAACATGATTGGTTGGCTGGCAGCCCCACTATACAGGGGTTCGAACAATACAAAGTTGGCGCAAACAAGCAAGCAAGCAATGGTTTCCATGGCAAGCAAGCAACGGTTTCCAGAAGCCGGATGTTAGTTCCGGCTTCACTGCGGTGTGGGCCTTGCAGGTATGCAATGTCTCGACCCCTCACACATGCACATGGCTTCGTCCCCTTTCGCCAGGAAGCATGGCTCTGGCCCGCACACCTCCCCCTCCTCCCTTGCCCTTTTGCCCCCAGGCTCCCTTCTCCCGGCTCCTCCTTCGCTGGCCCTCCTGTCCCCGCACTCTCAGCAGACTAGAGGGGCAGGAGGAGCCGGGTTTCGGTCTCTGCCTCTGCTGGCTGCTTTGTCCTCAGACCCAGCTGCCTCTCTGCGCACAGTCCCAGCGCTTCCCTTGCTGTTTCTTGGTTGGGCGGCCCTGGAGTTTCACCCTCCGCCAGCTCCAAAGTCCCGCCTTGCGAACTATCTGCAGTGACTTCCATTTTCTGACCAAACCCTAACTCAGGAGTGCCTAGGAAATGTGCTAAACTATGCCAAAACTCTCTGTGTTCCTTTCTCTCTGGCCAACACTGTTCAAAGATTATAGAGCAGGCTGTGTGCTGTCACTGTTCTGTGTTTATGAAGGAATATTTTGGCTCTTTAAAACTTTTGTTAGGCATCAGGGCATACTTTGTCTGCGACCTTCTCCTGCAAGTCCATTATCAGTCTATGACTTTATTTTATTTGCTATTATATATAGTCTTCACAATGAGTATATTTGCGATTACTATCTTAAGTTTATTCATTTATTTTCTAATATTATAGTTGACATATAGTTGTACATAGCTATGGGGTACATAGTGATGCTTCAGTAATACAATGTATAGTGATCAAATCAGGGTGACCGGTGTAGCTGTCATCTCAAACATTTATCATTTGTGTTGAGAACATTCAAAATCCTCTTTTCGGCCAGGCACGGTGGCCCATGCCTAATCCTAGCACTCTGGATGGCATAGGGGGGTGGATCGTTCAAGGTCAGGAGTCCAAAACCAGCCTGAGCAAGAGTGAGACCCTGTCACTACTAAAAATAGGAAGAAATTAATTGGCCAACTAAAGATATATAAAAAAAATTAGCCAGGCATGGCAGTGTGTACCTGCAGTCTCAGCTACTTGGGAGGCTGAGGCAGGAGGATCGCTTGAGCCCAGGAGTTTGAGGTTGCTATGAGCTAGGCTGATGCCACAGCACTGTAGCCTGGGCGACACAGTGAGACTCTGTCTCAAAAAAAAAAATCCTCTTTTCTAGCTATTTGAATATATATAATAAATTCTTGCAAACTAGTCAGACTACAATGCTACAGAACTGCAGTCTCCAACTCCCAGGCCCTGGACCAGTCCTGGCTTCTTAGGAACTGGGCCGCACAGCAGGAGGTGAGCAGCAGGCCAGTGAGGAAGCTTCCTCTGCATTTACAGTTGCTCCTCATCACTCGCATCACCGCATTAGCCCCACCCCCAGTTGGTGAAAAACTGTCTTCCATGAAACCAGCCCCTGGTGCCAAAAAGGTTGGGGACCGCTGCCACAGAACACGAGAACTCATTCCTCCTATCTAGCTGCAATTTTGCATTCTTTAACCAACCTCTGCCTAGGCCCCCTCCCCACTATCCCTCCCAGACTCTGGTGGCCACTGTCCTACACTCTACTTCTATGACATCAACTTTTTAAGGTCTCACATGTGAGTGAGAACATACGGTATGCATCTTCCTGTTCCTGGCTTCTTTCATGGAACATGTGTCCTCCAGGCTCCTCCATGTTGCTGGGAATGACAGGATTTCATTCTGGTTTGTGGCTATTAAGATATTCCATCGTATATATGTACCACAATTCTTTATCTGTTCATCCATTGAAGGACATTTAGGTCGATTCCATATCTCGGCTACCGTGAATAATGCTGCAGTAAACATAGGGGTGCAGAGATCTCTTTGATGCACTGATTTCCTTTCCATTGGTTGTATATCCAGAGTTTTTTCAAAAACCTTCCTTAGTGTTCTTCACAGCAACTGCACTAGTTTACATTCCCAACAGCTCATAAGAGTACCTTTTCTCCACATCTTTGCCAGCATGTGTTATTTTTTCTTACTGATACAAGCCATCCTAATAGGGGTGACATTGTTCTGGCAGGTGTGAACAGCTCTTGGCCGAAGAACAACCCGAGCGGCACACGGGGAGTTGGCGAGTCAGCCTTATTTCGCCGGCGGGCTCAGAGAGGCATAGCTGCCACCAAACTCTGAGCGCCCCTTTTTCGTTTTCTTTTAGTTTTATACCTTTTTGGGGGTTCCAGTTAGCCAATGGCAAGTTTTCACAAAAGTCACCTCATTTACATGGTAGTCAGCCAATCAGAAGTATGTCCCAAAGTCACCTCATCAGCTGTGAACATTAGTAGCTGCTCAATTTAGGAGCGGGATAAGCGACACAGGCGGGTTTTGGTGGAATGGAATGCCCTGACAACATGATATCTCACTGTTGAGGAATGATTGAGATGTGGCTCATAAAATTATTACTTTATTGTATCACCCAATATTGCTATATTAAAGACAGAAATGATTTCAGGAGTTTTGCAGGGCTTTGCCCTGAAGGAATATGTGAAGCTGTTAGTTTGCATATCAAAAGGCTGCCTCCCTCCCCTCGGGAGGGTGTCTCAAAGGTCCAGTCAGATTCATTCCAAGATGGTTTCTGAGATCTCAAACCTGTGGTGCCCCCTTGTTTTCGAAAGGCAGGAATACAGAGCCAAAGGATGGGAGCGAGAACAATGAGTGCCTATGGCTAAGAGCCACACCTGTGGCTAAGAGCAATTAGCAAGAGTTGAGCTCCTGCTTACTCCTGTCTGTCTCAATCCACAATAACTAAATAAAAGAAATATGGAGCCCCTATATATCTGTGTTACCCCTCTGTTAAATGGTAGCTATCTCTTAGAACTTTGAAGTTAGTCCTTGAAAGATTTTGTGACTGTTCACATAGATAGAATACGTTAAGGAATTTTAGAAGCCTTTTGAAAAAATTTTTAACCCAAAATGAACTTCCTGTTATTATGTAAACATGTTACCCCTGGCAACCAATAACTAATATCTGTGGTTATAAAAACCTATGTGAAACCCCCCTCTTGGCTTCACACCCACAGGGATGTTGCAGGAACCCCTGATTGCCCTCGCTGTATCTAATTTCTTTACATAAATCTGTAAAACTATACCTTTGTCTTTGTGTATTCTTTTTTTTTTGAGAGAGAGAGAGTCTCACTCTGTTGCCCAGGCTAGAGTGAGTGCCATGGTGTCAGCCTAGCTCACAGCAACCTCAAACTCCTGGGTTCAAGCGATCCTCCTGCCTCAGCCTCCCGAGTAGCTGGGACTACAGGCATGTGCGACCACACCCTGCTAATTTTTTGTATATATTTTTAGTTGGCCAATTAATTTCTTTCTATTTATAGTAGAGATGGGGTCTCGCTCTTGCTCAGGCTTGTTTCGAACTCCTGACCTTGAGCAATCCTCCTGCCTCTGCCATCCAGAGTGCTAGGATTACAGGCCTGAGCCACCACACCTGGCCTCTGTGTATTCTTCTATGTCCATTATGCTATTTCCTATTATTTTCTTGTCCTCTGTGAGGACTTCTACCTAAGGGACCCGACTTTTCCTGGGGAGAAGTAGCCAATCTCCTCTGCGAACTGCCTGCATCTTACTATGGTTTTGATTTGCGCTTCCCTGATGGTTAATGACGTTGAGCATTTCTATCATACATTGTTATCAGTGATTTAGATTCTAACTTTCAAACTCTTGTTCCTGTGAAACAGATACAGGGAAATGTAGCCTGAAACTGCACTGACATTTTAAAAGTTAGAGCTCTCACCAACTACGGTAATATTTTGCTTATCACCTTAACAGTTTTAGCTCATAGAGATGACAAAATGTCAAGGCATTAAAATGTGGGGTGAGAAAAGTGAAATTTAAGAGGCTTGTTGACTTAAATATCTGTTGAGATCCGACATGTGATTCTTCTATGTGATGGGAATGTATAATACACAAAATGGCAAAAGCCATTGTCTTTACATTCTGTTGTTCTTTCTCAAGGTAAAAACTCTGAAACCACGTAAAAACCCTCAGAAACAGCTTATCTAACACACCCACGTATGCTGACCAAACTGGGGGCCGCCGTCCATGGAGCACACACAGCCGTCCAGTCACAGCCTCCACCCTGGCGATGCTCACGTCCCAGCCATTTTCTTACAGGACGAGTAGGTGGAGGACAGATGTTCTATTAGTGACAACTCAGAACGTGACTTAAGAGGGTCTAGCTCAGGGTTGGGAAACGTGCGGCCTTACGGCCACATGTGGCCTTCTAGGTCCTTAAGTGAGGCCTTTGGGCTAAATCCAAAATTATGGAACAAATTCTTTTATTTTTATTAATACATTTTTGTGTCTTTAATATTTTTATTTTAAAATGAATTTATTTAAAATATCAAGGAATAAAATAAGTTTCAATGAAATAATCCTCCCAGACTGACCGGCACAATTAGAACATCAGTCGTCATAAGGGCTCAGCTGTGCCTACCCCGCCTGCCACACGAGGCTGGCTGGTGAGAGTTTATGGGGTCGAGTAAACCAGTCTGTTGTTATCAGCTTTTGACAATGGAGCACTGTGTTTCTGTTTGAAGTAGAATTTGTGAATAGTTGCACAGCTTGACAGTATTTTTTAATTCTGTCTGTCTAACAGCCAATCATGTCAAAGAAGACCGAGAGAATGCTGAAGGAAGAAAATAGATTTTTAAAAGGAGGATTGGGACTTGAAATATTTCATTTTGTTTCTGCTAAAGATGATTTGCTTGCTTTCTGATATTGCAATATCAACATTAAAGAAATTCAGTGCTCGTCCACTGTAACACTCATTGGACCACAAATATGTTAAATTTAGAAAAAGAGGCACAGAAGCTTGTACTGCAGAAATTAAAAGATGAAAAACAAAAGCTGAGACATTTCTTTCAAGCAGCAATAAGACCTGGAAATAATGCCACTGAAGCAACTTATAAGGTAGCTTATACACTTGAGAAAGAAGGAAAGCCTCAGTGATGTAGACATTGTGAAGGAATGCATTGTCGAAGTTGTAGGATGCTTAGATTCCGGCAACATTTCGAAGGGCAAACAACTGCTGCTTTCAAGGAGAACCATAACTGATGAGCATATGAATTAGCCTTCAACTTAACAGAAAAACTTCATGCAATACTTCAAACGGAAAATGTATTATTCAGTCACTATGGATGAATCAACTGATACCACTGACTGGGTGAAGGTTTTATACTTCATTTGGGTCATTAACTGAAGATTTTCTTTGCTACCAAGAGGTACTTGCTTTGGGCACTCTTCTGAACAGAACACAGGAATAGATATCTTCAACAACTTTTCAAGACAAACGTGAAATTGGAAATGTAGTCAATGATGTACGTCTAGACGGAGCAGCTTCCATGACAGGAAAACATGAAGGGTTTATTGCGCAGATTAAAAAAGTATTAACAGATCCAGATGCTTTTCTTTTTTTTTTTTTTTTTTTGAGACAGAGTCTCACTTTGTTGCCCAGGCTAGAGTGAGTACCATGGCATCAGCCTAGCTCACAGCAACCTCAAACTCCTGGGCTCAAGTGATCCTCCTGCCTCAGCCTCCCGAGTAGCTGGGACTACAGGCATGTGCCACCATGCCCGGCTAATTTTTTGTATATATATTTTTAGTTGTCCAATTAATTTCTTTCTATTTTTAGTAGAGACAGGGTCTTGCTCAGGCTGGTTTTGAACTCCTGACCTCGAGCAATCCGCCCGCCTCGGCCTCCCAGAGTGCCAGGATTACAGGCGTGAGCCACCGCGCCCGGCCCAGATGCTTTTCATTGTATCTTGCATCAGGAAAATCTGTGCTATTTTAAGTAACACTTTGCAACAAGTTGTACAGATTAACTATATTCCTGCAATTGCAACACAGCACCATCAGTTTCGTAACATGCTAAAGTTGAAGGATGAGGTATTCAGTCTGGATTTGCTGTGTATTCTAAAGTGCATTGGCTATGACAGAATCAGGGGTTAGCCAAAATTTTTAGAACAGTTAAATTTTATGAAGAACAGATTCAGCAATGTGAATTATTGAAAGGCGATTTCTATAAGAATGTAGCATTTCTGTGTGACATCATCTCAAATGCATTCAAAACAACTTGAATATTTCTTTGCAAGGCAAAACTAAATCAGTATATGATATGTGGCAAAAAATCCAAGCATTTCAAGAAAAGCTAAATTTTTCAAAACACGTCCTCAAAAGGAAATTTCTGATGAACATTTTCCTGAGTTAGCAAAGGTCATTGATGAGCAGAGTAATACATGTGAATCATTTGGAGAACACACAGTGGTTATAGACCTATTAATTTGAGGATACAAAGTTTCTCTGAATTTGAGAATCATGGCATCACACTCAAAGTAGCACTTTCGGCTTCACCTAGTTCATGTTTACCAAGGCACCGAATGAACTACAGATGGAGCTGATTGAGCTCTCAGATGACTGACTTATATGACACAGGAGTCTTGCTCTGTCACCCTGGCTGGAGTGCAGTGGTGTCATCACCTGCCTCAGCCTCCAGAGTAGCTAGGACTACAGGCACGCACTACACTCTAATTTTTCTATTTTTAGTAGCGATGGGGACTTGCTGTTGTTCAGGCTGGTCTGTAACTCCTGAGCTCAAGCAATCCTCCCCGCTTGGCCTCCCAAAGTGCTAGGATTACAGGCATGAGCCACTGCACCTGGCCAGCAGCTGACATTTTAAAGTCATTGTTTAATGCTAAGAAAGATCCAATTGAAATATGGGAAAATGCAGAATACCCATGCTGAAACTTCGGCAACATGCCCAAAAATGCTTTCTTGCTTTTCAACCTCTTGTTGCTGTGAATCTGCATTCTCCTACCTAACCTGAATCAAGACACACTTAAGGTCACAAATGACCGATGCCCCACTAGAAGATCAACTGAAACTGTGGACCTCCATGCTGCAACCAAATATCCAAATGCTTCCCAACAAAAAGCAGATACAACAAAGTCATTAAAAGGTTAAATCTAAAATTAACAAAGTTTTCAATTTTTGAAATTAAGTACATGGTGGTTAGAGTTTTACAAGGTAATGTACATTTTTTAGTATATCTAATTGAAGTTTCTTTCATGGTCTTATTTGATCACAGCTAAATGCGTCTTTCCAACATGAAAAGTTTTTTCCTACCCTGCTCTAGTTCCTGTTCTAAAAAGTCAGAAAGGTCTGGTTGGATGTCAGTGCATCATCTGAACCAGAGACTGGCCTGTGGGCCTCACCTTGTGAAACCAGGAGTCTCCAAGCCCCCCACGTTTCACCCAACCCTGCCCTTGAGAAGCAAGGCCAGTTCCTACTGGTCCCAAGGTTGTCGCTGGAAGCAGCACCTCATTTCTCACTGGCTTATTTACTCCTAAAATGTGTTCATAGGAGGCCATAATTATTACTGGTTCAGTTGGTTACTCTTGCTTAGAGAAAATTTCATAATGCTGACAGGTTTAGAGTTAGGTTTTGGTAACCAGTAAGTATAATCAGCTCTTAAAAAAAAATAAAAACAAAAAAACTATTTGCTGTTCCTTTTCCATTCTGTTCCAAAATCAAAACGTCAGGAAAAAAATTTCGGTCACTTTTGTATTCTCCTAAATTCTGTCCGAAGCTCGTAACATTAATTCACTCAACAGAGATTTAGAGTATCAGACCCCGTTCTTTTGAAGAAAACTAGAGTAAAGAACAGTGATGGAGGCTGCCCTTTTCAGATGGGCTGGGTGGGCAGGAAGGGCCTCTCTGAGGTGACATTGGAGACTGATGATTGGGCAGCAAGCTGTGCAAAGTCCTAGCAGATTTTCCAGGAGAGAAAGATGTCAAATTCCCCTAGGAGGGCCTGTGGTGAGCCAGGGGGAACTGGCGGAGGCCACGTGGTAGGCACTCTGGCTGGAGGTCACTGGGGGCTTAGTAGCAGAGTGACTTGATGTCTACAGTCCACCCTGGGGGCCATATGGAGAACAAACAGTTTGGGAGAGGGTGGAGGGAGCCTGGGATAAGGGTAGAAGCAGGAAGGTTGCCAGGGGTTTGGCTCAGAGAGGACTGTGGGTTGGACTGGAGCTACCTTGAGGTAGGTAGTGAGCAGCCTCAGACCCATACATTCTGAAGGCAGAGCTCCTGGGCCTTGATGGATTACATACGGGTGTCAGAGAAAAAATAAAGGAAGCCTTGGGTTTTGAGCAACTAGGGCTGGTGTTAATTACTAAAAATGGTAACACGGAGAATAATGCCTGAAGCACAATCCCGAGTTCTTTAAGGCACTATCTAAATTGACCTGTTGAGGTCTCAAGAGATCAGGGCTGGAGATGTGTGGGATGTCACGTGACACCGGGAGAGCCTGATGGCGTCACCTAGGCAGACTGCACTTTAGGGCACTCCCAAGCTGAGGGACAAGACTTAAGGAATTCCAACTGTAAGTCAGAATTTTCTTTAAAATAGTGTAATTAACAAACTAAAGACTATTGAAACACATGGACGGCTATTAAAATGTTAGCAGTAATTTTAAATTTCCTTAACTCAAATGCAAAGTATGCATTCTAAGACTGTTCCAAAATACACTGTTCCAAAACAACTACACAATATAGTCAAAACATATTTATTACTTTTTAGTGCCATTTTGTACACTTTGTACAAATACAAGAATATAGCCATATTTACAAGTATCGAAAAGAAACCTGTGTATTCAAATCCAACATCTAAATAAAGTAGCGCCAAGTTCTGAACTAGCAGTTATGGTAGGCAGGGTGGATCACTTCTCACCCTGCCCGCTCCTTTTTGAAAGAGTCCCTTAAAGCTAAGCTGGTGTTTAAACAGAACAAGAAACTGTTTTTGAAATGGGGTAACAATTCTCTGTAAAGTTTTAAGCACCTCCTTCTCAAGATTTTACAATTGTGAAACAAAAGATTCATAAGAAATATAAAACCACTCACTTGAGCTATTAAAAGCAGCAGAATGTCTTGAAAGGGGGTTGGAGCACGGAGTTGAAATTTCAACGTGCTTAAAATCTGGAATTTTACTCAGTTTTAAAACTAGTTGGAAAATGGGGGAAAGGTACAAAAGCTGATTTTTCATGGAAATTTCTAATAGACTCACCTTCATATTAATGTTTTGTTACAGTAACAGTTTTTAAGGTTGGAAGGAAGACTACTAAGCTTTTAAAACAAAAAAACTCTCAAGTTCCCTAGGGACTATTCAGTATTTCTATCTTGAAATCATCTGAACCAAGGTACATGTTCTAATGTATGACAACAGGCCAACTAGATAAGGTGTGTATCAGGATATTATGCCTATTATAATAGAAGTTCCCTAGTTACCTTAAGTAGGTAAGGAGCTGGACATCATGTCTGTATTAAAGTGCAATATTTAAAATATTTTACTACAGAATCATAAGTGGATCAAACATTACAAAAATTTTACTTTTCTGCATTTAAAAATTTACTAAGAAATTTCACATTAGACATCTTCTAAATATGTGACTATTTCAAAATGTAAACATTTTTTGAAAACAAAGGAAGAGCAACAGGATCAAAAAGCCATTAGTGAATCAAATTCAAATCTGCCTACATCACAAGTTGCCATCTGATCAGGAAACATTCGCCTATTAAGTAACAAATCGCTCACTTCTTTCTAGAAAAGATACAGTAAGGGTTTTAGCTTATCACAGCTCTGTGGGGTTTCGTTTACATGCACTAATTAAGGTCAGCAAATGTTAACATTAACAATCTTACAGGCATGAACATTTCATGGCGATATAATTCATGACTTTTTTTCATACATTTAAAAAAAAATTCTAGGTTACAAGAAAAAAATCAGCTTCCAGCATAAGATTTTAATTCCTCTTATTTACACTGGAACATTTTTGTACTTTAGAAAACACCAACAATACTAATGCTTACAGTTTACTTTTAAAATTTATTGAGAAGTTTAAGCATTAACTTCTATACGCTTAAAGCACAAGGGCATTTTTGAAATTTCAGTATTCCAGAATCTGGTAACATCGAGGCTGATGTCTAACATTGAAAACAAGCCCTTGGCGCTGGCTGTTCTGGAAGCATATATCTGCCTCAACAGATGGGGGGGACCCTGTAAATCAGATGCTAAGATTATGAAGTTAAAATAATCTTTAGGGTAGAAAAAAACACACACACACACAAAATTTTTTTTGCATACAGAAATCCGATGATTTGATACAATGTTGGCAGTGTTAAGCTAAGACCACATGACTAATAACTTAGCAAAGAAAAAAAGTCAAGGTAATTTTATAGTAGCAATAGTTCCTTTTTTTATTTTAATATACTTTAGGAAACAATATACAAAGCTGAGCTTTCCTACCATTTTCAGATAACAGCAGGAAGCTCCAATTACACAAATTTAGCGTTTTGTGATGGCTAAGAACAGCAGTCAGCACCAGACTTGAACAGTTAGCTACAACACAAACATCCTTCAAAATGAAATGTCATAATAGCAAGACAGGTAAACCAGGGTTTAACAAATGACAACCACTTGGGAAGTGACTTAATCATTCTTGTTGAATTTCATGTTTCATTAAATATCTTATACACAATTTCCTGTTAATATGCTTTAAAGAAAAACCTCCCATAAGGAATTATTTCAATTAAGTATAAATATTCAACAAGAATAGTTCTGTTAAAGAATCCCCAGGTAGTTCAAATTCTAATATGCACTGACCGAAGGAAAAGAAAAATAACAATTTTTGTTTGTTTTAACATGTTTATTACAACAGATACAATTCACATCTGACTAGCTTTGTTTCCTCTTTCCCCTCCCACGACCATGTTCATTGGGCCATTTTCCTTACACTTGAGCAATCAATGTACTTTCAGCACACATGCCCAGCAGTACTTTTAAGTCCATTCTTACAGGGTGCAAATGGATTTCAATAATTTATACAAACAAGTGGGTTATGCTCAATCACTGCAATTTTAAGCTACTGTACACAGGAATGAAAAGGTTATAGAAAAGTGCCATAGCAACAGTGCCTTAAGAAAGGAGAAAAAGAGGAGCTTTAAAAAATGGATAAAATCAGATCAAGGATTTCAAGAGGGAAATGGAACACGCGGGAAATGAAAAACATTTCTCTGCAAAACAAATGGAGAAGCACTGCTCTTGATCAGGTGCAAGTGTGGAAACAGTTGTTTCATGATATTTTATACACTGCCCGTATGGTTCAAAATTGTATCCTTACACACAGATCGCCTGGCGCTTGCACTGAATTTTTGAAAATGCAAGATTTCTGAATGATAAATTAACCCCCCCAAAATTTTTTTAAAAAAGCTAATTTTGCAGACAGGTTTACATGTAAAAGGCTAGGTATTTAGCCACCTCAGCATTGATTAGTTTTGGATGTCTAAGCTCTGTTACACATGGCTTCCCATGGCTTCACTCTACAAAACATATTTACAACGTGAAGAATACATCTACAAGAAATCTACATTTTCAAGGGTTTTACAAATCAATCTTGTATCTTTCCCCTGAATTGACTCTCACAGATCCCGTCCCCTTGTCATTTCCTTTGCCCAGCTTAACGGTCCAAAGTCTACTTAAATGCAGCTCAAAAAATGTTAAGATTGGGCAACAGATTTACAGTTTCTGTACTCAAAACCATGTGCAATTATTCACATCTTCACACCATGAAGGAATTCTGATTTTTTAGCTTTTCGAGTTCCTTAATTTGTTGTCTCAGAAATAGTATCCTGAAAAATAAAAGCAGATATCAGAATTTGTGTGTACATAAATGTTACAGAAAAACCAAGTTTTTAACTACAAAAATGTCTTAAAATAACTAAGACTAAATTAAAAACTGCTTTGGTTTACACTTAAGACAAAATAACCATTTTAATACATGATACATATACTAAAGTGTCCAGATGACAAAAGAATGTTTTCATTTTCTAGCAATTTCTCAGTGATTACTTTGAATATAATGATTTAAAATTTGTTACTCTATATACTGAATCACATATTTTTTGAAAAGCAGTAGATATTAAACATAAGATAAACCCACTATTACAGTAAGATTAGCATTAACTAGTAGTATAAGAGGGTAATCATTTAGAAGAGCAATTCTCAGTGTAGACGTAGGTACATGAAAATGGAGCCAAATAAAAGTCCAATTGATACGCTGTATGTTTAAAACAAAAAAATAAAGCACAAATCCCACAGTTAACTAAATTCCCATAAACTTCATAGAATGTTTCCCCTTTAGACCTCTCTCTTCTGTGAACCATGGTATTTACCGCCTTTACTTGTGAAGTAGGCATAAGCATACATATTGGGGCTTGATATTTGTATATACTGTTTTCCTAAGATGCAAGAATGAATAATGTAATTTCCTAAAAGTCAATGATCTGTCTAGCAAGCCAAAATGAAGTTTTATGCATGTTGGAACTGCTTTCAGAGAAATCCTATAGTGAAAAAAATCATATTTGATATTCAAAAAGTACTTCCAGAAACTTTAATAATTACAAACAAAAATAAAAACAGACAAAAACACCAAAACAAAAACCAAAAAACCCACCTCACTTTTCCAAATTTAACATGAATTCCCATTTGGTATTTATTCAATGTTTGTGATTTCATGACGAGTAATTCAACCTGTAATCCAGTAACTTATACACACAGGACATGAAGCTATTGAAAGTTTGTCCTCAATTTTATAATTAATAAGCATTCAAAATTTTAAAAAACCTATGCTATTTATTGTGACTTAGATATTCTACTTGAGCAAATGGTAGGTTAATAAATGAGACAAGAGTCTAGGTGAAAAAAATTAAAATAACATGTACACTACATCACTAAACTTGCTCAAGGACAAATTCTTTCTGTTATTTCCAAGGAATCTATTGGTGGTACAAGGACAATATAAATAGTAATCTGATATAGCACTAGGGCTCAGGAGAAAAAAATAATAGAAAAAAATAAAATAAAAAGAAAAAATTCTTTTAATAAAAAATAAAAAAGCAAACAAAAAACAAAAACAGAAACAAAAAAAAATAGTAATTTGAAATTTCAACTAAAATAAATACCTTTTAGGAAGAGTTTTAACCTCAAGAGGGAACATTTATAATTACTTGCGGTCAACATTTTACTTTTTAAATAATACATTATTGTAGCTTATGGAGTTATAAGGGAAGAAGCCTAATGAAGTTATTTACCATGAGTTAAGAAAAATAAAATCAATATGCCTTATCCGTCATCAGAAATATTAAATTATGAAAATAGTTACACAACATGATACAATATATAGCAAAAAGAACTTTAAATTTCACAAACAGGCCGGGCAAAGTGGCTCACAACTGGAGGCGAGAGAATCGCTCAAGGTCAGGAGTTTAAAACCAGCCTGAGCAAGAGCGAGACCCCGTCTCTAATATAAATAGAAAGAAATTAATTGGCCAACTAAAAATATATACAAAAAATCAGCTGGGCATGGTGGCGCATGCCTGTAGTCCCAGCTACCTGGGAGCCTGAGGCAGGAAGATCGCTTGAGCCCAGAAGTTTGAGGTTGCTGTGAGCTAAGCTGACGTCTCAAAAAAAAAAAAAAAAAAAAAAAAAAATCACAAATAAAACTTCATTTATGTTCTTTATTTTGAGTTAAGATACATAATTCTAAGAAACGTTTATTTCAGTTAAAAACTTACCTTTGTTCTCGCAAAGTTGCTTGAATTTCACATACTCGGACTAAAGATCTTAAATTTTTTAATTCAGTACAAATTTCTGACATGTGAACGCTTCCCATGTTATGGGCTTCTTCACGTAATCTTGATGCCTATGATTAAAGGAATAAAGACCATATGAAATAAATCACATTAACATACACAAAATAAAATATTAAATTTCTTTACACCAAGATTATAGAATAATACCTCTGCTTTAAAGACACAAAAATACTGGAGAAATTAAGAAGAAAAAGGATTCTAAGAAAATGTCTCTAATGATGGAAGGTACTTCTTTTTTAAGATCTTCCCATCAAGTTTCTCTAAAAAATACCATTTCTAATCTCAGGATAGTATAGCACCAGGAAAGGACTCTTAATTTGTGGTTAATAAAAGATTCTGGGTTAGCCAAAGAGCCTGTCATTCCTGCAAGTTCATGTATAATGTTGATCAAAGAGCCTCACTATACTCCTGTATCATGACACACGTAACATATCTTCTGTTGACTTTCAGAATACCCTAGATGGTCAGTTATCTAATAAAAAGGAGAGGCAAATGGCAGTAACCTACAATGTCCTAAAATCTCCCATCCCAAAGAAAAAAATGTCACCTGACTTCTAGTTGCTAGTCTACTGGGAGAGTCATATGAGATTAATAGTTTTTTTTTTTTAAATACTAGTTAAGTATAGTAGTGGGGGGGGGAGTAGAAGAACAAGGAGTTAAATGTGTAACTGTGAACAATGAAGTGAGATAAAGTTCTGAAGTGAGATAATGGATTCTGAAACTATCAGAGTGGCTGACTGGCAAAAGCACAACAGTAACTGGAAAACTCATTATCTGCACTGCTTAGCAGTTTTAAGCAGCAAAGAAAATAAATACACAGGCCTTAGCACCGAGCTAAATGCTAAGTACTTGGTAATAGTAGCTACAATAATTGTATTAAAATACTATCCCCAACACTTTGGGGAGTAAAAGAGGATAGTTTGAGGCCAGGAGTTTTAGGTCAACCTGAGCAACATAGCCAGACCCTGGCTTTACAAAAAAAAATAACACATAAAAAAATTACTTTGTGAAACCACAGAAAATTATTAACTACTTTATAAATATATATCAAATATTTTATAAAATGTCTACAGATAATCAAATTAGCAACTAGTTATTTTAAAAACAGCTTGAATGTATAGTGGTCTAGATTAGGATTCTCTAAAAGTTGAATGAAGTCCTATTTTGCGAGTTACTCAAAGGTAAAGCATGGGCTGTCAATAAGGTAACATACCTGCTTCTCTGCATGATCTGCGGGCCATCCTTGAACATGTTTTATGAGATTTTCATTGAAGTGTGCTGCTAGCGTAGGGGTTAATGAACACGCAGGTCGGGCAGATGAATTCTGTGGTACAACTGTTGCATTTGATGCATTACTACCAGAAGTATGATTTGGACCAGGTGACGGACTTCTCTGGCTACTAGAAGAGAAAACAGAATTGAATGTGTAGTATGTTTAAAAGTAGTTTTGGGGTATCTTAGGAATTGCTTGTTAGTAACTTGTTTTAATTTAAAAGATATCTAAATTCTTAAGAAAAATTTGTTATTTTTAACATCAAACAGAATTAAAAATCCAAAGTATATCATCATGTATTTCTCAATACACTTTGGGGAAAAAAGAGCCCTTTTAATACTACTGTCAGAGTCAACAGTAAAATAACTGTGACTCTCCAAATGTGACAGCAGACCTGTTGATTTTGCACACCACAAGCACTATGAAGAATATCACTAAGAAATGTGCACATTTAACAGCTGTCTAGTATGTCACATCTGAAGACTGTATTCACATACATCTAGATAAAAGAGGGGAAAATATATATTGCCTTTGACTGTTCAACAACAGGACAAAGTGTTCTGCTGAATATGAAGCAAAAGCATAGGCATTTTATTGGACAGCAGAGTGGCAAAACAAGACCAAAAAAGTAACACTCTGAGATTGTTTATCTTCTTTTAAACTCAATGGTTTGGGCCAGGGATTGGGGATACGGTGGTGAGAACCAAAAAATTTAATCACCCAAGCTGATTTCCTACCTGCTTCACCAGACTTGGCTCTGAATGAATTTCACTTATTTCCAAAAACTAAATCTCCCAAAGGATGAAGTGTTTTCATCACTGAGGATATTTAAAATAATACTGCAGCCTCTAAAGACAATTTAAAAGAAGAATTTCCCAAAAATGTTCTGAGCAATGGCAACATTGCTGGAGTAAGCAGACAGCTTCCCAAGGTGATTATTTTGAAGGGAACAACTCCCATTTGGATGTTTAAGTTCTGAAATGCTTGTTCAAAAAACAACAAAAACAACAGTTGAATTATTTTGCCAACTCATAACACGAAATAAAAATAGGAAAATCAATCAAATGAAAACCATTCAATAAATTTCATTTAAGGTTGTATTGTCAATACAAAGAAAAGTGACAACATAATACAGTGCTATTTAACTATCTAAAAAGCAATCCGGGCCAGGCGCGGTGGCTCACGCCTGTAATCCTAGCTCTCTGGGAGGCCGAGGCGGGCGGATTGCTCAAGGTCAGGAGTTCGAAACCAGCCTGAGCAAAAGCGAGACCCCGTCTCTACTATAAATAGAAAGAAATTAATTGGCCAACTAATATATATATATATACAAAAAATTAGCCGGGCATGGTGGCGAATGCCTGTAGTCCCAGCTACTTGGGAGGCTGAGGCAGGAGGATTGCTTGAGCCAGGAGTTTGAGGTTGCTGTGAGCTATACTGACGCCACGGCACTCACTCTAGCCTGGACAACAAAGTGAGACTCTGTCTCAAAAAAAAAAAAAAAAAAAAAAAAAGCAATCCGTATAGGGTCAAAGTTGAAAGTATTGGGAAAGCCTGACATATACCAGTTGGGAAACACTGGCCCAAGTTTTCAATGTGAGATTTTTGGCTTCACCAATATACTCAACTCAAAACTGCTATCAGGAGGTTAAAAAGTGATGTAATTTCCAACAAAGTATTGTAAAATCATGTGCCCCTTTTGTATAAGTATTATTTATATTTTGAGACCTATCATATTCTAAGTAAAATTTTAAAGATTCATGTTCTTCAAAATAACCCAAGCTTCGCTACTAAAGACAATTATATACTTGTTGTATATAAGATCTGTTTTTGTACATTTTATAATACATGAAACTATTTTAGGCTACTTATGGATTCTTCCAATATTAAATTCTATTATGCATATATCATAGTCGAACACAGCAGTTTGCCATAATAAAGAAGATAACGTATCTCAGTACATAAATAGTATCAACTTACCTTGAGCGCTGAAGACTTCGAGGAGAGACAGGTTCATGACCTTGCTGCTTGTCAGCAGTTACAGGCTGCTGTGTGGCCGATTGTGACACTGGTCCTGGCTTAACTACTACTGGAGTACTGACCTGAAATGTCAAAATCTGGTGAGACAGGCTTCTAACACGTAGGCAAATAGCATGGAAACTAAAGAAAAGCAGAAGTTCTAGTACCAATGAAACTTTCCTATTATTTCTATTCTCCAGGAGAATAGAAATTATTTCTATTCTCTCACTAGGAGAGCAGGGCTGTCTTGTTTTATAAGATTAATACTAGTGATATAAACATTTAATTGGGTAAATTACTGTTTAGGCCCTCAAATCCAATCCACACTCTCCCCGCAAATCTAGTCAGCAACTATAAACACTGCAAAATCTGGAGTATTAAAGAAATGAAAACAAAGGACTTGCCAAAGGTCACATAGCTAGAAGACAGTTAAGTTTTGAAACTTAACTATTTATTTAACAAAAACAATTATTTAGGCCAGGCGTGGTGGCTCACGCCTGTAATCCTAGCTCTCTGGGAGGCCGAGGTGGGCGGATTGCTCGAGGTCAGGAGTTCGAAACCAGCCTGAGCAAGAGCGAGACCCTGTCAGAAAGAAATTAATTGGCCAACTAATACATATAGAAAAAATGAGCCGGGCATGGTTGCGCGTGCCTGTCGTCCCAGCTACTCGGGAGGCTGAGGCAGGAGGATCGCTTAGCCCAGGAGTTTGTTTCTGTGAGCAAGGCTGACGCCACGGCACTCACTCTAGCCTGGGCAACAGAGTGAGACTGTCTCAAAAAAAAAAATTATTTAACTAAAAAATTAGATTTATTTTTGTTATACGGCCCAATGCAATAAAGTTACCTTCCTAACACAGCATGTTATTTTTATATCAGTAAAAGTAAATATCTATGTTACCGCATCATACAAATATAGCTGCTCAGACTTCAACCACATACGGAGAAATATATAGATTGATCTATGAACTACACAAATTCAACCAAAGAGTTTTTCAAAGATGCTGCCCTACAGAGGTAGACCAAGAGGTCAAGGGGATACACAGGCTACTTAT